>NC_134145.1:30475500-30790000 GCF_033958435.1 Carettochelys insculpta | reverse complement strand
CCCTTCCCCCCCAGTTCGAGGCCAATTTTGTTAATTAAATGTTTTGTTTGCGACTCGGCTCTCATTCATTTCGGACACGTCACTCCGAGGAGAGCTAAGCCAGGGACCAGATCTCATTAGATAAAACCTATCAGAAGGCAGAGAAAATGGAGGAGACACTAATTAAAGCTTCTAATTGCGCGGATTCACTGCCACGCTGCTGCTTTATCTGGCGTCTTAAGGGGGGCAGGGGGTGACTCTCCGCCCTGCCCAGGCGTCTCCCTTAGCAGGGGGCTGCACTCTCGCCTCCTTCCCACTGGCCTCCAGTAAACGCTGCCGCAGCTCTCAGGGCTGTCGAAAACCAGAGCCCCTAACATCAGACAGTTTAAAAGCCCCTTAATAAATCGGTCTGTGGTCCCTGCCCCTGGTTGGGAGCTGCCAACCCTTTTCACGTGGCGGCTGCTGGGCTGATCAATCCTCTTCTCATGGTGATTCGCGTCTAATTTTCCCCTGCGGCTCCAATTAAGAGTTGTGTCGATGGATTTGGCGTCAGATAAGGGAGCTGTTGCTAGCTACTTCCACAGCAAGAGGACAGCCCCTCACCCCCAAACCGACACAGGCACACTAGCAGAATCTGCCAATCCAAAGGCATGGATACAACACTGAAAAATGTAGGAAGAGGAGTCAGTAACACCAGCAACCCTTGTGGTCCCAGGCAGAAGAGGGATATGAAGCCCAGGTAAATAAGGATCACGATTTCGGCCACTCAAGTCCTCTATGAAGCAAAACTTCCTGAACAAGTGCCAGGGAGCCCCCTTTTAATTCAGAAACGTCTGGTAAATCAACCTACACAGCTGCAGGGAAGAATCAAGGCATGGAACAAGATCAGGTCAAAACCCTCACCTGATTTAAATATTACTCATAACTGCCTACATTAAGATAGTGGGTATTAAGTTAGAGTCATACAACTGCAAGATAGTCCTATAAGCATGCATGAACCTGACATGAGGACACAGGGAATGCATCTTCTCTTTTTAATTAGTAGTCATCAGGAGTGAAGATTTGTTTGATGGCCTTGGTTGAGAGATGAATCTGTACCATTCAGATGCACTGAATGGTAAGTGTCGATTTTTTCACTTCAAACAAACCTCTTTTCTTTAAACTGTTCTGCTCTATTTAATTGCCACTCTGGCTTTTATGCTGTTTCCTCCAAAAAAGACCAGAAAGCATTTTTAGGAAAATCAGCACATGCAGATTTATAACACTTACAAAAAAAAATGTGAAGTTAATCCCTCAAATATCTAAGCTATATTTTTTTCCATTTAGCTCACTGAGGATGCAGGCCTGCAAAAGAGGCCAGAGGTTGAATCATCAGAACACATAAGCATCCTTTTACTCAATTATCTTAACTTAAAGGTCTCCAAGAAAAGGTTATTCCCACAAATTCAACACAATGCTGAATCCAGATCTCTCATTTTCCAGTGTTTCATTAGAAACAAATTTGGAATATTTATTGCCAACAAAGTCATGTGGGGAGAACTTTTCAGCATTTACCAAAAGATAGGCCTGGAGTAACTCTTGACATTTACAGTAAAGGAAGTCAAACATTTAACACAGAACTGCCTTAAGTAGGAACTTCTCTTATGCCAGAATGTAGGGGTTTGTCTCTGTTGAAATAGAAGCCCTCCTTCAAGGATTTGCGTGCATCAGTTTATCAAAGCATTTACTCAAATTAAATGTGTAATCCTTCAAAATGGCTCCTTTTAAATTAATGAGTTTAAGAAGCTTGAGTTCAAGATCCTCTAGATACCTGACCTCCTGAATTCCTTCCATTCACTACATTGAAACTTGTTGCAAGGATTACTGTACAGTATTTCAATAGATATTATATGGGGTTTAGTTCCCAGGCATCCCCCAAAGTTGAGGCACGTATTTAAAATGAAGGAACTCACTTTTAGAGCCTCCCTGCTTATTCTATATTTAAAGTTAGAGAAATGTGGGTTCAAAGGCCCTCCATAACAATGTACAAACATTACCACTGGGTTTTTTTGGCTGTAAGCAGAAGCCTGCCAACCCTCCAACTGATGGTTAATCAGCTCTTTTCCAAAGAGAACAGAGAATGACTCATTCTGTTTCCACTCAGAGGAGTTTAAAGGTGCTTATGTAAATATCATAATTAATCAGATACTAAAAGGCAGGCATTTCATTATTTAACACCTCCACCACAGCCTCATTGAAGGCCTAGGATTTTAACATTTACCATTTAGAGCTTCACACTTCACTACAACAAAGCAGATTAATTTAGCCTTTCTGATTGCCCTGTATTTTTAGTTAAAACTTGTTTTGTGCTGACAACCACTGGAAAGGGCCTGGACTCTTTGCTGGGCAGCCCAAACCACAGCTGAAGAAAGAACCATACTTATTCTCTCCTGCCTTAATGAAAGGCAATTTTACACTCCTTCTCCCGCATGCCAACCACAAACCAATCCATGTGCCTGACTGCAGGGAGTAGGAACTGGCCTGACCTAGGGCAGGTACTGAGCTGCTCCCCCACCCTCTGCCTCTCACCTGATGTAGTCGTTTCTGCACAGGATCATGCCACTCTTGGTGTAGCAGGAGGTGCCGATGTCCCCCAGCTGAGCCTGGCAGCAGGAGCACTTCAGGCATCGGCTGTGCCAGTAGCTGTCCATGGCGTAGAGCAAGAAGCGATCCGCGATCTTCCCCCCGCAGCCTGCGCATCTCTTCCACGAGAGGGAGCCAGCCGTGACCGGGGGAGGCTGCGAGCCGCTGCCCGGGTTCACCATGGTCTGCGGAGAAGAGGCGGACAGGGTTAACTCCAGGCCGCGGATCGGGTCCACGCCCTTCCCGGGCGGTAGGGGAAACCGCGCAAGAGCACGCTCGATGACTTGTCTCGGGCTTTGTTCTGGATCCACGAGCCTGCACCCCTCCCAGCTTGGGCCTCCGCTTGACCGGTGGTCCCTCTGTGCAGTGGGGCGCCGGTGCACCGCAGACACACGTGCACCCCGGACGGCATAGACCGCGCCCTGCGCGCCCCACCTGGGCTCCCAGGGGTCCGGCTCGGCTGACGCGCAGAGGGAAGAGGAGAAGCGAACTGGCCCGCAGCCATGCCGAAGCCATGTTCCCTGCGCAGGAAGCACAGCTGGCGCTCGCAAGTGGGGAGCCGTGCGGGGCCTTGTGCTCCAGGAGTTGTGAAACTGGTTTTTCAGCTCCCCAAGAGCGACTTTCCCAGCCAGGGCAAGGCCGGCCCCACGATTGTCCCAGAGCTCCTTTGAGGGAGGAGATCAAGGGAGTGTTTTCTCTGGGGCTTTTAGGACACCGGCCTGAATAAGAGATCATTGAACTTCAGAACTCCTCTACAAACACTCCCCGCTTTTGTCTGGCTAATCTGTCCTGGATCAGCAATTTAAATGCTAAACCTTTGTTACTACGCCCCCTCCCCCCCCCGCAAAAAAAAAAAGTTTACGGATAAAACGACACACTAGAACATTCAAGTGCGCCCCAGTGAGGCTGGAGCATGGCTGCCTCCCAAACGGCTGAGGGGCTGCCCTCACGAGCCCCCCCCCGCCCCCCCAACTTTCTAATAAATGCTTTTTACAAGCGGGACAACTGGGAGATAATATAGGAATCAATTCATAAAGCTTATTCTAAACCGATTAGTTTGTTGCCTCCAATCCAGAGTCCAATAAGCTCCGAGTGTTCCACTAGTCATTTATAGTATAAACAGATCAAGTTATTTACTGCCAATTAAGCAGCATGTTTTGTCTTTGTCCTTTGCAAACCGTATGTGCTCATACCGAGGCATCTGGCTATCTGCTAAAGCCATTCAGACGGATACCTCCAGAGGAGGGAGGAAGGCGAACTTTTCCTGCCCACTGGCGTAAGTTGGCTATGGAGAAGCCAGAACTTACATTCCTTAAATAGGCCAATTTTAAGCACACATTTCCCCAGAAACAGTTCCTGAACTTCTGTCCAGTGACCGCACAATAAACCAGAAGAACTGCACCAATTAAGCTGTAACAAAAACCCTGAGACTTTGAAAAGACAGCCACTCTAAAAGCCATTAGCATTGCATTTATCTGAATGCAGCATATACCTTTATGTAAATTGATTTCTGATGCATTTGCTCAAGGAATTGCCTTTTGTTAACAGTGTCTATCCATAACCTAAACGAAGCTGCATTTCCTTTAAAGCTTCTTCAACGTTTTTAATCACTTCGGATTCCTTAAAAACCCAAGCTGCCTTTCTCCAGTCTTGCTGAACGATAAATATATATTTAAAAAAGGAAACGTTACACTGAGAAAGGCATCCAGTAACCCCATTAAGCTAAAGCTCTTAAGGACAAGCAATACCTTAATGCTGATTAAATCTAAAAGAGATGAATCAAGAGGACTGACCAGAAAGTGACTCCCCTGATAACTAAGGACGGGCCCTCATCAAGTTTCATTTAGAGTTGGGGGGAGGGGGGGAAGAAGCTTTTAACTTAAATAGGCTTACTCTAGTAATTACATAGCCAAGCAATTTAGGTCCTGGGATAGAGTCAGTGAAATAGAAAGCAGAGCTAGCAGCTAGAGGCAAAATAAGCCCCCTTTTAACAACGTCTCTGGTGTTTTTTAATGGAAACCAAGGGAGGGACAAGCGCAGAGCTGGCAATTTGTAGTTTAAAAAAATGGATGCTTAATTCATGTCTCGGTTTTAATTAGGTGATTCACCGGATTTCTCCTGGATTGAAACAAAAGGCCGGGGGAGCGGGGAGGAGGGCGGCGGGGAGTCGGAAAAGGGAGAATTAGAGAGCTCACTTTGATCTTTCCTGCCACTGTTTCAAAACAGTGTTTACCACAAGGCGAGCGGGTGGCAGCTCCACACCCCCCTCCCCGCCGCCCCTGCGTTCGCCACTGAGCCAGGCAAAGCCCTTTTCCCCTCTCGCAGCCGGGGAGAGGGGAAAGCAGCCCCGGGCAGCAACAGCAGCACCAGCCGCCGCCGCCTTTTGTACGCGGGGACAGCTACAGGGTTCCGGCCCCGCGGCTCCCCCACAGCGTTTGGGCACCTCCGGCTCGAGAGCGGCCGAGTTTTGCTGGAAATCCGAGACGATGGCGGGGAGGGAGCTCGGGAAGCCGGAGCCTGCGGAGAAGAGCAGAGCAGAGGAAGCCCCTTACCTGCTTCCCCTCTATCTTGCCAGAGGCCGAGGAGCAGCGCCGCTCTGGTGGCTCGGATGGTGCGCTGGCCGGGCGGGGGGGAAGACGAGCCTCGCTCGCTGGGGGACTCGCGATCGCCGGCGGAGCCCCCCCCGGCCCCGTCAGTGGCCGCCCCGCTGGCAAACCCCAGAAGGCGGCAGAGTCCTTCCTCCAGCCGCGGCGCTGGGTCCCGGCCGCTGGGCTGCAGGCGCAGGGCGCCGCCGCGCTCGCTGGCAAGTTTGGCGCTGAGGCGTCACTTCGGGTCGCTCCGCGCAGCCCGCTCAGCCTCCGCCCCCCGCCCGGGAGCCGAGCGCCCGCACCCCGGGACCGCGCCTCGGAGCTCGGCCGGGGCGAGCAGCCACCGCGGCTAAGCGCTGGGGCTCGGAGGCGACGCGGGCAGGACTCGCCGGGAGGCCCCTCTCGGTGCGCGTCTCTTGCCGCCGCCCATCCACATGTGTTACTGACAGAGCCAAATCCCAACTACACCCCGGCTCGGCCCCCTCCGTCAGCCGCGCGCAGCCAATCCGCCCCCCGCTTGTTCAGGCGGAATAATAAAACCTGCCAATCGCCGCCGAGACAAAGGAATGAGCGGCGGCCCGAGGGGGGAGGGGGCCGCGCGGCGAGGGCGGGGGGAGCGAGCGAGTCAGGTGGGAGGTGGCCGGGCCGGCCGCGGCCGGGCTTGGCTGGGGAGCCGGGAGAGGCTGCGGATCGGCGGCCTTGAGGGGGGGCGACTGGGGAGCGTGCACGGCCCTGGCGGGCCGGGCTGTCCCTGCGGCTGCCCCTTCCTCGCCCAGCGGCCTTTCGGCAGCTGTACTGAGAGCGTCATTTCTGGCCGCAGAGAGACACCCCTCCTCCCCCCACCGGGAACAGGTTGCCCCGGGACCTCTTCGAGCCCTTCCAGCCCCATTTGTCGTCTACACAACGAACGGCGCACAGGCCGACGGCGGGGCTCGCCTCTCGCCTGGCAGGGGGTGAGGCGAGGCGTGCTGCAGGGGTGGGTAATGGTGCTGTTCTCATGCAAGGGAAGATGAGGGGCAGAGGGCACCCGTCATCCCGAAGACTTAGTCCTGCCTCCTTCGCCATCAAGGGCTGCAGGAGTTTCTCCGGCTACTTCTGCTCAGAAATAAGAGTACTGTCAGCACTGGGGGCCATGTACAGGCAGCTCCCCATCAGAGGTGTACGTCTGGGGCAGCAATTTGACCCTTCTCTGAGAAGAATAAAGTGGGGGGAGAAGAGAAGGAGTAAAGTGGCTCTGTAATCCTGCCGGGGGGTGGGCTAGATCAAGCCACTGATTTTTATGTACTCCTTAGTGAAATCAAGGGGAAGTTCTGCTTTGAAGTGAATGCCACTATATAAGACAGTGCTATTAATACTCCATAAAGATTGAAAAGGGGAAATATGTTCTACAGCAGTGAAGTGCACAGTGTGCCACTTGAAAGGTACTACTGGGGCTTTAAAAAGAAACCCAACAGTATGAAAGCCTATTAGAGGAATTAATATTTAGTAGTTATACATAGAATGCAAAAATTACATATGAATTGCACAGTTGTCACCGTCTGAGCACAGTACACAATACAGGCAAATGAGGGGGACTCTAAGCAAAATAACAATGAAAGACTCTAAATAAAACGGTGGTTTTCAACCAATGTTCTGTAGAACCCAGGGGATCTGCAGACTATTTCTAAGATTACCAGTGGGGTCTGTGCCTCCATTTGAATTTTTTTAGGGATCATCAAGTGAAAAAAGGTTGAAAATCACTGACCTATAAAAACTAGGGGTGCAGGGTCTATCCCAGAACACCATAATCCCTGCAAGTAATGCAAGTCTAGGGTTAACATTTTGTGAGTTAGTTTCGTATCTAGTATAGTCTCACATAGTGTATGCCAATACAGTTTAAAGAGTTAAACACACCTAGAAGAGTGAGATATATAATCAGGTATGTAGGATACATTTATTTGGCATGTAAGGATTATAATCTCAAATTCCCGATTTAGGCTTTGATGTAAACAACAATAATTAAATTAGAATACCAGGCTTATGCTGGTCAGAGTTAATCGTAAATTTGGAATAAGGCACAGTTAGTGGCAATATGTGAGATACCTATTTAAAAGTATCCCAACCAAAGAATGAAACAAACATGTATAAATGGCCAGGGCCTATCTCACCAGGTAGAGCAGTTGGTTGCTTTGAACAGTAAAACGTTTAGTGATACCACAATGTGTGACTAATCATGAGTTCTAGTGGCTACACAGTTTCTATTTAGCCCAAAGCAATAAAAAATCGTAGAGCTGTTTCTGTAAAACAAATTTAAATGTGATACATTGACATATGTATGTACACAAATTTTAGTAGGGGATATATGTTTGCAGATGGTATATTTGTACTGATATGAAAACTATATTATCTCCTTGAAAAAGCAAAAAGTAACAGTCACTGTATTCAGAATCCAGGTGTACTTTAACCATAGCGCCACCTGTAGATGTCCTTTATTTTTGCATGTTGGCCTTAATTGGATCAAAAAGACATGCTATACCAGTTAGAATTTAGAGAGGAAAGTGTTTGGATACCATATATCTTTAGGAAAACTGTTATGGATGACATAGATTTAGATTCTGGTGTAATTTAAAACTTAGAGAGTGACAGATTATCACAGATATCAACAACTGCTGTTTGCCTATGCTCTAACTGGCTAACAGTAGTAGAAATGGACCAGACTCAAATAAAATACAATTTTATCTAAATCTTTCAGGTCCTGAATGTTACACCAAATTCAGCCTTTCAAGCTTCAGCAGGAGGGTTTCACAGAGGAAAAGTTTTTTTGTTTATTTAAACAAAGAAAGTTCTGTTATTCAGCTTGAGTCCCCAAGGTTTCAACTCACCTGGCATGATGCATCCTAGAAGACTCTTGGTAGTGTTTGAAAAAATAATAAGCACAACAAAGAAGAGAGTTCTGGCTGCTTATAACATGGCATTTTAAGAGTCAGGGAGAGAAGTTCCTGAAGTGGCTTGGATGGAAAGCGTTATCAGAATGGCTGAAAAGAGTTGGACATTTGGGTACATCTTCACTAAGGGAAGATCAGCCTTGTTGTGATCAATCTTTTGGAGTTCGATTTAGCACACCTAGTAAGGACACACTAATCGAACTTACAGGGCACATGTATTGGCACCGGTGCTACTGCCCACCATTAAGAGTAAGGGAAATCAACAGCAGTGCACTCTCCCATCTGCTTCCCTTAGTGGAGACAGCGCAGAAACCTGAATTAAGGTAAATCTATTGTAGCTATGTAATTAATGTAGCTAGAACTGAATACCTTAATTTGACCTTTTGCTATGGCATAGACCTGCCCTAAGGTTGATATTATTTCCATGCCTATAGTGTCCACAGAATGCAGAATCTAGGGAATGGAGTTCCTCCCCAGTCCATGGAGTGAGCCCCTCTTCTGGTTCTATCCCTAGCAAAACGCTGTAGGCATTCAGCAGCCATGTTTCTTTTCCGGTAAGTTCCTGAACTGATGATGTGGCCACTTCATGGAGAGATCCTCTTTGTTGCACCCCTTCTCTTCTCTGTCTCTTCCAATCTGTGCTTCTTGGACAAGCAACCCAGCTGATTCCCTCACTCTGGAATAATCTGCCGTTTGCTATTATGAAACAATGCTACTTTGCATTAATATAACCCCATTTGTCCCAGAATCTCAATAGTAGTAGGCATCCTTCAGTCTGCATAGACTATGGATCGCGCCCTTTAAAGTTTCAATTGAGGACTTCATTTACAGCATCTGTTGTGACTATAAAGACCCACACGAGAGTGACAGTCCTTGCTGCATCTCTTGCAGATGTAGTGGGAGTCTGGCAAGTCCTTATTGTGCTTTCTGTGCGCTCGCTTCTCCTCTGCTAGCTGTCTGATCTTCAACTTGCCCTTCTGAAGGCCCTTGTGTAACCCCTGCCTCCATCTGCTGCGGTCGTCTGATAGATCTTCCCAGTTGTCCAGCTCGATGTCTACCTCTCTGAGGTCTCTCTTGCAGACATCTTTGTAATGCAACTGGGGGCGTCCGGGAGGCCTTTTGCCAGAGGCTAGCTTACCATACAGGATGTCTTTTGGAATCCTTCCATCGTTCATCCTGTGGACGTGGCCAAGCCAGCAGAGTCGATGCTGCCTGAGGAGGGTGTGCATGGTTGGGATTCCAGCTTGCTCGAGGACGGCAGTGTTGGTCACTCTGTCCTTCCATGATATTCCAAGGATGCGCCTGAGGCAGCGCAAGTGGAAGACGTTCAGCCTCTTTTCCTGGCGGGCATACAGGGTCCAAGTCTCGCTGCCATACAGGAGGGTGCTGAGGAGGCAGGCTCTGTAGACTTGCATTTTGGTGTGAGTGTACAGCTTGTTGTTATTCCACACTCTCTTGCTGAGAATCTTGCCCAGAATCTCAATACATTTTAAAGTATTACTGTAGTAGCCTAGTAGGGATGGTATCACTGTGTAGTTTCTCTCAATGGCAGAGATTTTAAAAGAATCCTACAGAACTGAAAAGAAAATCCTTGTGACATCTAGTACTTTCCTCTAACCACTAATCCATGTGATCTGCTCTAAATTGAGCTAATTTTTAGAAAATTAGAATTAATTAGAATTAGAATTAGAATTAATTAAAATTAGAATTAATTTTTAGAAAATAGTAGACACTTCATCTATGAACCCTTAGTCACAGGAGTAACATTATTTAGAAGAATAGGGCATCCCATGGAAATCAGTTCATGAGGACTATACATCTGGATGGTGCTTCTTTGTGCCAGCACCTCAGTGGCCCCAGCCATGGGATTGCCAAAAAAGGAACTTCATATAGATAAGAGTTTCTAATATATGGCTCTCATATCACCATCATTAGATCCACAGCCCAGTCAAGTAATACAAATTGCACACAAACACATATGTAGAAAAAGGCAAAGCCAGTTAATGCAATAAAGCATATGCCTTTGAAATGACATTGCCAGGAATAAAATAATTTGTAGTTACCTGCACTAAAGCCCAGATCCTCAAATATATTGAAATGGTAGCGAGCCATATATGTAAGAGCCTTTTTAATAAGTTAATAAATTGGTATTATAAGGCTGTAACTCACAAGCTTACAACAATTCATTTAGACTAGCCTGGATGTAAAATGGCAGTAGTTACATGGGTAGTTACTAAAGTAATTATTTTTAATCAGTTAATTTGACCTTAAGTCACAAGTAACTCATACAGGAAACAAAAGGGGTTCATGAAGAGAAAAGGTGAAATGAGGTGCTGAAAAAAATATTCCTCTGAAATCAGAGAAAATGTAAAATGGTGTTGAACTTACTCAAAACTTACATGTATCAACTGCCAGTGTGCTATGGCAACTCACTGATATAACTGTTAGTAAGTATAATGCAAGTGACTAACTGACCTGAAAAAATGGACACCCCAGTATTATCAAGATGTGGAATTATGTATAAGGGGAAAGAAGCTGGAACCAATGTTGAGTGTGCACAAGGATGCTACCCCACTAAAGGTAGGGGAACACACTGGCCTGATGACCTCACACAGGTGGTCTCAGAGCTATTGGGGCTCCCTGGTGATGAAGTGAGTATGCAAGAGCTGGCCATTTTGTGTTGGCTCTGTCTCCTTTGCAGCATCATAGCATTTGTTATCTTGTTTGTGTTACTAGTAAAGTTTACAACATTACTAGTCATCACAGAATCTGTAAGGTATTGTTTCTTGTGTGTTCCTCATTCTACTGATAATTTGACAGCTGTGCCTCAGGCCCAGCCAGAGTTTGTGGTGTCCAAGGCAGCATGCTGATAGGAGGGCCTGGTTGTGGGAGCACAGGGCCCTGAGCGTGCATGACCCAAGGTAACTGCCTTGCATACCTTGCCCTAAGACTAGGCCATCTGTGTTTGCTTCAGAGGCAGAACCCTTTCCAGCTACTGCAGGAGTATGAAAAAGTAAATGCTTCTTATGAATCAACAACACAAAACAATATGCGTTAGATTCCTAAATTCCTTTGAGGATCTGCACCCAACCAAATAGAAATGCACACAAGGGCAAGGCTAGTTAAAGAATTGCTAGGGCATCATCACCTCCAGTACAAGTGGATAGTTTTGTTAATAAAGTCTAAGTAGATGTGATCAAAGTTTGAAATTATCTTTCAAATATTGGCCCTTTGAAGCCACTAGCATACACATATGTAATAATAAATTCATTACACCACATCATCTTACAACTGAAAATTTAAAATGGATCTAAAACAAGGCATTTTATTGGATTGTAAAGAAGTAAGACTTCTTGTTGAGTTAGGTAATTTATATAATTATAAAACTGTGCTTACAGTTAATTTTTGTGATCACTCATTGTCATAGCAATTTTTAATTCATAAATATAAAAGTGATTAGCAGACACTCCCATCACTCAAATGTCATCTTAAAAAAGAAAACACTTAATGATAACATACTTTCAAATATAAATGCATACTGATTTTAGTTTTGTACAGAAACGGTGTTTTACCTAAAAACTAAAAGAATCCCTGGTGAAAATGTTAACTCTATGCACCAGTCCCCCACTATAATAAACAGCTACATTAGAAGGAAGGACAGCACAGTTCAGGGTCGTCTGGATACCTGAAAGCTAAATAGGTGCTATATGAAGTACTTTACATTTACAGACTCAAAAGAATAACTAGATAAGGAATTTTAAAAAAGTCGCAAATTCAGTTGATTGAAATGTGCTTGCTAAACGCAGGGGTACATTTATAATATCATATCATGGTATATTATTTATACTTCTAAAAATAAATCATGTTTTATAATACAACTGTTTTTGAGAAATCCCTACTATTTATTTTCAGCTTCAAAAATTTCCAGGAGAGAAAGTAAGTTTGTCAATTCTCTTTGCCTTCCAAATAAGAAATCACTGAAAATGTATGTTTTCTACTCTAAGGTGACAATATTTTTATATCTCTTGAAAAAATCTCATTATTCAAAAGCCAGGTTCCCCTATCCACCCTGCAAATACTGGAATACATACGCAGGACACTGGAGTTTTGTTTTCTGTTATTTCGCAATGTTGTCTGGTATGATTTCAGGAAATATGCCCAGAGAGAAGTTATTAAACACTATCCTGGAAATAATTTGTTACATTGGAAAAATAAAAGCAACTCTTGCTTTTATAAATATTTATTCCAAGTAAGTGTACAATATTTTAAAAAATAGAAATTGTACCCAATGGGAAGCTCACTCATACTTGCTACTTTCTGATGGAGTCCCTCTAAATAAATAACACAGAGGACAGCACTGAAAATCTTTCATAGCAGGTCTGTCCAATAATATATCCTAGACTATTATTAGAATATGTGCCTGTTATCAACCCAGTCAAGGAATGATTTATTTACTGTAATTCATTGCCAGGTAAGCACACGTGACACGCTGGTGAAGTTTCAATAACTTCTAGAAGACACAGTAGTTTATAGAACAACAAGAAGTCCTGTGGCACCTTATACACTAACAGATATTTTGGAGCATAATCTTTCATGGGCAAAGACTGGCTTCATCAGTTTATAGAAGTGTTAAGATGGATTTCTCACCTATCAGTATATAGGACACTTAATGCTGGACTGTTTGAACTATATTAATCATATGGAATACTTGTTTTGAGCTTTTTCCGTGTTCTCCAAAATATAGGGCTTAAAGGGAATCCAAGACCCAAGGTTCCAATGGAAGTTTTATGTTACAGTATTGCTATGAGTGAGCATTTTCAGCTAATATGTTCGAATGCGTTTAATGTCTTCCTCATGATCATTTATGAGCAGACTGCAACTTCAGGCCTTATTCCTAAGAAGTCAGACAAAGGCTGGATCTCAATATGAGCTAAAATGAACAAAGTATGCTTTCTGGCATAACAAAGTAGCATTTTAATGTCAGGGGTAGCACATCCTGGGAACAGAAAGTGTTACAATTGTGTAGCCCAGTTACTTGTCTTTTACAGAAAATGTGCATCATAGCCAAGCCGTTTTAACTACTGTTACTTAAAGTTCACATAACTGGCTGTCAGATAGTAATGACCAACAATTCTTTCATTCTGTGGTTACATTCATCATATCTCTAGTTTGTGACATTTACCCCATTCACTTTTTTGTAGATTGTATTAGACAAATATGTTTTCATTACTCTGATTTCTCTATTTTGTTTATTGCAACATTGCTTTCTGGAAAAATTGCACAAGTTCTTAAGCTCTCTATTCAATTTTTAGATGTATCATACATCACAGAGATGGTTTATTAGAATCAACTTATTTAAAGTTAACTTCTTAATAGTTATTTCTCCAATTGCATTTATTACACGTCTAGTATACATGAATCTTTCTTGCATATAAAATATTGCATTGTTTGTTTTAAAAAAGCCTCCCTCTTTTCCCTCAATTGTTCTTGAGAACTTACTGAACACTTCATGACAAATGCGCTATCATTTTATTATTATTCCGTAGTTTTAACAGTCTTATAAACAATCTTACAATTAATATCTAATGTTAATGGAACAGAATGTCAGTGGATAATGGTTTTCTGCTTCTAGATAAATGTTACAGCAATGATAAGGCATTTATTGAAAGTAACCATGAAGACAACACCAAAAGATTATTTTTAAAGCAGGTGTCATAGATTTTGTGACAACATTCTGTTACAAAAGCTACATTTCTGTTTTACTGAATGGCTGGTAAAGTTGGAAGCATTTTCTCTGATGTATGTTAGTGCAGTCCTGGGACAGTTTTGTTCCTCTTATCATTACTCAATAGTTGCATTGTGCTTTGTTTAAGGAACAGATTTATTTTTTGGGTCATTCACTCAGAAAAGTTTATTCATTAAGTGTAGGTTAAAACACGTTGCCTTTTTATGAAAAAGATGAAGCACGATTCTTTTAGGTGGAGCTTATGGAAGCAAAGACATAAGGTCGGTGTATTCCCTTTCTGCAGCTTTCCAGAAACCCACTTCTGCCCTCTACTCCTTACATTCCAAAAGGATTGGGGAACTATCACTATCCATTGAATGTGTCCAGCCGGTGTCCTTGTAGGAATTAAATGTTTCTCCTTCCAGCAAAAATGCTTACTCTTCTTCTTGCTCTCCTTCAAATGAAGGATATTACACAAATTTGGGAAGATCAGCCACTTGCAATATTGCTCCTAAAACAATTGGGAAGCTGGAGAAGTGATGGTGTTGGTGATAAATTTCCCTTGATGGTGCTGGTGATAAATTTTCCTGTGAATTAACAGGCTCTGGAGGGCTTAGAGATTATAACTTCTGTCCTTCTCATAGTTCTTCAAATACTCCTATTCTTAAAGGAGCATTATTAGGAAACTATGGCTGCATTTACACTACAATTTTTTTCTGAAGTTAACTTCCCAGTAAGGGTCCACTTTGAAGTAGCCTGAAGAGCATCTACACACACTTTTCCCAAGGGAGGCCAATTTTGAAGTGACTAGTCAATTCCTGGGAATGGAGTAGTGACTTGCTTCAAAGTTTAACTTCCAAGTAGAATGTGTGAAGTAGTAAATGCACAACATCTAAACTAAGGGGTCTGCCAAGGAAATGGTTCGTCCTGGAGCAGGGAGACAGTTTGGCCAGCCCAGGCAGGGCTCTATGGTTCCTGCCAGCCTCCTTAGAGGAAGCAGCTCCCCAGCTACCTCAGGCAGGAAACCAACTCTGTGCCACAAGCAGGGGCAGCATGAGGTCTCCCTCGGACTGCCTCTGCTGGAAGCACCTGCCAGCCTCCACAGACCCTGCCCCCAATGGCAGCATGCTAGGAACTCCCTGTCCCCCCAGGGGCCCCGGACAAGGAGTCCGAGGGCTCACAGAGCCCAGACAAGAGCCAAGCCAGGAGGGGACCCTCCTGGTCCAAGAGGGAATTGAAGGACCTCCTCGCTCTGTGGGGGGAGGAGGAGGTCCTTCACCAAACCAGCACCTGCCAGTGCAGTGCTGAGGCCTTCAACCAACTGGCTAGTGGCCTCACTACCTGAAGCCACCCCAACCACGCTGGCAGCAGTGTGCACATTAAAGTGAAGGAAATGAGGCAGGCATACATGAAAGCCTGCGATGCTGCCAGCCGGCTAGGAGCATGGCCCATGCACTGCCCCCACTATAGTGAGCTGCACCAGCTCCTGGGGCTGAGGGAGGTGGCTGCCCCGGAGCACCTTGTGGACACCGCCGGTCACCCCTCTCCCTGACGGCTCTGATGACGAGGTGGGCCCCTTCACACCACCAGCACCCCATGCAGGGACTGGCCCACAGAGTCCGAGGGTGATGACGAGGGCCCCAGCAACGGGACCCTCATCATCGCTCTCCCCTCCGGGAGACTCAACTGAGCCTCATGCACTGAGCCTTGGGAGGCTGCAGCCAGTACACATGGGGCGAGCGGGATGGTGCAAGAGCCAGGGACAGGCCTCCCCCCAGAACAGCCCTGCAGCACACACGCCTGGGGATGGGGGAGGGAACATGGGCCAACCCTTGCCAGACGGGAACCTGTGGGCATCTGGGAACCCACGGGGCTCAGAGGCCATCAGGCACCAGGTGAGTGGGGTGGGGACCAGCGGAGCGGGGGTCCCAGCCCCCCCGGGCTTGGGACTCAGAACTCAGGGGCCAGCCCCTCTCCCCTTCTGTCTCCACAGGTCCATCATCAGGAAGCTACCACTGTTCACTGGACAGGGCCACAGCCACAGGGGGCTGGGAGGCCACCCCATTGCCTGAGCCTGCATCCCCCGATAGCCATGGCCGGGCCTCCCAGAGACAATGCTGGAGGGATGAGGAGATGGCCGCCAAATGGGCGGTCATGCGGGAGATGACAGGGGTGCTCCAGGACTGGCTGGTGATACAGTGGGATGTGGGGTGTGGCTAGATGCCATGGCCCAGGACTTGGCTACCTGCCTTGCTCAACCTTCCACTCCCTTTCCAATCTGGCCCACAGCCGCCTCTCCAGCAGCCACCCCCCACCCCTAGCCATCCACCATGTGGCAGACCTGTCACCAGCCACCCGTGTCAAGCTGGCTCGGTGGCTGCTTGCCGAGGCAGGCACACATGACACTACCCCAGTGACTGCCCCTGCACACCCTGCAGAGGCCAAGCCCACGACATCACCATCCCAGCCCTACCTCCTCATGGTCCTGGCCCCGTTGAGGCCCCACAGGGGGCCCAGGACCTGGGGGGTAGGGGCAGCCGCAGCCAACACAGCTCCCAGCCCTCCACACCCCTGGGCAACTGACCCTTCTCCCATCCCAACCTCCTTCCCCGTTCAGTCCTCCTACCTGGCCCCTCTCCCAGTTCAGTCTCCACACATATCCCCGCACCACCCCCCCTGCAGACCGTTCCCTCTGTGCACTGTAAATAGTTTCACATGTTGTTTTGGTGTCCAATTACATTTATTGCCTGAAGTAAAGTTTATTGTTCCCACCCTTACCCCATTTTCCTTGTGCGTGGTGGGAGAGTCGGGGGGAGAGTGGGAGGGGGTGCATTCAGTGGGGGAGCATGAGGGGTGGGAAAGTGGGGGGTGCCTCTGGTGCGGAGTGTGGCTGGGAGGGTCAGGGCAGGCCCTGCATGAAGGCCTGGCACAAGGCCTCCTGGACCTTTACCCCCCATCCCTCTGGGCATCACGGCATGGGGCAGTGGGCGACTGTTCGTAGCGGACCCCCGGGTCCATCGCCCAGTCCTGGATAAATGGCTCCCACTGGCCCACCACAAGGTTGTGGAGGGCACAGCAAGTGGCAATGACCGAGGGTCTATTTGGGAGGCTGACATCCAGCCTGGTGAGGAGGCTGCAAAACCTATCCTTAAGGTTCCCAAACACCTGCTCTACTGTGCCCCTGGGGGGGGGGGGGTCGAGGCGACTGTTAAAGGTGTCCTGGACTGTCATGTTGCATCTGGTATAGGGCCGCAAGAGCCACGGATGCAGCAGGTACATGATGTCAGCCATGATGCAGGGGGTAATGTGTTCCCCCCCCCGAGGGAGCTTCCATGGGAGGACATATGCGCCCTCCTGCATCCAGGGTTGCAGCCACGAATTCTGGAGCACCTGGGCATCATGGGCCCTGCTCAGCCACCCCATGCTCACATCCGGGAAACGGCCCCTTGCATCCACCAGGGCCTGGAGTACCAAGTGGTACCCCTTCTTGTTAATGTAGGTGCCCCTGCTGTGTTCTGGAGCCCAGATTGCCATGTGCATCCTGTCCAGGGCCCCAAAACAACTGGGGAAGCCCAGGTCTGCGAACCAGGTGAGGGTGGCATCCAGGTCCCCCAGGGTTATGACACGTCACAGGAGCACTGTGTTGATGGCTCAGACAATGTGGAGGGGACGTGGAGGAAGACACATCCATGAACGCCTAACCAGGAGGACCCCTCCTCCCCCCCAGCTAGTTGCCACCTCCCCAGGGTGGGTCCATGGTGGGGGCCAGACTTACCTCGATCAGCACCACTCTGACAGTGGCCTTGCCAACTCCAAATTGGTGGCTGACGGACTGGTGGCTGTTGGGGGTGGCTAGCCTCTATAGTGCGATAGCCACTCTCTTCTGCACCAGGAGCGCTGGCCACATCCGGGTGTACCGGTGCTGGAGGATTGGGGCGAGCCAGTGGCAGAGGTCCTCAAATGTCTGCTGCATCATCTTGACGTTCCTCAGCCACCACTCATCAGCCCAGTCCTCCAGCACCAGCAGGTCACACCACTCAGTGCTGGTGGCGAAGGCCCACCAATGCCAGATCAGGGTCCTAGGAGAGGAGAAGCAGGGCCATGGCCAAGACGTGGAGGCTGGGTCCTGTGTGAGTGACCCGCACACGCAGCTGAAAGAGCAGGGTGACCAGCATGGCCAGCTGGAGCCAGGGTGGAGAGGATATTGTCCTCAGGCAGGGTGTGAGTGGGCATGGCCTCTGGCTCTTCTCCCCAGCACATGCTCTGCTGCTGTCCGCAGCCTGGCAGGCTTGAGTGCGTGCACGGTGGAGGTGTTGGGAAAGGCCCTTTAAGAGGTCAGCTGGCTGCAAGCCTGGAAGGTCTTGTCAGCCATGCAACCCCATGCCTGCATCATTTCCTGGCTCCTTACTTTGACGTAGGGGCTAGTTGTGTGTAGATGTTTTACTTCGAAGCAGGGGTGAGCCTACTTCAAAGTAAGGCAGGGTGCTGTTTGTGTGCAGATGCTCTACTTTGAAGTTGCTTACTCGAAGTTATATTTTGAAGTAAGTAACTCCGAAGTTATTTTGTAATGTAGATGTGGCCTACGAAAAGTTAACCAACCTGGCACAGTTCTAGCTTGAATGGCCCCGAGACTGCAGTATATCTGTATCAGTGGACCCTTATGCTCCCATAGAGTCCCATTAAAGTTGCGGTGTTCAACATACTAGCCACACATGGGTATTTGGCCAGTGGGCTTGAACAATAAACATATTTTCAGAATAACATTCTCTAGTCTTCTTCTTCAGAACTGGTTGGACACCCTGGCATTAAAGTCAACGAGGCTGTACATGGGTATAGAGCATCTCTCTCGGGGCACGTCAACACTGGAGAGTTTTGAAGACAAAACTGGGGTTTTGCAGACAAAACTCAGAGTGTCTACACACAAAATATGTTTTGCAGACAGACTCAGTTGACAAAAAAGCCGTGTAGATGCTCTGGGGGGAGGGCCTTTTCTCAGAGCAGATCAAAAGAGCCCTCAGCTTTTATGCATAAACAGGATCTGTTGACAGAAGTGTTGTCGGAACATCTCTTCCTACAATAACTTCTGTAGACAGATGCTTCTAGTGTAGACGTAGCCCCCTGATTGCATGACGGAGGCCTTAAAATATGTTTTTTAAACTTTTATCCTATAAAGCACCTAAACACCAATCAGATGCCTTAATGATCTGAATATGCCAATGCATTTTTTCATGGCCCACTAACTGCATCATGAAGCATTTGCAAGGATTTCCTTAACAAATGCCTTATTTTTTAAACTCAACAGAGATTCCAAGGACCTAGCTATCAAACCAGCAATTCACTCACTGCTCCCAGGACCTGAGCGCTCCCTAAGAGCACTTAGCTGCCCTACCTTCCAAGGGCAGAGCTCAGAAAACAATTTTCACCTTTTTCTGACCCCAGATACTTCCAACAAATAGGAGCTCAGCAAACAGATGAACTCATCTTTAACCATGTGCAGGCAATGTATGCACTACTTAACTCTTCAGTTCCTGGATTTACAGAGTAACTCCACCCTCTCCTTGTCTTCAATTTACCAGTCTTAAATTACTAGTGTTGATGAACTTTGTCTTACCCATGAAAGTTCATTACCTAATACATCTGTTGTCCTCTGAGGTGCTGCAGGACTGCTTGTTCCTTGTCAAAGAAGAAAGGACTCCTATTGAAGCAGAGCCCCTAGAACTTTTGAGAAACAAGCACCAAAGTGAATGCAAGATATTCCTTTCAGGCAGAATGAGCTTTTGCGGCTCAGAGGTCCACAAAAACCTCGGGAGTTACCTGGACTGCTGAGCTGCAGCAGATACTTCCTAGACCATGATTTCCCAAACTCAGGTGTGTGAAGAAATTGCAGGGGAGTCACAAGGTGACCCAGCCTCCCCACCCATTCGCCCCACTGCAAGAAAGAGATGGCCTTTGCTTCCAGCTCTCAGCCCCTCCCATTTTACGTGGGCAACCTGATGCAGCTGCTATGAAAAGCAGTCAGCTGGCGAAGAACCAAGTGGAGCTCTCTCTCTCCTGCAAAGGAGTGTGAGTTGTGGAGGGGAGGGAGGAGGATTATAGAATCATAGAATGTTAGGACTGGAAGGGACCTTGAGAGGTCCTTGAGTCCAGTCCCTGCCCTCATGGCAGGACCAAGTACTATCTAGACCATCCCTGATAGACATCTATCTAACCTGTTCTTAAATGTCTCCAGAGATGGAGATTCCACAACCTCCCTAGGCAATTTATTCCAATGTTTGATGACCCTGATTGTTAGGAACATTTTCCTAATGTCCAACCTAAACCTCCCTTGCTGCAATTTAAGTCCATTGCTTCTTGTTCTATCCTCAGAGGCCAAGAAGAACAAGTTTTCTCCCTCCATCTTATGACACCCTTTTAGATACCTGAAAACCTCTATCATGTCCCCCCCTCAATCTTCTTTTTTCCAAACTGAACAAGCCCAGTTCTTTCAGCCTTTCTTCATAGGTCATGTTCTTTAGACCTTTGATCATTGTTGTTGCTTTTTTCTGGACCCTGTCTAACTTCTCCACATCTTTCTTGAAATGCGGTGCCCAGAACTAGCCACAATACTCCAACTGAGGCCTAAACAGTGCAGAGTACAGTGGGAGAATGATTTCTCGTGTCTTGTTCACAACACATCAGTTAATGCATCCCAGAATCATGTTTGCTTTTTTTTGCAACAGCATCACACTGTTGACTCATATTTAACTTGTGGTCCACTATAACCTCTAGGACCCTTTCTGCCATACTCCTTCCTAGACAGTCACTTCCCATTCTGTATTTGTGAAACTAACTGTGCTCCACTTTGGAAGGAACGTTGCATTTGTCTTTATTAAACTTCATCATGTTTACCGCAGACCATTTCTCCAATTTATCCAGATCATTCTGAATTTTGACCCTATCTTCCAAAGCAGTTGCAACCCCTCCTAGCTTGGTATCATCTGCTTGGTATCATCTGGATGGGGTTAGATGGGGGGGCTGGGGCAGCCTGGCTCAGAGGAAAGAGAGGGGAAGGGGGTACGAGAGGTGGCTGGTGGTATCTGGCTTTGGGGGAGAGGAGGGGCTCAGGTGGCTGACCCGCACCTTGGGTGGATGGCAGGAGGTAGCTGGCCAGTGGATGGGTGGCTCTGGCAGAGAAGGGCTTGGGCGGTTGGCGTAGGCAGCTGGCACAGGGCTCAGGCAGCTGGGGCTGAACCAGGCACCCAGAAGGTGGGGGCCGTGCCATTAGCCTGACCAGTCTATATTCGACCTCTGGGCTGGGACGGGGTCAGCACAGTGTCTGATACCCCGGCCAGGTCTGCAGCTGATCTCTGCAGGGCCCGGGTTGAGCCTGCAGCCCTGGGGCCATGCCAGCAGCCTATTCGAGGCAGAGCTGACAGTCATAGGGCCAGGGCCATGTCCAGCAGGGGAATGGAACCGGCCTTCGCAGCCAGTGGCTGGGCTGGTGTTGGCTCAGCAGGGGTCAAGGTCCAGCAGGAGGTAAGGGGGCTCTGGGGCTTTGGGGTGGGCACTAAGCTTCCAGTGGTTGCCACATAGCTCAGGGCAGGGCGTCACAGCTCCTTTGAGTCTGCTATCTGCTATTTTCCAGACAAGTTTTCTGGCAACCCCCTTCAATAATTAGTACGCAATCCATTCAATGTTGATGTCAAGACAGTGCCAGAAGTATTGCAAAAACAAGCACTCAAAATAAAATATGATTCAAGTGCACAAGATAATTTTGAAAACTCAAGCTTGGAGGAATTTTGGATAAAATAATTCCCAATGTACTTGCAAGTTGATAAAAGCACTATGTATTGTTCTTTCATTTTTGTCAATGTACCTCTGCGAAAAAAGCTCTTCAAGTTTAGTCACATTAAAAACGAAACAAAGAAATTGACTGGATGTCAAAAACAATATGCATTGCGCACTTTCATCTTTCAAAACTAGGATTTCCCAACTTGAAGCAAAGGCAGCAGCATCCATCACATTAAATTCATTTTGTTTCTGCTGTTTCTGATGTTAAATTACATTCTTATTAATTTTTTGGGCTAAGAAAAACTCTCTGTGCTTATTTTCAATTTTAAATAACATTTTTATATCAAGGTTTTGTGGATTTAAAGTTATGAATTGAATTTTTTGTTAAAAGGGGGGTTGGTTGATGGTAAAGAAGAGGTGGGGAGCAGAGGGTCTCTCAAAAATCAAAAGGGGGTGTGCTGGCAAAAAGTTTGGGGACCACTGTACTAGGCCATGTAAAAAATGGTAAGATACCAGATTAGACATTCCATTGCTAGACTCTAGGGGCAGTATTGGACTCCACTGAGCCCTGTCACCCTCCATAAGCCTTGAGATTCACAGATATATGACAAATGGAAAGAAGCTATGTATTGTCAACTAGCATGACTTTATTCATAAGTCTTGCCATATTTCATCCCTTTCTTAGAGCCCCAGGCCCTGGACACACAATTGCATGAGAATTTTGGCTGCTTTTTTTTTTTTTTTTTTAAATGGATGATTCTAGCCCTGATAATTGCAGAAAAAGCTTGTACAAATTAACCCTAATGGCTCAAAATCAAAAGGCAAAATTGAAAGACACCCATGTTTATTATTTATAAACTCATGATTTTAAGCAAATCTCAAAATATTCTGGGTCTGGACTCCATTTCCATATGAGCCTGTCCTCAGTTCAAGGAAGTATTACATCGACTTTTGTCCATTCTACTTTCACCATTATCCCATCTCACTTCTTACCCAGAGCTTCACAAAGCTGATCCAACCATTATGAGTAATAACAGAGAGTAAGCCCACGAAAGCTCACCTAATAAACTATTTTGCTAGTCTTTAAAGTGCTACTTGTCTGCTTTTTGTTTTCATTATGAGTAACTTTCAGTTCATACATTGCTCTCTCAGAAGACCAAATTTTCCCCTCCATCAATTATCCTGCCTTACAACTAGGATGCTTTCAAAGGTTTTTTTGAGTAGGAAGGCTACGGATGTACTGTACTGGATCAGGCCCCAAACAGTTGATTTTTATTACACTGGATGATTAATGATGTGGTTTCTTTACGTTTGTGTGATGAACTGTTGTATAGGAGAGTGACAGGTGTTCAATGTAACATTATTAAAAACTGCATTTCATAGCCTTAAACAGGCTTGTGGTATGTGCTTCAGCTAATCATAAAAACAATATGTTTCTAAGTAGCTTTAATAGTATACTGTACTTTTACAAGTAAACTGGTTTGTGATTGGCTGAAGGTTTTACTTTAATCTGTAATTAAGGGTCAGCCATCCAGTAAACTCATTAGTTTACACCAATTACAGTGGGTATGGTAACTAATGATTCCAAGGATCAAGCCATTTATTTCCAACCTTTCAAAGTATAATTATTGTGAAAATCAGGGTGTAAATCTTTTCCATACGTTTTGGTTGGTAATTGAGAAATAAAATGGTTTCCAAATGTAGTCTCTGTCCAGTTTTTGTTCTGCAGTAGATCTCTCAGGGGACTCTTTAAAGCTTATGGAAAAGGTGATGTCAACAGCAATGTATGCTGGGCAAACTGAGACAGGATTAATTAATAGAGATGAAAGAGAAAAACTAGACCCTTTCAAATTGTGGTCTAGGCCTCAGACTTGGGCATCACACCTCAGCTGACAGTTTACAGTCCTGAGCATGAAGGGACGTGGCTCAAAAACTGACAAGTATTCAAAATATAGGAAAATTAAAAATCCTTTGTTTAATGTTATGAAGGCCCTTCCAATGTGCTGTCTTTAAGATGGTGTAATCTCTGGAGCATTTTACTTTGAAGTTTAATATGTAGTTCTTCACGTCCACAGAATATTTTCAACGTGTTAAGCAAATTAGTCTCTGGTTACCAAAGTTTGTAGACATTTGCAAGTTGTTTTTAACTAAATTTAATATGTGCCAGTGAAGTTGATCACGCACTTGTTCACTTAGAAGAATGCACTTTTGGAACGATTAATAAGTAAACCAGCCTCTCCTATTGCTTCAGTTTTAGTGTTTATTTGAAAGCAATCTACTTTGAAAAAACATTAATATCCCAAGAATTATTATTAGAATAATTGCTTTTACTTCTCTCGGAACACACATTTTTCTCATTTCCCTTCAGCACAGACAGCTTTCCACTCAGATACAAACTTCTTATTATTATTCCCCACCCCCCACCCCAAAAATGAAGAATAGAAATTATACACTTTTCACTAAGGAATAATTAATTTGTCTCAAGTATTAGAACAGCGAATTGTAGAGTGACTGTGAATGGTAGTCTCTGAGGAGAAGCATTGTTTGTTCTTTTCGGTCTTTAATGAGTTTTAGTAAATGGCTGGGAAAAAATTACCTTCGTTCTGTAATATGAGAGAAGTGAAGAATGAAGGAAGCTATAGAATCCCTGGAAGAAAAGGCAACAACCAAATGTACCCACATAACCCACCTTTGCCACAGCACTTCCATAGAACAGTGTTTTCCTTTCAAACTGAGAACTAAACATCCCGTTTGTCCATTACAGTTAAAACACAGAACATTCTTAATTTGTGGGGAAGTGGGGGGATACCATTAAAAAAAGAAAATTCCTTGATGTCTCCTCACATATTGACAGTGCCTGGTTTGTGTTGCAGGACAACTTCATTTGGTCATGCCGCTGGGTTCTCAGTCTTCCTGGCTTCCTGCTCATCAACACACGTTTTGTCTTTTATGCTGCTCACGGCATAAAAATGGACTGCAATGTACTTCCCTCCTCACTTTCACAGTCACACCCACCACACATAAAGAGTAAGCCAAAGACAGCAAATGTCTAGAGTTCATTTCTCTCATGGGCCCAGGCCTGATACCAAGAGTGAAGAAGCTCATTCAGTGGCCCGTTTCTTCTTCTTCAGCCACCACGCATTTCTTTTACTGCTTGCCCCCTCTGTTCATCGGCACTGCCGGGGCAGCTGCTACACTCCTAGAAGATGGACACCTCCAGCTGCTCTGCTGTATAGGTTAGGGCAGCTGATTCACTATCTCCTAGGTGGTCCAGACCCTCAGCCGGCAGTGACAGCAGAATGCAGCCATACTGAGAAGGCAGTCTAGTACAGGAAGGAGCATGGACATCACTTAATTGAAGCTGCCTTCTTCTTGTGCCAGAACTAATGGTAATAAGTAACAGACAAATCTAAGCCAACATGTCAAACCAACCTAACTGATTTTTTTTGCCAGAATAACAAATCTTGTGGATTGGGGATGGAGGGGAGGGGGAAGCAGTAGATGTGGTATATCTTGACTTTAATAAGGCTTTTGATGCTGTCTTGCATGACCTTCTAATAAACAAATGAACAACATACAACCTAGATGAAGCTACTGTAGCGGTCTGACACAACTGGTTGGAAAACTGTTCCAGAGAAAACTGTTATCAGTGGTCCACAGTCAAGCTGTATGGACACATCAAGTGGGGTCCAATAGGGATTGGTTCTGGGCCGAGTTCTGTTTGATATCTACATCAGTGACTTTGTAATGGCATAGAGAGTACACTTACAAAGTTTGCAGGTCATACAAAGTGGGGGGCAGGGGTTGAAAGTGCTTTAGAGAATAGGATTAAAATTCAAATTGATCTGGACAAACTAGAGAAATGGTCTAAAGTAAATAGGATGAAATTCAATAAGGAGAAAGGTATAGTACTCTTCTTAGGAGGGAGCAATCAGTTGTGCACATGTAAAATGGGAAATGACTGCCTAGGAAGGAGTATTTTGGGAAAGTATCTGGGGTTCACAGTGGATCACAAGCTAAATATGAGCCAACAGTGTAATACTGTTGCAAAAAAAAAGCAAACATCCTTCTGGGATGCATAAGCAGGAATACTGTATGGAAGACAGTTCTGGGCACCACATTTCAGACCAGATGGGGACAAATTGGAACAAGTCCAGAGAAGAGCAACAAAAATGATTAAAGGTCCGGCAAACATGATCTATGAGGACAGAATGAAAAAGTTGTGTTTGTTTAGTCTGGGGAAGACAAGCCTGAGAGGAGACGAGATAACAGTTTTCAAGTACATAAAAGGCTGTTACAAGAAGGGTAGGAAAAATAAATCAACAAGGGTAGGAAAAAGAATAGTTTGCCTATACTGAAGTAAGGGAGGTTTAGGTTAGACATGAGGAAAAACTTCCTATCAAAGTGGTTAAGCACTAATTGTCTGGGGAGATTGTTGAACCGGCTCTTAAAAATCTCCAGAGAGTCTACAAACACTTGTCAGTGACGGCTTAGATCAGAGGTGGGGAACCCCTAGATGTGAGCTGGATTCAGACCACAGCTTGTCTGGATCTGGACTCCGAGGCTCAGGGCACTCCTCCATTCCATCTGGCCTGCCGTGGGGTGGAGGGTTTGGAGCCCTGAGCCTCAAGTGCTGGATCAGGCCAGCCGTGGTGCAGCCAGAGACTGGGAGGCACGATGTTGCTCCGGGCTGCACTCCCAGTCACTGCTGTTCCTCTCCCCGCGCCCCGCCAATCTAGAATTCCATCTAATCAGAACATTGGAGGGCAGTGCCTGGGAAAGGCAGGTGGTGGAACAGAGAGCCATGTGTGCTAAGGGGTACTGCAAAGGTAAGCTGCACCCCCATCAACCAATTCCTGCACTCCTCTCCCATCCAGACCCCCATTCCACCCCGTTCCTGCACCCTCCCACCCCAGCTCCCCACCCTGCTCCTGTTCCCTCCCTCCCAGATCCATCATCTCCACCCTCCCCCTTCCTTCCAAGCCCCACGCCCTCAGTTCCTTCAACCTTCCTCTCTCCTAGACCCACACAACTCAGAAATACTGAGTGGACAGGGCAGACTGGGTTAGAAATGGAAAGGAAACTTTAGGAAAGGAGGCAGAAGATGCAGAGAGGAAAAAAAGTGCAAGTGATAGGGGGATGGAACAAGAGAGAATTAAGTAAACCACCTTGACTTTGAGCAAGTGATTTCACCTCTCTGTACCTCAGCTTCCCAACATCCATAAATATTTGGGAAGCATTTAGCTATTATACTGATCAGGACCATGTGAGAAACAAAGTGAAATGGCTTTTAGAAGTAGATTTTAGTAGCTGGCTAGGATGGTCTATTGCTTTCATCAAGAAGGAACAAGCCTTGAAAAAATCAGCTAATTCCAGATGGTGTAACTAAAGCCCTGCATAGATACAAAATTGATATCTTTATCTGCAAAAGTGATCCACAGATATCCACATCAACATCTATGGATTTGCAGGGCTCTAAGTATAACCTACAAATTGACCTATTAACCAGACTCAGACCTGCTTATCTTTTCAAACTGGAAGAGCAGCCCCATTTCAGACCAGTAAGAACACACTCTTTAAAGCATGTAGCCATACTTCCATCAGTAGCTACCTACTGTGACCCCTCTAATTTATTCCTCCCAAGTTGAATTTGAACATCTAAAGTATCCTTATTTGAGTTTGTTATATTATTAGCGTTAAAATTTTATAAGTCAGAGTAGCATAAGTGAGAAGTTGAAAAGTTAAGGAGGGTTAATTTAGAAATTTTAAAGCAAAGATATTTTTGAGTTATACATACACAAAATAAAATCTGAATCCAAACCTCCATGGTTACGTTTGAATAACTCAAACACCATGGAAAGAATTTTCTTCAAACTTCCCCCAAGACAAGTCTCTCTAGGCTAAGAGCAAGCATAAGAATTTTTAAATCAAAAAGTGATTATTGTTTTAATAAAATAAATAGCACTGGAAATAGGGGTCCACAATGTTTGTGTTATATGTCAACACTAACTATAATTGCAATTGTAATGCTATTTTACAAATATATATTGTGTGTATGTTACAACCTTCCCTTTTCCCAGGAAAAATCTCACTACTCACCATCTGGATGGCATTTAGTAGTACCATGACTGGGTGGCCAGTAAACATCAGGCCAAACTCTTAACCCCATCTGCAACTTCCTTGCACTGCCTCAGCAGGGTAAAGCAGCCATCCTAAATGGGGAGTTGAAGAGTTCTGTTTTTAACAGGAAGTCTTCAGGTAGCACAGAATTGACTTAATGGCTCTCCAACACTATAAGTGCTGACAATCAGATCTTGGTGGGGAGTTTGACCCCTGCTCCACCCAAGGCCCCACCCACACTCCACCCTTTCCTTCCTAAGGCTGTTTCTCTTTAACTGTTACATCTTCCACACTAGTTATCACCTCCAGTTATGACAGCATGTGTGAATGGGACGTTATTTCTCTTTCCTTCTTTCATTTTCAGCTCTCTATCACCTTCTGGTTTCTACATATTACCCAAGAGCAGAGAGGAAACCACCCCTCTTTTCTGGCATATATATGGCCTTCATCACACTAATAGCTGATCTCTCAAAAGCTCGCAGGAAGGGGTTTTGGTCCCTCCATTTTGGAACTTGTGCTGTCTTAGGCCTGGTCTACACTAGGGATCAAAGTTGATTCCCAGATAGGCAATTCTAGCCACACTATTTGCATAGCTAGAATTGACCTATCAGGATAGAGTTTCTTCCCTGGTGTAAATCATGGATTTTTGGGCTCGCACATACATCCTTCACTCTGTGTATCAGCCTGGAGTATTAGGGTTGATGGCTGAGCCCAGAGAGATCAATTTTGCTGCATCTTCACATATGCAGCAAAACTGATCCCTGGAAGATTGATCACAGCATGCTGACCCTGAAACTGGCTGGTTTGTCTAAAGCAATTGCTCAGAATATTCCTTTATTGTAATGTCCATATGAAAACATCTGAATTCTTCCTTTATATTTAAAGCTGCTTGCTCATCTTTCAAAATTTTCAGTATTTCAGAGGAAAAATGGGAGAGGAAGAAAAGCACTGAGAAAAAAAAAGCTGAAACTTTTCGACCATTTCTACCCAAATACATGTGGCAACACCCATTGAGTTGACTTGCTTTTTCCCTTCATTTCTTACTTAAACAGGAATCTCTTTGGGGCAGGGATCATCTTTTTGTTTATTTTTTTTGTGTGTGTGCAGTGCCTGGCACAATGGGGTCTGGGTCCATGAGGCTCCCAGGTGTTACTTCTGTCCCATAATAGACTTCAACAGGAGTTTAAAATGCATACCCAGGAAATCTTGACCCACAGCTTAAAACCAAATGTACATTCCCTGATGGTGGCAAGCACAGCTGAAATTAACTGAAAGGGGAATTGTCAGTAGGTCTCAGTTTGACTTTGGACTAGGGACTGTTTGCACTGGTCTAGCAGTGTAAAAACAGAAAGTTGTTATAAAGGTCCAGTAGCTTACAACACAGTAGTTGCTTTGAGTTTATTTCCACTGTGACCTTTTGGTAATAAAATATATTTTCCAAGATTTTAGGAAACCATCAAATTTAATTGAAAAAAGTCATTTTTGTTCACAAACATCCTACTTGTTTGTAACTCACCACTAACTTTGCCAAGGCATCACTCACCTGTCAGCCTGTGCTACCTAGCACAATGACATACACAAAAGGAGATAGTTCGCTGAGATAGCTCTTTCTTTAGAGGTCAATTATGCCTGCTTTAGGATTTTTTTTCATGTTAAAATTTAAACTGACCCAACTGCAAACTCAAAGTCCAAAGATATTCTGAGTTAATGCAAGTACAGTTTTTATGAAGGATGATGCACCAAAATGTATATTAAAAGGCTTTGCAGAGTCACTGGGAAAAAAACAACTGGAAAGTTAAAAATGCACAGCAGCTCAGAAAAAGAGAAAATTAGAAACACATGCATGGGGGAGAATGTATTTCTATGTCAGCTGAGATTTGAAATGAGAACTACAAGTGATGAGGCACAGAGAAAAGGGAAGTTTGTTCCAAACAGCTCAGCCTGTTGTGAAGATGGCTCCTGCTTGAACAGTGGCAAAACTGTGGGAAGGAATGGAAAAGTGACCAATGTGAGTATGCAGCTATCTGAATAAAAATAGTCACAAGGCTGGGAGGTTCTGATGGATTCAAGGATCTTGCCAAGGTACAATGAACGCAAGTGGAAATTCTGAGCTGAGCACAAGGAAAACGAAAGGAGAGAATGAATTTAAGAAAGCTGAGATGAAAAAAATAGTTTAATTTATCAAGTCAATCAGAGAAAGCGAAGAGGATTTATTTAGGGTGTCCAAAGCTGTCTCTAGTTTTGTATCAGCAGAAAAAGGGCTCCACATTGATATGAGCCAATCTGGTGTAAATCAACGTGGTTACACTGAAGTTAATGGAATTGCTCCAATTTGCACCCCCAGGTGGCTGCGTGTGGAGAACACCTAAAGATCCTTTTCCTCATGTTCTAACCAACATTGCCTGGATATCAAAGAACCATCCCAGTAAATTTCTTAAGCCAACCTTTCGTAAAATACTAGGAATCAGGTACGTTTTGGGGACGTGACCAGTAGGAAAGCCCAGTCAAACATGCTAACCTGGCTCTGTTTTTTTCTAATTCACCTCCCGTGTCTCAGAAATACACTTAGCTTTGGCAGTGTGTCTTTAAATCATTTACAGTGACATCACTGCCAAATTTATCCACAAAATAATGCATTGGTTGCTTAAAAAGAAGCAAAAATACTCACACAGTGACATACATTGACCAGTATTATGGAACCTACCTTCATGGCAAGCTTACTGCATGTGTACTGTTGAAATGGGTTACATGGTCTGTTGCAGGTATAATCTGCCAGGACTCTGATAAGTACTGGAGACTTCAGAACCATTATATAGTCTGTAGTGTCTTTTGATACGATCTTCTGCATTCCTTAGCCATTGGGGTGGGATGAAGTCTCCCGTTTTATCTGTTCCATTGACTTAGTCCATTCCCAGAACAACCCACTTGAGCTGACACTGAATTTCAGCTCTTTGCCCATGCAGGCAAGCCAGGCAAGAGCCATTCTATACATACAAAGGATTATGTGTCATATTATCAACTCAGTGAAGGAGTGAAAACCAGCAGACTTCTTCTTCGAACAGATGCTTTGATAAATGTGGTCTCTTAGTCCTTATTTACCATTGCTATGAATTTTTGTGGTCATTGTAAAGGAGGTAGAGAGAGAAAGTGATGAAAAAAATAGACAAGGAGAAGGAGAGACAATAGAACAGGAAGAAGCACTTTGAAGAAAGCAACAGGGAAAGAGGACAAAATAGGTGAGGAAGACAGGGGAGAAACGAGGAGATAAAAAAAATCTAGAGGAGTGACAGAACAAATCCTGAAAATCAGAAGCACCACCCCATCACTGATTAAAGGGAAGAGCATCAAGTTCACGTTGTGGTACTGGGAACTGGACGCCAACAACTGCCTTTGCCATCTACAGTCAGAAAATTAAATCCAGGATGGAATGCTCAGGCAGCAAAGGGGCGAGGAAATTAGATTAATGGTCTCTGGGGATCTCAACAACAGTTACTGTTAAATTTAAAACCTACAGTAAATATTATTTTAAAAGGGGCTTTTAGCTGGGCTCAGCAGGCCAAACTCATTAAAAGAGGCAGAAAGAAAATTCAGCAGGGATGTTAAAATCACATCGCATAAGGCCACGCTTCTGCTGGCGTTTTGTGCTCCCCGCATTTGTCTGTTGCTATTTGTCACTTATCTAGACATAGTTGTTTGGGGGGTGGGGGGGCAGAAGTCAATTGGTTAGGTGTTTGTACAGTGTCAAGGAATGTGCAGGACTGCCATTCTCACAGTACAATTAATATTTTGCTTTCCAGTGTAACTGAGCCAGCAGCATTGGCACCAACCCTGCAGATGCTCAACACCACTGGTAGCCTCCTGCAAAGAGCTCCCCCCTACCCTCCGCAGCAGCAATCAGCTACTCAGCAGTGTGCAGGAGGCAGCTGGGGGAGGGAAGGAATGGAGACAGGAAGAGGCTGAGGAGGGGACAGGAAGAGGTGGGCAGGAGGCGGAGTCTGGGGCAGAGTAGAATGGGGACTGAGCACCCCCCAGGAACACAGAAAGAGCATGCTGCAGGATACCATGCCCCCCCAATGAGAGAGCAAGCAAGATGCTGGACCAGAGGGGTCATAGAATCATAGAAGAGTAGGACTGGAAGGGACCTCGAGAGGCCATCGAGTCCAGCCCCCTGCCCTCACGGCAGGACCAAGCATTTTCTACACCATTCCTGAAAGCCATCTATCTAACCTCTTCTTAAATAGCTCCAGTGATGGAGATTCTACCACCTCCCTTGGCAATTCCTTCCAGTGTTTGATCACCCTGACAGTTAGGAACTTTTTCCTAATGTCCAATCTGAACCTCCCCTGCTGCAATTTCAGTCCATTGCCTCTTGTTCTATCCTCAGAGGCAAGGAAGAACAAGTTCCCTCCCTCTGCCTTATGACACCCTTTTAGATACCTGAAAACTGCTATCATGTCCCCCCTCAATCTTCTCTTTTCCAAACTAAACAAGCCCAATTCTTTCAGCCTTTCTTCATAGGTCATGTTCTCTAGACCTTTGATCATTCTCGTTGCTCTCCTCTGGACCCTCTCCAATTTCTCCACATCCTTCCTGAACTGCGGTGCCCAGAACTGGACACAATACTCCAGCTGAGGCCAAACCAGCGCAGAGTAGAGTGGGAGAATGACTTCTCGTGTCTTGTTCACGACACACCTGTTAATGCATCCTAGAATCATGTTTGCCTTTTTCACAACAGCATCACACTGTTGACTCATATTTAGCTTGTGGTGCACTATAACCCCCAGATCCCTTTCTGCTGTACTCATTCCTAGGCAGTCCTTTCCCATTCTGTATGTGTGACACTGATTGTTTCTTCCTAAGTGGAGCACTTTGCATTTGTCCTTATTAAACTTCATCCTGTTTACCTCAGCCCATTTCTCCAGTTTATCCAGATCCTTTTGAATTATGACCCTATCCTCCAAAGAAGTTGCAACCCCTCCCAGCTTGGTATCATCTGCAAACTTAATAAGTGTACTTTCTATGTCAATATCTAAATCGTTAATGAAGATATTGAACAGAACCGGTCCTAAAACAGACCCCTGCGGAACCCCACTAGTTATACTTTTCCAGCCGGATTGAAAACCATTAATAACTACTCTCTGGGTACGGTTATCCAGCCAGTTGTTCATCCACCTTATAGTAGCCCCATCTAAGTTGTATTTGCATAGTTTATTGATAAGTATATTATGTGAGACCGTGTCAAATGCTTTACTGAAGTCTAGGTATATCACATCCACCGCTTCTACCTTATCCACAAGACTCGTTATTCTATCAAAGAAAGCTATTAGATTGGTTTGACATGATCTGTTTTTAACAAAGCCATGCTGGCTGTTCCCTAGCACCTTACCACCTTCCAAATGCTTGCAGATGATTTCTTTAATTACCTGCTCCATTATCTTTCCTGGCACAGAAGTTAAGCTGACTGGCCTGTAGTTTCCCGGGTTATTCTTGTTCCCCTTTTTATAAATGGGCACTATATTTGCCCTTTTCCAGTCTTCTGGAATCTCTCCCATCTCCCACAATTTTCCAAAAATGATTGCTAAAGGCTCAGATACCTCTTCTGTCAGCTCCTTGAGGATTCTAGGATGCATTTCATCAGGCCCTGGTGATTTGCAGACATCTAATTTTTCTAAGTAAATTTTAATTTGTTCTTTTCGTATTTCAACTTCTAAACCTACCCCTTTTTCACTAGCATTCTCTATGTGAGGCATTCCTTCAGATTTCTCAGTGAAGACCAAAACAAAGAAATCATTAAACATTTCTACCATTTCCAAATTCCCTGTCACTGCTCCTCCCTCCTCACTGACCAATGGCCCTACCCTCTCCTTAGTCTTCCTCTTGTTACCAATGTATTTGTAAAAAGCCTTCTTGTTTCCCTTTATGCTTGTAGCTAGTTTGAGCTCATTTTGTGCCTTAGCCTTTCTAATCTTGCTCCTGCACATTCGTGTTGATTGCCTATATTCATCCTTTGTAATTTGTCCTAGTTTCCATTTCTTATAAGATTCCTTTTTTATTTTGAGATCATGCAAAATCTCCTGGTTAAGCCAAGGCAGTCTTTTGCCATGTTTTCTGTCTTTCCTATGCAGTGGGATAGCTTGCTTTTGGGCCCTTAATAATGTCCCTTTGAAAAACTGCCAACTCTCCTCAGACGTTTTTCCCCTCAGTTTAGCTTCCCATGGGACCTTACCTACCAGCTGTCTGAGTTTACCAAAATCTGCCTTCCTGAAATCCATTATCTCTATTGTACTGTTTTGCCTTCTACCCTTCCTTAGAATTGTGAACTCTATGATTTCATGATCACTTTCACCCAAGCATCCTTCCACTTTCAAATTCTCAATAATTTCCTCCCTATTTGTTAAAATTAAATCTAGAACAGCTTCCCCTCTGGTAGCTTTTTCAACCTTTTGGAATAAAAAGTTGTCTGCAATGCAATCCAAGAATTTATTGGACAGTCTGTCCCCTGCTGTATTAGTTTCCCAACATATACCTGGATAATTGAAGTCCCCCATCACCACCAAATTCTGGGCCCTGGATGATTTTGTTAGCTGTTTAAAGAAAGCCTCATCCACCTCTTCCACCTGGCTAGGGGGCCTGTAGTAGACACCTAGTAGGACCTCATCCTTGTTTTTTACTCCTCTGAGTCTAACCCAGAGACTTTCAACCCGTCCATCTCCTTCGTCCATCTCCATCTCTGTCCAAGTGGGTCAGCACATCGCATAGCAGACAAAGCAGACAGAGAAAGAAGGCCATTGTCTCACCTACATCTTCCAAAATGCACTTGAGAGAGAGTTTTCCTGCAGCCTTAACTTGGTTGCAGTAGCTTTATTTTATCTCTGGCTCTTGCTTTTGAGTATAATCTTTGCAGTGGTCTTGGCATAATACAGGTTCAACCCCTCTAGTCCAGCACCTTCGGGATCTGACGAGTGCCAAATGAGAGACTTCGCTGGACTGCAGGAGGGCAATGTTTTCTAGTAGTATTACCAACACTTCCACTGCTTCTTGGGCTCTTAGAAGACATTTAGGAGTACATTAGACCTAAATAACAGCACAGAACACTGACAGACAGGAGTGGTGGCTGTAAACGCACTTTCTGGGGCCACAGGAAATGCATAATAAGTGGTCATCCAGCTAACTAAAAATCATGCCAAATTACAGATGTTGCTGGATGAAAGAGTGTGGGATTAGAGAGGTTCAGCTTGCATATACTAAAACTAATAGACCCTCTTCAGTATATTAGGATCTGTTAGTGAACATCTGTGTGGAACCATGCTGAGTTCCATAAGAATTTGCACGGTCCTGCAATCCCATGCTAGCATATTCTGGCACACAGGTAGGGCCATACTGTGTATAGTAAAACTGTTCTCCAAAAACTCCACACAGGAAGATGTTCTGCTGATGAAAAGGCAGCAGAAACAACTAGATTATGTTGCTACACAGTCTCTCTCTACAGCTAGGCTCTATATGATTGCATAATAAAAATATGCAAAGGTATTGCACAAAGTCACATTGGAATCAATAGTGTAAATAGCCCATTCATTTCAATGGCATTTGGCTACTTATTAGAACCGTTATCAGAAGGTAAATACTGTGCTTGGGAAGGGTTGCTGTAGAGCAATGAGATTTCACTACTGTATGTTGTCAACATCCCAAAAATATTTTAACAGGTTTAAAAATATTTTTGGTAATTAAAAAAAAACTGAAAAGAAAAATGTTCCCTCAGGCTACCAGCATAAGTTTTATACAGAAAGAGCCAAGAGAAAATACCATGAAATTTTTAATTACAGACACAAGTTTTCAAGATGTAACCACGCCATAGAAAAATATAATATGATCACTCATCGAGCAGCATGGAAAAAATTATCACTGTAAAAAAATAAATAAATCAGATTTTGGCAGGTCCATGAGAAAGCAAAACAGATTCCATTCTTATAACGATAACACTTCACATTTCTGTCATGCCTCCATCTGAAATCTCAAGGCATTTTCTAGACACAAATGAAATTCTCTTTTAAGGTACATACAATACCCTTTCTGCAGATTCAAAATGAAAAAAAACAATCAGAGGACAGAGATTAAATGACTTGACCAATTTCAATCCATGAGTCAGTGACAGAGCTAAACATTTGATGCTTTTAACTTTACTGTACTTGCTGCCCTACAGCTACAATGTTATCTTCGTAAATTTTCCGGTTTGCTAATATCATTATCTGAGTTCTGCTGACTGAAATTTAAAGCTGCATGTGTTTTCCCATTCTTTTCCTTAGCACTTCTTTTCTTTCAGCAGCTATTTCAGGGTTTCTGGATTTGGTCCATACCGCAAAGTCAACAGCAAAGGTGGCGATGTCTATCCCTGAAGCCACCTCTTTTGGAAAATCATGTATCATGATGTTGAATAAGGGATGACTGAAGTGTATACATATATCCTGCACTAGACTTTTCCCCAAACTCTGACCTGCATAGCTCTTTTATTTAGGAAATTGTTATCCACCTGTATGGTCTTCCTTTGGTACCCATGGTACTGTCCTATCACGTTATTAGCTGTGTCAATATCCAAATAATTACTATAATAAAGTCTTTAATTCTAATTTTTGTGCTTTTGTTTCTATCTGTGTTGTGTGGGTGATCAACCTCTTCTTTTCACTTCTAAGACAACTGTATGCTTGCTATTAGTTTAGTGCTATCTTAGTATGAAACCATTTATCAGTTACCATTTTTTCAATTAAAAAAAAGCAGTGAAGTAGCACTTTAAAGACTAACAAAATAATTTGTTAGGTGAGCTTTCGTGGGACAGACCCACATCTTCAGCCCATAGCCATACCAGAACAGACTCAATATTTAAAGCACAGAGAACCAAAAACAGTAATCAAGGTTGACAAATCAGAAAAAAAATTATCAAGGTGAGCAGATCCGAGAGTAGAGCGGCAGAATGAGTGGTGGAGAGTCAAGAATTAGATAAAGCCAAGTATACAAAAGAGCCCCTATAATGACCCAGAAAATTCACATTCCAGTTCAAACCACGTGTTAATGTGCCGAATTTGAATATAAAGAGAGTTCAGCAGCCTCTCTTTCCAAAATAGTGCGAAAATTCCTCTTCAGTAAGACGCAAACTCTTAAGTCCTCTGTGCCTTAAATATTGAGGCTGTTCTGGTCTGGCTATGGTCTGAAGAAGTGGGTCCGTCCCACGAAAGCTCACCTAATAAATTATTTTGTTATTCTTTAAAGTGCTACTTTACTGCTTTTTTGTTTTGATAGTGTATAGACTAGTACGGCTCCCCCTCTGTTACTGATCAACATTTTTTCAATAGTTTTACCCAAACATGCTATGAGCACAATTGGTGTATATGCACCAAGTCTTGATCACAACCTGCCTAGTTTCATTATTGGAATAATAACCTCATGCCTATAGTTCATTGGCAACTCACTTTTCCCTCCATTGCTACTGTACAATTTTAGTATCAACCTCAGTCTCCCTTCATCAAGGTGTATCAGCATTTCCCAGATTATGCAATCCTTGCCTGAAGCAGATGGCCTTGTGCAGTTCCCTCTGACTGAAGTTTTAATTAAAAATTTTTCCTTCTCTAGTTCCCACTCCTCTATTTCTCAGATTTCTTCCGTGAATTTTCTTGTTTTCTCACAGATCTCTATACTCTGGTTCTCATAATTACTATTGCTTTGGAGCATTTCTCTGCTTCCTTTATTTTTTTACATTGAGCCATGTTACTCCAGTGGCTTCCACAACAAGGACTTGCAGTGTGTTCCTGTTACTTCCTATACCATTCATTTCCCTAATTTGCTCATACAAAGCCAATATTTTAACCTCTCTATTAATTTTTCCACCGTATTTTCTCTAGCTTTCTCTCTTTGCCCTTTGCATTGTCATTTCTGCAACTGCCTTATTTTGTAGTTCATTAAGACCTCATTGTTCAATGTACTTTTTGCTTTTTATATGCCTGATTCCTTTCCTTAATTGCTATTTTACACTTCTCAGTCCACCATGGTACACATTTTTTATTTTTAGGATAAGTCAGTCTCTTATGTATAGCTCAGTTTGGTGCCTTTCTAATTCCCTTTGTGATGTTACTACTGAACTTCTTAATGTCCTCCCTCATACTCTGCCTATTTAAGTAGTCAACACTTCTTTTTCTAAAGAGTTGCCAATTAGCTTTTTAAAGATTTCAACTAAGAAGACAATTGTCAGCTTCAGTATTATCCTTTCCTTGACAGATAATGAGTATTGGGAAAGGGTCACCTCCCATTTCTTCCCCTTTCTAGATTCCCAGCTCAGTTGCTTTCTATGTTGATTGTTGCAATTCCAAGATCTAAACAGGAGCAAAGTCCATCTGCCCAGACGCTCCATCCTTCAAAATTACTAGATTATATTTATCAGTGAATTGCTGTAGACCGGTTGTGTTATCATGTGTCTTAATTCGCCCCGATCTGTTATTGCTTTTAGATCTCCACATGTAATATAAGGGCTTGTGGCACTTGTAGTTATCCCTGTCAGTTCCTTGGCCCCTACGTTCTGCCTGTCTTGTACGTATTATATAGGCTGAGTGACAAGGAATTATTATGCAAAGGAGTCTAAATAGCATTATGCTCAATATTAAGCATTTTCACCTATACTTCAAAATAGTTTATATTCTCCTTTAAAAGGCAGAGATGCCTCCCTCCCTTCTTCTCCATTCCTGCCTATATAGTCCATATCCAAAGAGTCCCTAATCTAGATTCCATTAGCCATGTCTCCTGAACACATCAGATTTAGTTTTCCTGTCAACAGTATTTTGACTGAGTGCATTCCACCTAAAAATTGTCACCACAATTCAATTTTAACTATCAACACTTCAGTCACTTAGGAAAGCCTGGAGTCACTCAGCTGATAGGTTGCTAATATGTAAATATTTTTCAGCTGCTGTAACTAGATTTCTCATTTTCTTTGTTTGCTTTCCTATCTGAGATATGCAGTTGCCTTCCTCATGGAACATAGAAGCGCAGGACCAAAGAGGACCTCAATAGGTCACCTAGTCCTGTCACCCGCACTCAAGCCAAGACTACACAATAGCTACACTTTGACAGGCTACATAATAGCCAATACTTCCTGACAGAATTTGTCTATCCCAGCAGTGTCCAATATGCTGTCCGTTTGCCACATGTGGCGAACTGGACACTGCGGTGTGGCAAAGTGGCTTGTTAGAACCATACATGTGGAGTACCCTCAGCCCCTCCATGCACAAGCTCCGCCATTTGGTGGGACAAAGGTGTCATGGCAGTGGCAGAAGCGGCTTCTCCTGTGGCTTGCTCGGGACAGGGCAGCTCCAGGGAGTCACCAGCAATTTACATGAGGGTTGGTCAGGGGGGCCAGTTCTGGATCTCTGTAGTCAGGGGTGGCTATCCTAAGGCCCACTAGATCTTGAGCACACACCACCCTGTTACACATTCCCACAGCAATATGTATTTCAGATCTTAACCAAATACCACACTGTCGGCCAATCCTTCATAACTAACTGCAGAGTTATTCATAAAAGAGTTATAAGTGGTTAATGGATCATATACAGACAATGACTGCAAAGTCCTTGTACAGGGTTTGTAGCAGGGATGGGAAAGATGGCTGGCTTGTAAAAGTCTTTCTGGTAATTTAGAAAGTAAGAATGGCCATTCTGGGTCAGAGCAAAGGTCCGTCTAGCCAAGCATCCAGTCTTCCAAAAGTGGCCAGTTCCAAGTGTCCCAGAGGGGATGAATAGATCAGCTATTCCATTCGCAGCTTCTGGCTAAAGATCGGAAGGTCTTCTATCCAGGGTTCAAGTTGCTCCTTTTAACTATAAATCCACAGTCCATAGAATTAGATCAGGAAAGAGACTAAGCAGGTATATCTCAAGTATCTTTTACATCCTCAGTCACATGCATGGAAATTTATTGTCCCAAACAAAGCCCCACAGAGCACGTGTGTGGAACATTATTGGCCCAAGGTGAAAGATCAGGGTCACATGTCCTTATCACATGTTCATACGCGCTTTTCTGACTCACAAGGCAGCCAGTGCCCATATTCTTTCTGAAATGTCCACAGAAAAAGCTTACAGGATTTTTTCAATGGTCTGCTGTGAACTGAGTGCTCTTAATGGCCTATGAGCACACAACTGTCTAGGCCTGATGTAAATCTATGCAGGGTGTTACCAAAACACATGTTGGAGATACAAACAACTAGCTGATATATTCATAACTTTAGATACCAATGTGATACTGGAACTTAATCAGCATGTCGTACTCAATCACTTGTAACTCTTCCATTGCAAGATACAATTGGTGGACGATATGTTGTGATTGTGTAACAGTGGTCATAGCAATGATACAAGTGGTTATTTTTAATCATACAGCCCAGACCAGTATTCAGCAGAAAGCCTATGAAGTGAGAGCATACTAGAGTAATGCACTCTAAGGCTGTGTCTAGACTAGCCCCCAACTTCAAAAGGGGTGTGGTAATTAGGTTGTCGGGAGATTACTAATGAAGTGCTGCGGTGCAAATGAAGCACTTTGTTAGGCTAAATCTCCCCCGCGGCAACTTCGAAGCGAGGAATAAAGGGACTTCGAAGTAGCGCAGGCACTTTGAAGTACCCACGGCTGACCTGCGGCTACACACAAGCTGGCACTTCGAAGTATCACACTTCGGAGTTGCCGTGGGGGAGATTTAGCCTAATGAAGTGTTGCATATGCACCGCAGCACTTCATTAATAATCTCCCAACACCTTCATTACCATGCCCCCTTCAAAGCTGGGGGCAAGTCTAGATACAGCCTATGTTGCCTATGCTGTTCAGAAGATGGGTGCTGTGTTCCGGGCCAAATAGTACTTTTTAGAAGTTTCAGTCCTATACAGAACCTAAAATTGGACCAGGTGCCAGCTGGTTATAACCAAAGCATTTGGAAAATTCTAAGCCTGATTTCTCAGAAGTGCTGACCGCTCCTGCTGAAGTCGGTAGGAGCTATAGATGCTCTACTCCCTCTTTTGTTTTTCAGGCTACAGATTTAGATTAGCCAAAATGCCATCACCCATCTTTTTAAATAACTCTTTGGTGTTCAGGGGGGAAAGTGTAGGGGGAGCATGGCTTGGCCCTATTTCTCATCACTAATAGGCGAAAGAAGATGAGAGAGTTCAGCAAGGAACAGCCACTTATCACCTTTCTACCTGCTCAAAAGAGATGGTCTGTACAGAAAAAACACCCAAACCATTTGTTCTAAGGAAGTGCATCCAAACAGGTGCTTTGTCGGAGACGTCTACCTATGTTGTTGCTTAAATCTAGCTTAGTGAAGGAGTGTTTACGCACAGTGCCTGATTGAAAGCCCTGCAGACTGATATGCTCCATTTTTGCACATGCTTGCTACAGAATGGACAGCTGCAATGAGCTCCTGCACCCTGCCTCCACCCTTACCCAGACAGACCTAAAGGTAGGTCTGCACAGCAGCTAGGAGCAAGCCTTCCAGCCTGGGTCGATGACGTCACCCTAGCACCTGAGCTCGTGCTACAAGGGGCTCAAGCTAATGCACTAATATTACAAGTTGGGACATTCTGGCTCAGGCTGGAGGCCAGACTTTCAATCCTAGGGATGGGGTGGGCTGGAGCACCCAGGCTTACACCCAGAACAGAATGTCCCACGGTGCTAACTTTAGCTCCCAAACTTAACTGCTGGCAGTAATCTGTGTACTTGGGCTGGGAGACTTGCTCCTAGCTAGACTGCCCCCTCAGGGTCAGAGAGGGACAGTTCAGTTTTATGGCCCATTCAGAGCTTGTCCTCTACTGCCTGCGGCACCAACCATGTGGTTTTCTGAGGTGGATGGAGATCACTCATTTCACATATGTCCCTGTAGCCTTCATTCCATCAGCCCTGCAGCAGGACACTGGCTGCTGGAGCAATGTGTATAGTGGGGTGCTGAGAGTCACTGAACCAAACCGTAAACCCTAGATATGATGGAAACCGCTTCAGATCAGGGGGTGCTGCAGCATCCCATGCCAGGCAATGTGTTTCTTACCTAAATTCTTTATTCGTCCTGTCCTGAAGGGTGAACTCTCATCTTACAGCACAGCTTGTGGTGTCAAGACCCCAAAAGAGCTGCCATCAGATGGAAGTAACCGCAAAATCCTGTTCTGGAACATCATTGCCAAGTCCCCTATTTTGGTTCCTAGCATTTGAAACATATGAAATATTAAATACTACAATGTTCAGGGAAGCAGAAATTTTGATAATGTTTTATTAATACTGCATAAAGCCAATGTGGACAATATTGGTTTTACTAATGAAAATAATGGCCTTAATTTTATTTGCTGATGCTAAGCATTTTGCACACATGCAGAGAATTATATTTACCCCCAAGCATGCAGTACAGAGGCAAAGGAAGTTACATCAATTAAAACATCAGAAAACAGAGACCTATTAACACTGGGAAAAGATAAACAATTTTGGCTGGGGCTGTAGCATGCTAAATTTGTTACGTTTGTTACGTCTTGCTCTTGTTGCATCTCATCACCCTAACACATGAAAACTTCTCCTGATGGGTGGATTAAAAGAGAACTGTTGTAATAAATATTCCATTCTGAGAAACCTGAGTGCTCTCCACACTGAATACATGGGGCTGCAGCTTCAGGTGGTTTATAATGAAACACAGGTGTCCTCCTCCTGCTCTGATATCTTTCCTCCCTCCCATGTACTTGAGAATTCAGTTATGTTTGGATGGGAAGCTGGCTACTCGTTGGCACTACCATAATTACAGTGGTCAAGGCCTGTGTTCTTGACAAAGAAAACATTCCTCTAACTGAACCTGAATAATCCTTAATGAGTCCTTGTATCTTGTGATAAATTTCATAATTATTCAGCCTCTACTACTAACACCGAAATTCATCACTCAAAGCAAATTAGCCGAGATTCATTAGAATAAGACATCTAGTAGGCACATGTACTTTATTAGCCTCTTACACCAATAGTTTTAATTAGGTACATATTTCACAGCTCTAGAGCTACTCGAGTGAAGGGCTGCTTTTATCTCTTTTATTTACAGTAACAAGCTATCAAACAAACACCACCATAATTAAACTTGGATGAAAAAAACCCTTTTTTTTAATTAATGGCAAACTATTCAAATCTGGAGATTTGTGAACCTGAAATGATTTTATTAACTACATAAATATCATTACCAAATGACTAACAAGATGGGGTTGACTACACCTACCTTGGAGTTACAAGTAGCTTTCCATTATTTTTCCCTTCCCTGATGGTTTCCCTCTATCTCACCTTCAGGAAAAAAGAAGATCTCTCCATCAGATATTTTAGTGATGAGAAAAGTGATTAAAATCCAGAACATTTTTAAATTATTAATAAGGAATTTAAATGATATTATAAAAAGGGAATACTGGAGAAAATGTTACACATTCATGGATTTTTACTCATGCATAATAATAAGTTGAAAACACTTTCGTTATAATACTTTCTAAATTAAAGAGAGGAAAAAGCCATTTCACAATCTCTTTACACAGCAGTTGAAAGGCCAATAAATGATAAATGGCGCCATCTGCTGGCTTTCCTGTTAAATAAGCCCTTCCAGTCAGTCTGCCACACAGAACTCAGTAGCCAGATATGTTGCTGGCCAGGGCAGTGTGTACCCTCGAACATAGTTGGATGTTACTTATGATAATCTACAGGACTTGGGTCAGCATTCCTTACTCAGGCAAATCACCTTCTGATCAAGGAAAGATTTGCCCCCACTAGGAGAATACAAAGCTGAATAATATCTGCTGTACAGGATAGAGGCCAAGGAAACATGGGAAGATATTGGTGTAGAGGAGTTATGTTTACTGTATGTAAAAAAGTGCCAATTTCAATCTCTATTTATTTAAACTTCTCTCTTGGCAACAAGTTTCTATTTCTATTTCATTAGCATGGTAAGATGCACACTTCTTAAAAAATATGAATGTTATTAATAAACCTCTTCTTGGCGCCTGAGAATGAATTTTCACACACATTTAACCAGCTTGTCTGCGTCTTCAGCATTTGATGTCGTTCTACTCTGTAGATAAACAATTTTTAAAAATAATAAATTGGACAGCAATTATCTGCAAATGGCACTTTCTTACTGAACAAACCTGCTGCGTGTGCATATTCAGAGGCAGATCTACCTCTTTCGGTGGCAAAAATAAACTTTAGCTGCTGTTTACGCCAGTAAGACCTGCAGCACCTGCACAGCTAAGTTGAGAGCAAGCTGAATTCTTTACGAGCTCAGGCATGATCAAAAGGATGGTTAATTAAGATCTAAATCATCCCTTTCATCACCAGCAACGGGGACAGAAATCCAGTGAGTGTTTCCCACGCTGTCCCAGAAGCCCTTCCAGAGGGATGGTCCAGGGATCTGAATCTGAGTAGACAGTGAAGTACAAGCATCTGATGAAGCGGGTCTTTGCCCATGAAAGCTTATGCTCCAAAATGTTAGTCTATAAGGTGCCACTGGACTTCTTGTTTTTGAAGTACATGCCAGTGAGTTGTAAGAGGCTGGTGGAGCTGGGAAGGAATGCAGCAGCAAGGGACTGGAGGCTGCTTCCCAAAATCTCCCCAGGATCTTAGGGGACGTGCTGATTTGTGGGCTGAAGGTGTGCAAAGACTGGGGAATAATGTGGTAGGAAAATGCCAGAAAGGAACCTTACTGAATTCCCTGTTCTCTACAATGCCTTTTCTCAAGGAGGGTACAATATGGCCTAATTTCCAACTGTAGAACTAAATTTCTACCTTCCTTAATGCACTTTCTGCCCTTCTGAAGACAAGGTGGTTGTCTCAGAAGGGAATGAGCTTGCACAGACATCACTGAAGGCTCAGGAGGTCCAACCTAGTATTTGTCATTGGTGAAGACATGAATATCTGTAGGAACCCAGATTTTCATTCCAATCCCAGTTTGTGCCAGCAGGGCTAGCAGTTAAGAAAGCCATCATTTACTCTGAGCACTGAGTACATATTCACTGAAAGACAACCAACATGGGTTCTTTACAATGCCAGGTTTAGCAAGCTACTTTGATCAGCAGAACTACACATTCAATTCTCCTAATCTTTAAATCGCCAAAAATACATCCAGACATATTTAAACTAATACAATGGGACAAAAATGTGGCATTAGCCTGTTTCATCTGATTCCTACAGACCCTGAAAGCACAGTACCAAAGTGCTAGGAGTCACAGACTATTTACCTCCCTGGTAATGAAATTCATAAGAGAAAATTCCATGAAACAGAAATGGGGAAACCTCAGTGCCTGTTATGTGTAAAATGCATAATCATGACTAAATGGCTTCTTTGGTTACAATGTCATACCTTTCAGCAAGTCTGTCTGTCCTGAGCTCGGCAATAGATGTGTGCTACATTTTAACTTCTTTTTTTCTACCACTGCATAGCTCTGGAGTCTAGACAAAGTACAAAATACAGATAACATTCCAAGTACACTCAGTATAATAATCAATCCACCAATTATAACAATAGCTCTGTTCTATTAATCCTCAGCCAAACAATTACCAGTTTGGGTCAAACTCCTGGCTCCATGAAGTTAATGGCAATCAGACCAGACATTCACTCAGATTTTGCAGTGGCAGTTGAACAACAAAGCTTTTGTCATTCACAGGTGCTTAAACCCTACCTCTCCGCAAATGAGGAAAGCTTTCCCCTGGAAAGTACTCATGTAAACAGTGCTTTGTCAGCAAAAGCAAATGCTGCTCATAGGAGGAAGGAGTTTTAACAGTGTTTACAACTGACTAGGTTTTGTCGACACAGCCGTATGGCTAAAAGCTGCGTAACGTAGACATACCCTGGGGGAAAAAGTTGTCAGAAAGTCTTTCCCATGGAAGCAGAGGTTCTCCCTCTGATCTCAGTGGTGGCAGCATCAAATATGGAAAGAAATGGTCTCTTAAGTGGACAGGTCTACACAGGCCGGGGTGGGGAACCTATGGCCTAGGAGCTGGACCACCTCTGTGAGCCTTGGGGTTCCCTCCCCCACACCACAGTGGCATAAGACAGTTCTGTTGCTCCCGCCACGCAGAGGTAGCAATGGCCGGAGCATCAACACTAGTTGGCTTGCTCTGCGAGACAGGGAGAGCCCTGAGCCTTGCAGGCCTAAGCCAGGCAAGCCACGCCCCAGTCTTGCCCACAGCCTCTGTCTGGCATGCAGGGGCAGGGAGAAGTGCCTCTTTATGTGATGGAGAAATACTCCATGCAGGCACCGCCCCTTACTCCCATTGGCTGAATCATGGCCAATGGGGACCGGGGGGGGGGGGGACAGTGCCAGAGGCTGTCTTCCTTGCCGCATACAGAGCCATGCAGGGTGATGCGCATCCCCATCCCACCCCCCTGGAGCTGTGGCAGGGCAGGCACATGTGCCCCTATCCCATCCCCTTGATCCCCACCCACCAAACCACTCCTGCACCTTCCCCCACCCCCAGCATCCTCCATACCCACCCTCCCACCCAGAGCCCTCAACCCCACCCTGCTCCTACACCCCCTCTTTCAGACCCCCCACTCCTAATCCACTCCTGCACCCCACCTCCCACCCACTTCTACACCCGTATCCAGACCTTGCCCCAGTCCACTCCTGCACCCACCTTATCTCCCACACACACATCCCCCTCCCCAGACCGCTCCTGCACCCACCCTCTCTCCCACACACATCCCCCTCCCCCAGCCCGCTCCTGAACCCTACCTCCTGCCCAGATCCCACACCCCAAGCTCACACCTCTGTCCTATCTCCTGTCTAGATCCCATACCCCTTCCGGCTCACTCCCCTCAACATTGCCCCCACCACAGAGCCCCGGGGAGGACCCACACACACATCCATTAGCCTCAGTTGGGGGCCACATCTGTGAGGCTATTTTCTGCTTCTTATTTGCATATGGCCCCTATGGCCCCAATCCCCCTCCAAAAGTTCCCCACCCCCATCTAAGCCGATGCTGTCACCGTGAACTCCACCTGAATGCTGAAAGTGTTTCGAGCGAGGTGCTCTACACACGCCGTACTTCTCAAGAAATGGACTGCTCTATTCCACACTCATTTCAACTTCCAGGTTGTCTCAGACAGTAAAGCCCCAAGCAGAGTGGATTGCAGTAGTCTAGTCTCAAGGTGAAAAAAGGCACAGATAATTATAGCCAAGTCGCATCCCAGAGAAACTGTCACATGTTTCTTAACAGGTGCAGATGAAACAAAAAGCTCTTGGGCGCAGCTGCTCTCTGGGCACCTAGGAGCAGGCCAGAGTCTAATAATACCAACATTTTGTGACTTTCTGTCACAGATAGCAGATGCAGTCTCTCGGTCACAGGTACTGGTTTTCCAGGCAGCTCGTTCTCACATGGTCTTCCAGCTCCTCCTAACATCATTACCTCAACTCTTCCCTGAACCAACCCTCAGCCAGCTCGCCCTCCCTCCCTGGCCCAGTCTCACATAAACATATTCCTCAGGTCTCTCGTAGAGCTAAACTGCATGTAAATGCCACAGTGAAAACACCACATCCCGTGTTCCACCACCAGCCCTCCAAATGGCTTTATCTATACATTGAACAGAAACAGAGATCACCACAGATCCTTAAGTGAGGTAGTATCAGAGAGTATCGTGTTAGCCTGTATCTTCAAAATCAACAAGAAGTCCTGCGGCAGCTTATAGATTAACAGATATTTTGGAGCATAAGCTTCCATGGGCAAAGACCTGCTTCGTCAGATGCAGAAGACTTCTTCCTGTTATGTGTGGTAGACAGGCAACTGGAACCCCTGTCATGCTTTGGGGTAGACGAGCAGTTGCCCAAAGCACCCTCAGAAACCTTGGACAAGGAAAGCTGCAGAACCATTTCAAAACAACTCCCATCTTTGCCTATCACTACAATACCCTCACAAGCAACAGTACCACAGGCTGCTGATGCAGGAATCAGAATGGAAGATATATTTGGTCTCTGAAAAGAAAGAGCGGCTGCTCTAAGCATTCTACAAGCAAGAAACCTTCCCGACCGTGTCTCTGTGCAGACAGCTACTACATGCAAAACTTGGTCCCCAGTTTATTCCCTGTGACTGTTTTACATTTTTGACATTGGAAAAAGGACATGTGTAGCCACAGAGTTAAATATCTTACTATCAGTTTAATATTTTATGCAACCGGCAGCATGACTGCAATGCTGTGATTGAGATTCTTACGTGCACAGAAGTCAGCAAATTCCAAAGTTGTATCTACAGCAACTAGTATTTGTTCCCATACATGAATACCATATTCAACAATATTATAAATAATGGAACATTTATATATATGTGAAGACTGAAAGTTATTCCATGCAGAAGCCAACAAGTCTCTGTCAATGAATTCTAGTCAGCGGGGGTCTTCAAGCCTGAGCCCTTCCATAATATGCTATTCACATTGTTCTGGCTCTACTTACCTGTTCCATAAGCTCTGTGCATTTATCCCATAAGTCTGGCAGCTCACTTACTGGAGATGCCCACTCGTGGGCGGGAAACATTATCCGTTCCGGAATGAGTTTTGAAGGCCGCCTTACTTGCACTGAGGAGGCTGTTGAAACCTGGAGCCTCAAATCTATATAAACCTGTCTGTTTGTTCAAGAACCCCTCTGAAAGGTAAGAGCTAGGACCACTACATTTGATATGTAGCTTCCTCTTATCCTAACAAGGCAAGGTCAGGATTTGGTTGTGCCAGGAAAACAGGATGTGGCTGGAATGGGATTGTTTTCCATAAGACAGAAAGGAAGGGGGCTGATAGGAAGGACAGCTATAATGCAGACTGACCTGTGGGGTCAGTGAGAGTGAGGGATAGCAATACTGCAGAGCGACCACAGGAGGGAAGCTGCACCAGGAAGCAGGTGGCCTGCTGGAGCCAGGGCTCACCATGTTTCCTGTCAGCTGCACAGGTGAACGCCCCCCTGCCCCAAACCCTTCCTCAGCAGCCCTTGGCTGCAGCACCAGGCAGGGTGGGGGCCCACCAGCCAGCATCCCCGCCATACCCAGTGCAGCACCACCAGAGCTGGGGCCAGGCCTCCCGGACTCCCTGGAGGAGCATTGCCAGGAGCCGGGGCCAGGCCATACAGCCTCATGCCCCCTTATTGACTCCCTGCAAGGAGCCAGCAGCCAGGGCGAGGCACTGCAGCCCCAGCCCAGCCTGAGGAGGAGCAGCGGAGGGCAGCTTCAGTGCCATCTTCATTGTGCCACAGGAGACCCTGGTGAGTTCCCCCCCACAGATGTCTCACCCCTCCTGAGATCCCACAGACCTACCAGCCCCCTGTCCTGAGCTCCCACACACACACCTCCCACCCCCATAGCTTGACTCCTGCGGGCAGATGAACCTGGACCTACCTCAGCTGGGTGCGGGACATGCATCACTCCACTGGCTGTGCTCACTGGAGCTGCAGTGGCCATCAAGAGGGGCTTCTCACCTGGCCCCAAGCTGCTGCAGTGAGACAGGGCAGGGGTAGCCCTCTCTCCCCAGGGCAGCCTGCAGCCTGGACCCCCTCATCCTCAGCCCCATCCTTTTGTTTTCCGACAAACAAAAATAAATTGAGTTAAGGATCTGAGCAATACCAAGTAAATCTTCTAGTGCTCAATATAAGGAAAAAGGGGGAAGTCAAGACCTGATTTGAGGGGTGAAAAACAAGCTTTGGGTTCATACAACCTGTTCTGGGGGGATTTTTCTGCAGTGTAAAGAAATAGCAGCAACACGAAACAAATATTTCCTAAAATTTTAAAGCCCAATTCTGGCTCTCACAGTGGCAAAGAAAGGAAATGTCACCTTGTGCTCAGAACAGTGGACTGGGACTCAAGAAGCCTAATTTGAGTTTTGCCAGTCATTTGTCATGAAGCTTTAGATAAAGCACTTGGGTCTCTCTATGGGTTAATTTAAATATCTACAAAATAGCTATTATAATAATACTAATCCTCCCACTCAGGTTTAATTTACTAAATGTTGTCAAGTGCTTTGAAATCCGTGGATAAAAAGAGTTATATGGATATTATTACCTGTTTTAAAACCCCTCTATTGTATCTGCAAATCACTGAACAAACCTCTCCAGCCCTTGAACAGTTTCATCATTGACTGGTCACTGTGTCCAGGGAAATTATCCCAACTCATTGTCTCCAGCTCATGAGGCTCTCTCCTTCCCACACCCAACACAGCTTTTGTTTCCGCCTTTCCTTTTTAATGGTTTAGCGGAGGAGACACTGACCTTATGAGATTTACCAGGCTGCTGTCACCCTACAGTCAATAAGAACACGTATTTCTATTTCTTCCTTGCCTTTCGTTGAACTGAACAAGGTGTTCACCAGAACATTTTAATTATAATCCCACTTCTAACAGCATGAGTAAAGGTGTTTAAAAACACAATCAAGCATGAAATAGAAGAGTAAACATGCCATTTCAATTACTAAATTATGTGTAAGCACATCCTTGCGCAGTACAATATTTGAGGCAGCAGAGAAGTCTGAGAATCCTATCCAAGGTACTGTGTACGCAGAATCCAGCAGCGGCTAGTGTGACTTGGCCTCTGACTTGGAAGTGCACACCACCTGAAGCTCTGACTCTGGAGGAGTTGTTTCCCAGGCTGACTTTTTTTCTAATGGGTTGAGCAGAGGACAGGGAGCCACAGAGCTATGAGAAAGATCTGGGTTCAGTTTTGAGATTTGCCTTTCACTTGGGGCCTGTAGCTCTGACATGCAAAGGAAGTTCCATCTGGGCAGTGTTCAAACACCTATCCACCAACACTGGACAATGCAACCAGTCTTTCCAAGAGGTGTTTTCCCCCTGGCCATTGTGGTCTCTAGCAGCAACAACTAATTGCAGGGGCTCAAATCCTGCCCCACCTTCAGGGACGCACATAGCACTACAGTCATCCTTTTGGGTCTCTGGCAGGAAGTTGGGAGCCACAGCAGTGAACTGTGTACACCTTATGCAACACACCATAGATCTGTGTCCCATCCACTGCATAGAATGTGTTGGGGGCAGGGCTAGAGTAGCCACAACTAAATGGAGTCACAAGCCAAAACCATGTGATGCAGGATCTTGGCCCATGGACCCTGCAGACCATCTTAGGTTACAGCAAAAATGGTTCCACTGATATTTGATGGTCTGGCAGGAGAGTTTCATCTGTGGCAGGATACCTCTCTGTTAAGCCCATTAACCTGGGCTTGAAGCAGAGCGAGGAGATAGCTCAGCCTATACTATTGCTCTGGAAGGCAGATTGCTATGGAGTGTTTGATTCACCAAGCATGCTTGTTTGATTGGATCAGACTAAGAGGCCTCGTCCTTTAGATGGCTCCATAGCTTTCCTCATATTGCCGCATCCCCTCTCTGCAGGAACAATCCAGAGGAAATAAACGAATCCTGAAATGATAACTAAAGATACCACAGACTGCTTCCAATGTTTCAGCGTCGGGAGCAACTTCCTGCATGATCATCCCTTACCCTTCTGAGAATACCTTGGTACCTGTGACCACATGTTTCAATGCAGAGCTTGTAACAGTTGGTCTGATGTGTTGTAGCTGTGCCTCAGAAAGACATCGTGTCTCAGGTAAGCAGAACTGAAATCAGAAAAGGCTCTGTACATAAAAATAAACAAATAAATTATATAAGCTAGATCGGACCAGAAACTGCACTGGATCATAGAGCAGCCTCCAAAGAACAGGTGTCACATGTCAAATAAATAAATAAATGGAGATACACATCTCATAGAACTGGAAGGGACCTTGTGAGGTCATCGAATCCAGTCCCCTGCCCTCTTGGCAGGACCAAGCACCATCATGTTTCTTATGGCTGACTCCAGTCTTCAGCTGGGAAGCCATGTTCTACACAAGAGGAAGAGGGATAGTTTTCAAAGGTAGTCTGTAGAACGCTTTTCTGCAATAACCCCGCTAGGTGGTCACAAAAGCATGCCGACGGTGGCATGGGCCACATGGGAAAGACTTGTGACAACAGTCTAGCTGAAAAAAAAATAATTTTCACATCTGATGGCACTTGGCACTCTGGAAGCAATTAGGGATCCAGAAACACTGCCAGGCAGGGAGCTCCCTTGGAAAAGATACCACACAGCCACAAAACTCAGCCATTATGGTGGATAGCTAGTTGCCAGTATGATACTCTGTGATCTCTCAAATAGTAACTACGAGTGCCAAAGATTTTTGCCCACAACCACCGCTTGATGCATTAAGACCCCAGTGACAGAAGTCACAATGTAACAACTGGTTTAGTCTCATAATCTTCATCATAATTGTTTTTTACACAAACAAAACTAGGCTGGTTTAACACACTTTGGCTGTGTCTACACGTGCCCCAAACTTCGAAATGGCCATGCAAATGGCCATTTCGAAGTTTACTAATGAAGCGCTGAAATGCATATTCAGCGCTTCATTAGCATGCGGGCGGCAGCCGCGCTTCGAAATTGACGCTCCTTGCCGCCGCGCGGCGCGTCCAGACGGGGCTTCTTTTCGAAAGGATGAGCTCATGGGAATAAGGGGATGGGAATGAGCTCCATGAGCTCATGGGAATAAGGGGACTTCGAAGTAGGCGGCGTCCTTTCAAAAAGGAGCCCCGTCTGGACGCGCCGCGCGGCGGCAAGGAGCGTCAATTTCGAAGCGCGGCTGCCGCCCGCATGCTAATGAAGCGCTGAATATGCATTTCAGCGCTTCATTAGTAAACTTCGAAATGGCCATTTGCATGGCCATTTCGAAGTTTGGGGCACGTGTAGACACAGCCTATGATTATGCAATTGTTCGTGGCGTTGAAACTTCATTCAAGAGATCTAATCTGGAAATTAATATCACTGGGATTGGAAATTTATAACTGTCTCAGTTATTCCACCATCACACAGATGAACCCATAAATACATTATATAGAAAAGTAAAATATTTAAGAATCAGTATTTAATAATCTGCCAAACATACATATGACAAGATTTCATTAACAAAGGACTATCCTGGTGCCCATAGATATTTAATAACATGGACTGTACTAAAATTTGATTACAACCCCTCTTCTTGAAATACATTTTCTCACTGTCTCTTTCAGGTTTTCAAAATAACACAGACAGGGGGAAAAAAAAGGCACAATCTTCTCTTCTTTTAAGGAGTCTGATTTTTCAATATCAAACCACATGTAGTGACTTTAATTAGCCAGTGTGTTGTCATCATTGCTTTTGTTGTTGTTGTTGTTGTTGTTACTGGGCATTAATAAGCACTTGTTCTCACTAAAATGAATGGCAGAGTTTCTCTAGAGTATAGTAGAACCAAGATCTGTTTTTTAGGAACTATCTTGTCCCTATCTTCAGTTCTTCCTCTAGCACTATGTTTATATCAATCCACAAGGTAGCATAGAAATAATCAGTCAAAGATTCAGCTAGTAGTAAACACAGATAAGATCCACATAAAATACGCATTTATGGATTTAGACCATCTGAGTGCCACCTTATATGGTGAAGTCATTAACTGAGGTTTTAATTTGGCAACAATAGTAATTATATCACTGTAAACAAAAAATAAGGCTCAGTCCTAACATCTCTCCCCTTCCAGCAGCATCAAAAAGGAGTTCAGAGTCTGTGCCTTAAAGTTCACGCATACTCTAAAAAGCCACCAGTGTAAAAATGGGCTCTTCTACTCCACAGGTCTGGATGACAAACTATAGAAAGAAGTTTTCCCTATATTTAGTTTTGTCAACACTGCAAGAGCCAATAAGTTGAGGTGGAGTCTACACCATTAACAGATTTCTTTCCAGTTATTTCCTGATGTCTATGCCTGTGCAAACCCCTTGAAGACAAGAGGCCTGCACAGTCTTTATGACAGGTGGTGATGTCTGGGAAGAAAAGACCTTAGTTTGATGCACAGAGCTGAGATTGAGTTTACTGATCTGACATTTAAAAATATCTTTCTATATGTTAACTGAGTATCTTGGCTAAGGAGTCACTACAAGGTGAACATGGAGACTGATGACAGTTTCTCAAAGTGGAACCACATTTTAAGCACATTCTTCAGCTATGCAAAGGCCAGAACTGCATCTGCATTGGTGCAGCCCGGCTCAGCTAAGAGGCTTTCTCTCAGCTTTCTTCTTCTCCAGTCCTGAGGTCATCTGGGACTACATCAACACTAATGCCGGAAGATTGGCTATTAGGTTTGATCTTCCAGGACACTCTTTCACATATGCTTAAACCGGCGCATCCCAGGATCAGCATCGACCCCGGAACTCCTCACGAGATGTGAGGATTAAAGAAGGTCCATGGGAGGAGCACTCATGTCAACCTTCTGCCATGAAGAGAACCACAGAAGTCGACGGCTGCTAAGTCAATTTTTGGTACGCAATTGGCATACCAAAAATTGCATAGCAGCCATTGACATTCCAGGTAACTGTTGACGTAGCCTGGGAATAGCAGGTCATTCCCCCGTGCAATTTAGAGTAGCCTCAGGGCTACATTAAGCCATGCCTGGCTACTATTGGCGTTTACCTTTCTCTCTGCCATGTAAGCTATTTTTAACCACCTGTGCAAGAGGCATGCCCCCATAGCTCTTTCAGTTCCTGTGCACGATGCAGGCTTAATGGGGCCAGGATATGGCTTGTGGTCACTGAGCAAGCAATGTTCTCCTGAGATGCTAACTATTTTTCCTTTTTTGTGTGAACAAGGTATCTTCAACTTCAGGTCTCATACTCTCAGGCTTGGTTTTTGACTCTACTGAGCCTTCAAGAAATCTAAACTCTGTCCCAGTACATCAGTGCTGGCCAGGGTTAATCTTCATAAACAAATGTAGCATTTCCATCCACCAGACACTCTTTTTCTTCTCTTTTGGCAGTTTTAAATATGCTAACATGCTCTGACAATTTAAACAGGATACGTCTCAACCTGTGGCCCTCTATGTAATGGTTCAGCTGCTATATAGGCTCCAACATATTTTTCTCAGATAGTAAGCTACAGCTCTGGGGGATGTTAGTAGCCTTCTGTCATGAACTATTTCAATCCACTGATCATTATATATTTGACACATTCTTTGTCAGTGTCAAATGTCTTTTGTGGTTAAGCCCAGCAAAGCTAAAACGAAAGGTCTCCCAGATATTAGATATATGGTGACATTACTGAAATCAGTTGGAGGCAATAATTTTTTTGTCAGCCTACGAAAAGAAAAATGAAGTGAGTGGTAAAACAAAAGGAAGATGCAGGGTTGTCTTTTTAGCTATTTTTGTTTATGTCAGACATTGTGATTGACATCTGGCCAAGTACACCCCATCAGCCACTGTTGCTGATGGCGTGAAACGGGACAAAGAGAAATTACCAACCAAGTAAACACTAATGGGGGAGAAGGGATTTTTGTTTACTTGTTTGCTTGCTTTTAAAGGCTCCTCTGCCAGCACCTTAAGTAATATAATATTACTTGCAAGTACTCACGCACTTAGTATCTGGGCCGTTAAGTTTCTGCAGTGTTTTCTTTCTTTCTCTTTGTTTGAATGGTGTTGCAGCGATGGTTTTGTTGGCTGTCAATCCGCTATTATTGTGATGTTTGAGATTAGTGAAAACTGACATGAAAAATACAATTCACTGACCTTAAACTGAAAGAGTAGTTCTGGTTTTTGTGAAGTTGGAAGTCTGCATTTTTAAACCCCTTTCACTGTTGAGGCAGTCGCAATATGTTTTTCGCTGTATCAAGCAGTTTTATCATAAAGTGCATTATCTTCCTCTATTGTCATATACAGTATATTGCTTCTGAAGAGCTGTTTCTCATAGTGAAGTGCACTGAAAGGGTTAAGGAAATTTCATGGTCATTTACCACTGCTACGCCAATTACACAGCTCTAGAATTTCTTAAAACATGAGTTCTGGAATATTATAGTCCAGAACAGCTTTTGCAGATGCATGACAGCAAGTAGTTGCATGGTATTGGCCTCCTTCAAAAGCCACAGAGGTGCAGAAGTCTGCTCTAAATTATGAACAAATGGAATGGAATTCTGCTATAAAGTTCAAAATTCAGTTTGAAACTGTTGTCCTGCATGTAATGGTTATAAAAGAAGACAACAGACTCAAGACCAGTGAGATACATTCCCTAAGCTTCGCCCATATATACTGCAGTTACAGGCTGAATCATCTCAATATTTTATCTAATTTTATTTTTTTCACTTCCTAATGCAACTCTAAGAAAGTTGGCATTTTAATGCATTGAACTTGCTGGAGCTAAAAATGTCCAGATCTTTTTAATAAGTTACCTTTCAATATTAAACATTGGGGTATATTCTCTTCTTGAAGCACACACTTAACTCCCATTAGCATTAATAGCAGTTAGGCTTACACACTGAGTGGAGAATATATCTCTCTGTCTCTTTGTACTATGCTTGAAGAAAAACTTTGAAGAAATTGAGAGAAGCAGAAAGAGCAGTATATTAATTTTAAGGAGATGAAAGCGGTACATGTCAGTCCTAAATTTCATGGAAAAATGCACCGTTAGTAACAAAGATAAGTAGAAAATTTCAAAATCATTTTGAGCAACATAAAAATCAGTGTTCCCTGATTTTCTGTTTTCCCCTTCATTTCAAAGCACATACATTAAACTCATTTTATCCTTATCATGTGTATAATGATTCTAGACAACATAAGGACACCATGATTTTTCCTATTTCAATGTATAAACTGATGAGCCAATTTATGCAGCTTAAATCATTGCTAAAGAAGATGCATCAAAAATTGTCTGAGATCATTACAAATAATAGCCTAAAATGGTCACAAGAAGCTGTTTTCTTATCATATTTTCATTAAAACATCTTTTCACCTGCTTTGCTTTTCCCATGCCTATAACCTGCATTGTAATCAGTCTTATTAACTGAGAACATAAATATGATTTATTACGGTCTGATAATGGAAGCTGCGTGGACCAAGAGAAGGGATATATTGTCCTTTGATAAAATGGCTCTTTTCTCTCAAATAGAGTTCTATCATGAGAACATGCAGAATGTAGTGAGTGATTATTTCCTGAGGGTGAGTGATGGCAAAACCCTACAGAAAATCTTCTTGTTGGCCATGACAGCCTCCGAGTGTCCCCGTATCTCACTGAGTTTGACAACCTGCAGACACGTTTGATGAACTGTATTCTTCTGTCAGAGACAGCCTGTCTGGGAGGAGAAAAGGGAACCTTTATCGTCTGATCTGCTATTATTGCCTTGATCTTTTATAAGCCATCTCTAATGCACATGAATATCATATCCTTTCACACAAGTCCCAAACATTAACAGAAATGTAGCTAAAGGACCCCCAGTTACATAAATGTCCTAATACTGTAATTAGAAAAGATGGTTTGTGAATGATAGAAGTAAGAGAAGAGTAATCAAAATGTTTTAGCATAATCTCTCAGTTTCAAAGACCAAAATCTGTGATAAATAGCATTTACGATAGGTTTGGGGAACAGGTTTGTGCTATAGCCTTTGCACAAAACAAATAGTTTTGAGTATATGCTACTAGTGTTGCATTTTCATAAAACATGTAAATGGTCTAAAGCCAAGGGCGATTACTGTGCAGATATGACTTAAAAGAAAATGACTATCCCACTCAAAATCCTGGTATGGCTGTTGCAGAAAGAACAAAGAGCTAATAATAAGTACTACACTTGGACAAATGGGTCCTCAAGCCCAAATAAAGTTGGCCAATAAATCTCTCTTTTATCTACTTCCAGATGAAAAAACAAAACAAAATCTTTTTTAATTTGCAGATGTACCTACTAACAAAACACCCACATTTCTCAGCTGAGATTGTCTGCCTTATTTGTCACAGAACAATAAAAGGGACAGGGGAAAGGTTTCCAAGTTGCCCTGTTAAGCAGGATATTTAATTTTTCATTAAACTTCCAACATCTGGAGTCGGGATGTCCCTGTGCTAACTGCATATGTTATATGTGTGTGGCGGAGGCTTGGTGTGAGCAGAGGTTGTTCTAGATTTGATTTTGACAAATGAGGAAGAACTGGTTGAAATTTTGAATGTGGAAGGCAGCTTGGGCAAAAGTCATCAATAAATGAATAGAGCTCACGATTCTAGGGAATGGTAGGAAGGAAATATAATAAAGACGGAACTACTGGATTTCAAGAAAGCAGATCATAGCGCACTCAGAGAAAGATCCCTTGGGAAGCAAGTCTAAAGCTACATCTATACTACCATGGAAGACTGACCATCTCAGGGTTGATCCTCTGGGGTTTTGTTTTGTGCATGCGCAAAACTGTGCTTTCTGGGGTCCAAGTCAACCCCAGAACTTGCAGGGAGGATTAAGGAAGGTCAACTGGAGAGGTGCTCCTATCAACCTTCTTCCATGTAGAGAGACATTGACGTCGACTGCTGATAAGTCGATTTTAGCTTCACAATTGGCATAGCTAAAATTGCTTATTGGCTGTCTTCTATGTCTATTATAGACAGAGCCTAAAGGAAGAAGCTGTTCAAGAAAGTTGGCAGTTTTTCAAAGAGACATTAGTAAGGGCACCAGAGCAAACTATCCCACTGAGTAGGCCATATGGCAAAAGGTCACCCTGGCTTAACCACAAGATCTTCGAAGATCTGAAACACAAAAAAAAGGATCTGACAAAAAAATGAAAATTAGGTCAAATTACAAAGGATGAATATAAACAAATAGCACAAGCATACAGTGGCAAAATAAAATAGGCGAAGGCACAAAATGAGATTAACCTGCCTAGAGACATAAAGGGTAACAAGAAAATATTCTACAAATACACTAGAAGCAGGAGGAAGACCAAAGACAGGGTAAGCCTCAACAAGGGAGGCAAAACAATAACAGAAAATGTGGCAGAAGTGCCGAGTGACTTTTTTGCTTCAGTTTTCAACCAAAGACATAGTAGCAATTGGACATTTCACTTAATGAATGCCAGTGAAAATGAGGCAGGCTCAGAAGCTAAAAAAGACAAAGAACAAGTTGTAGAGTACTTAGACAATGTAGACGCATGTTTTAAAATCACCAGGGTCTGATGAAATACGTCCTAGACTACTCAAGGAACTGACTGAGGAGATAACTGAGCCATTAGTGAGTATCTTCAGAAACTCATGGAAGACAGGTGAGATTCCAGAGGACTAGAAAAGGGCAAATGTAGTGCAAACCTATAATCGGGGAAATAAGGACAACTCAGAGAATTACAGACCAATATCCAGAAAAAAATAATAAAGGAATAATTAAGCAATCCATTTGTAAACACCTAGAGCAGGGGTCTGCAACCAAAACAGTGCGAAGAGCCATTTTTTCAAATTCAGTTACAAAATCAATACTTCAAGAGCTGCAGTGCATGTGAATATGAGACAGTCCTTAATAAGTAATGCCAAACCATGCTTTTTGTAACCCCTGTTTTAAGAACAGTGCAGACACAGTGATTTGAACCAGTTAGAAATTTTAACTTACTTTCACCCCTGAGTAGGAGAGCAAATGAGGAAAAGGAAAACGCGGCACTTGGGGATAGGCTCTTGAGTAGGAAGGAGCAATGTTCGCATCAACCCTTCACACCAGTGTTTCTCAACCTTTTCTTTATACAATACCCCTTTTTAAGTACCCACTGTTTCCCACTTTTACCCAATCCCCCCTCCCCTGAACAGAAGTGATTAAAAATAGGTCCCAAAATTATTAGTCTTCTTATTTTTCCCTCAAATTAAGATTTCATGACTATAACTAACATATCCTATCCTTTAACAGTCTTCAAAAACTTCTGTGAAAATATCTAGGCTCAAGCACACAGCATACTTGTTCACTTTTACCACAAAGACAGGGATACTGAAATTTGAATGATAATTTTACTCACCAGTCAACATTTTTCAACAACGCCAAGTGTGGGACCAGAGCTGCAGTTCTGTTAGCAACAGCAATTCAGAAAGTTAGCAACTGCATTTTTCAGTGGGTCCAATGGACTCATGAAGTGCTTGCAATGAGAAGTGAAAATACTTACATGCAGGTAAACTAAGAGCTGACTTGGTACAGCACTAGAAGATACAGAAGTTCAGCTGCCATAGCGATGAAATTGGTGAAGGAAGTTAAGTAGATCTATGGCAATATTGGGATGGATGTTTTCAAGACCCTCTCCTAGGTGTTTAAAAATTAGTCATCAAGAATAAAGTTTCATTGAGAAAAAGGTATAGGTGTATTTCTCTGTTCCTGCCAGGAAATTTGTAGCACAGTGTGGTTAATACAAACTTTGAAATATAATGGGACTTGGGACACAGGAGTCTTCTTATCTAGAAAGGAACATCTCTGCAAAAGATTTACAAAGAAAGAGAAAAAATATAAAAACTACTCCTGAAAAATTATTGCCCTTCAGTGTTTATCAAAACATTTTAGCCAGCAGCAAAGATACTGGTACCATTTGCTTTGTTAATACTTTATTTTAAAAAAACTGCCACCCATTGATCCTCTCTCATTTGGGCTTGATCTGAAGACCACAGAAGTCAGGGAAAGACTTTTGCTTGGATCAGGCATACAGTGAGCTCTGAGGTGAGTAACCTTCATCCTGGATATGATCATTTCTTTTTCATTCCAACAGCACAAGGGGTGAAATTCTGACTCTGCTGAAGTCAGTGAGCATTATGACAGTGAATTCCCTGGGATTCCATCTTAGAATTCTTTTAATAACATAACACATCTTTAAAAGCACCCTCGTTGTTTAACCGTCTTCACCACTCATTGACAGAATCTTCCACAGAGTGTGTGAAGTTTGGTGACTTGGGCATCTCTCTTCTTTCCACTTGTGTAAATGACTGCAAATGGTGAAAACCTAATAAAATCAGGACAAACCTAAGTGAGTTATAGTTCTGCTTAATCTCTCAAACTGGATTGTTGGGAATTTGCTGAATTCCCAAAACCTCCCTCAGGTGCCAACTAATGAGTCAACAACATACCAAAGATGTCACAATACTGCAAAAGCAAGCTGTTCTTCCAGGATCTCAAAAACATTCTAGTACAATAAATCAACTCTGACCACATAGTAGTGCCAGAATAAAGAGATGTTTCCTTAAATTACTGATGATTTACTTAGGAAATGTCTAGACTGCATGTTTGTTGTTACAGCTTTTGTCACTTAGGCTATGTCTACACTAGCCAAAAACTTCGAAATGGCCATTTCAAAGTTTACCAATGAAGCGCTGAAATACATAGTCAGCGCCTCATTAGCATGCGGGTGGCAGCGGCACTTCGAAACTGACGTGGTTCGCCACCACGCGGCTCATCCAGACAGGGCTCCTTTTCGAAAGGACCCCACCTGCTTCGAAGTCCCCTTGTTCCCATCTGCTCATAGGAATAAGGGGACTTCAAAGTAGCCGGGGTCCTTTCGAAAAGGAGCCCCGTCTGGAGGAGCCGCGCAGCTACGAGCCGTGTCAATTTCCAAGTGCCGCTGCCGCCCGCATGCTAATGAAGCGCTGAATATGCATGTCAGCACTTCATTAGTAAACTTCAAAATGGCCATTTGCATGGCCATTTTGAAGTTTTTGGCTAGTGTAGACACGGCCTTAGGGACATGAAAAAAATACCCCTCTATGACAAAGTTTTAAAAACTAAAAGCACTGATGGGGACAGTACTTTGTTGGCAGAAGATGGTCTCCCAGAGATGAAGCTGCCACCCCTGGTGGGAGGCGGTTTTATTTTGTCACTAGAGCCGTGTCTACACGTGCACGCTACTTCGAAGTAGCGGCACTAACTTCGAAATAGCGCCCGTCACGGCTACACGCGCCGGGCGCTATTTCGAAGTTAACTTCGACGTTACGCGGCGAGACGTCGAAGTTGCTAACCCCATGAGGGGATAGGAATAGCGCCCTACTTCGACGTTCAACATCGAAGTAGGGACCGTGTAGTCGTTGCACGTCCCGCAACTTCAAAATAGCGGGGTCCGCCATGGCGACCATCAGCTGAGGGGTTGAGAGATGCTCTCTCTCGAGCCCCTGCGGGGCTCTATGGTCACCGTGGGCAGCAGCCCTTAGCCCAGGGCTTCTGGCTGCTGCTGCGGCAGCTGGGGATCCATGCTGCACGCACAGGATCTGCAACCAGTTGTCAGCTCTGTGTATTTTGTGTTGTTTAGTGCAACTGTGTCTGGGAGGGGCCCTTTAAGGGAGCGGCTTGCTGTTGAGTCCACCCTGTGACCCTGTCTGCAGCTGTGCCTGGCACCCTTATTTCGATGTGTGCTACTTTGGCATGTAGACGTTCCCTCGCAGCGCCTATTTCGATGTGGTGCCGCGCAACGTCGAAGTTGAACATCGACGTTGCCAGCCCTGGAGGACGTGTAGATGTTACTCATCGAAATAGCCTATTTCGATGTAGGCTTCACGTGTAGACGTAGCCTAGGAGAGCTCTCTCCCAGCAACAAAGGGTGGCTATATTGTGCACCTTACAAATGGTGTGGCTGTAGCCATTGTCTATACAGTAGAAACACAGCTTTAATGGCACTCTCGTGTGGGAAAGGAAGATGCACAACATATTTGGGAATACACAGGGGAGGAGAGGAATTCCGTAAAGTGCTGAAGACAAATCTAAGTGAGCGATAATTCTACTTAATCTCCTAATCTGGTCTGTTGGGTGTTTGCTGAATTCCCAAAACCTCTGTCCGGTGTCTCTAGTTTTCATAAAACTAGTTCATTTTCCTTTATATGGGACATCAATGTTTCTAGGATTATCATAGCTGATCTTGAATCTTCTCTGTAGGCACTAAAACACTCATAAGGGTGAGAAGAACAAAAGATTCATTTGTCTCCAATATTAAAAGCTTCCAGACTTGGAAGTTAAATATGCCCAACACTTTTTAAATTGTAATTGTAGTCACTGACTTTTCTATAGCACCAATCCTCCATAAAACATTACGGGTGCGTCTACACTAGCTGGCTACTTCGAAGTAGCCGGTACAACGTCAAAATAGCACGCATCACGTCTACACATGCTGTGCACTATTTCAACATTGAAATCGACGTTAGGCAGCAAGACGTTGAAATCGCAATTCCTATCCGAAGATGGGAATAGCGCCCAACTTCGATGTTCAATGTTGAAGTAGGGCGTGTGTAGGCGATCTGCGTCCCACTACTTCAAAATAACAGGGTCCTCCATGGCAACAATCAGCTGAGGGGTTGAGATGCTCTGTCCAGCCCCTGCAGGGCTCTATGGTCCCCACACGCAGCAGCCCTTGAAGCATCACAGAACTGGATTTCCTGTGGCAGGAAGCTGAGAGCCTGCAGGCAGCAGCACATGCACGTGCTAGCCCTGCATGCTGTCCACAGACTCCGAACTTCCCACCCAGCAGCATGGCATCCAGCCAGCCCCCAGAGCTCCCCCTCAAGGGGACACAGGCACCCCCGGCAGCCAAACGGGGTGGGGGAGGGAGACCAAAAAGAGGTGGGGCCCCTCCTGGTTGGAGGCCGAGCTACGAGACCTGCTGGTGCTCTGGGGCGAGGAGGAGGCGCTCCACGCTATGGGGAGCAAGCAGCAGAATGTGGAAGCATTTGCCCAACTGGCTGAGGGCCTAGCTGCCCGAGGTCACCCTGCCCACACTCGGGATCACATCCGGAGCAAGGTGAAGGAGTTGCGGCAGGGTTACGCCCAGGCCCGGGACTTGGCCAGCCAGTCTAGGGCCACCCCTGCCGCTTGCCCCTATTACAGCAAGCTCAGGGCCATCCTGGGCCCCTGGGATACCTCCTCCCCTCCCCCAGCCACACTTGATACCATGGCCGACGAGCCCCAGTAGGTCCCGGAGCCGGAGTCCAGCCTGGAGGCCAGACCTGCACCCCGGGGCCTGCCCCAGGAGGCCCCCCTCGAGTCTGCAGAGGAGGGGTCCAGTAGTGAGGAGGGGGAGCTCCTTATAGACCTCCCCTCACGGAGCACCAGCTGGGTGTCCTCCCACCGGGGTTCCTCCGTCCACGGCAATGGATGGTCAGGTACATACCCCACAGGTGACACACCCACGGGCCATGGGGTGGGGGCACCAGACATGACCAGGAGCTTCACACACACCCAGAGGACCCCGACCCGCAAGTGCCCAGCCACAGCATGGTCCCAGGACGGTGGCATTGCCATCAGCACCCGTCAGCACCAACACCCATGGACAGCACTGTGCCCTAACCCCAGGGGTGGGGGGACCATGCAATGGGGACACCCAACAGGAACATCACACCCACCAATGGGGACGGAGACTCAGCATCCAAGAGGGGGCAGGGGAAACGGGCCATGGGCCAGAGCACAGTACTAACAGCCATCCCCTCTCTCTCTCCCTCTCTGCAGCTGCACCATTCGAGGCCCTAGGCAGCCAGGCACCCTCCATGGTCCCTGAGAGCCCGCTGAAGGTCAGCCACCGTCAGCACCCAGAGACACCCCCAAGGCCAGCAGGATGGGCATGCCACTGCCGGACCCAGGTGATGGCCACTGTGGACCCCTCCCTCCTCAGCCACCCCTCCCTGCTCAGCCCCACACCCAGCCCCTCCCTCCCTGGCACCCCTCTCTCCCCAGCCCCGCACCCAGCCCCTCCCTCCCCAGCTCCACACCCCCAGCCCCCACCCCCGCCAGTGGGTGCATGCCCAGGCCTCCTTACCTCCATGACGATGGCCCCGACCATGGCCTTTCCCACTCCAAACTGGTGTCCCATGGAACAGTAGCTGTCTGGAGTCGCCAGCTTCCAGACAGCTATTGCGACTCTCTTCTCGACGGGGGAGGGGGCGCCACATCCGGGTGTCCTGGTGCCTCAGTGCAGGGGTGAGCCATTGGCAGAGCTCCAGGAGGGTCTGCCGGTGCATGTGGAAGTTCCACAGCCACTGGTCATCGGCCCACTCTCCCATGACCAGCTGCTCCCGCAACTTGGAGCTGGTGGGGTATCTCCAGAGGCGGCGGAGCAACCAGCGGGGGGAGAAAGAGGGGAGCCCGGTGGTCAGGAGCATCCCCATCTGCCCCCTGAGAGGGCTCCTCTGCCAGGAGCTGCTGGGCAGCCTCCTGTGCAGCACCTAGCAGGGTGGTTGCTCCCTGGGTGACTACATGGAGGGCTTGCAGCTGCTGCTGCTGGGAGTCCATAGCTGCTGTGTGTCGGTCTGCGAGAGTGTGGCTAGCGCTATGCAGACCTCGTGCTGTGCAGGCCCGGTGTGTCTAGGAGGGGCCCTTTAAAGGAGCGGCTTGCTGTTGCCCTGAAAGGGCTAGTCCAGCCTGTGACCCCGTCCGAGGGCTTGCCCGGCCCCTTATTTCAACAGGGAGTGCTTGTGTGTGTGTGTGGACGCTCCGCATTTCCTTCTGGGGCAGCTCCTTTTGACGTTCCCCGTCACTACTTCAACGCTGAACGTCGACGGCACCAGCTGTGGAGGATGTGTAGATAATAGGTGTCGAAGTGGCCTATTTCAATGTTCTTACTTCGAAATTGGCTACTTCGACATAGTGTGCTAGTGTAGACGTAGCCTACAAGTTTAATAAAGTGACGTGCAAACTAAACACAACTACCAACCATTTGACTTCTGAGTTATCGTCCAATTTCTGTTTGATTTTACTGGCACCACTACAGAACAATATAGGGTAGCAAAACCTAATTTGACCAGGACAGAACAATTAACAACTATGCACTTGCAAGAAGAGCTTTAAGATTCTTAATGACAAGTTATCCAGAGTCTGGTTTAACATCTCATCCATCTATTCTAGCCCCTCCAGCAGCACAGTGGCTCTTCAACATGCAGCGGGGCATAGGTTCAGTTCTAACGCAGAAAAAGATATTTGTCTTATGAATAACTAATGCCTCTTTTTCAGCAGGCAGGAGTTCCTTGGAGATTTCACATCCAAGTACCTACCTTGATTACCCACACAAGATCTTAAGGAACTCAGCCAAAAGACATTATGGCCACAAGCAGACCTCTTAAAAGCATATGACAGAGATAGCATAGCACTGCCCTCTCTCCACGCACACACCCTGAATTTGTTAGAATGATTTGGAATACTCAGGTAAGACATCTTGATTTAATTTGGGCAGCAACTACCATTTGTGTCTATCACCTGTTCCTCCATCCCCCCTCTTATTTCTCTGTTACTCCTGCTAAGTCATTCCCATTCTTTCCTCAACTACTTTCTCCTCTATTTCGATATATCAACTTGCACTTTTTTTTGTTGCTATTTTCCCACTCAGTGCTCCTTCTTTTCTTTCAATACATATTAGAGCTAAGCAGGGGGTGATGTGAGGGAGAAACAGGGGTCACATGCACTCCTCAGTGTCCCCTCCAGCCACACACCATCAGCACTGCCATCCCGGGGGTGGAGCCAAGGAAAGGGCGGAGCATGAGCAGAGCAGGAGTGGGGATGGGGCGGGACACAGGTAAGACAGAGGCACATGGCCAGTGGCCCCCCTCAAACCTCTGCAGCAGTCCTCAATGGTGGTAAAATGGAGGGTATGGATCAGTGTTCACCTCACACTCTTTGTCAGTACCCAGCCTGGGTCAAAGAAGCTAATGACCCACTCCATAGGCCAAATTCGATGATGAATACTAGTCCTGGGCCAATCCTGATCATGGCTGTGGATATGCTAAGAACAAGTACTAAGACTAAGCTCTGGAGGAGGAGAGGTGACTCTGTTAGCTATATGGAGAAGCAGGGCTTGGCGAAGAGTCATTACAGTTGTCAGAAGTCTCTCTCCTCTTTGATTCATGTTTAATAAACTATTTACCCACCCACCAGGTGCTTGAACAATCACCAAGCAGCAGGAAAGCAGAGAGTCTGATTTTCCAATGTCCTTGCTATTGATATCCACTCATGTCACCTCCCCCCGGGGTAGCCAAAATGCCACATTTTCATTCATTACCTTGCAAGCACATTTCTTGTACAATGAGAAATTATACAAATGTATTCAAATTGCAATCTAAAGGTTGTGTTCTTGGGGTACGATTGGATGCCCTGTCTTTTGTAAAGCAAATAATGCGTTTTGAATATGCACACGGGTACAGCAGGAGTAGCTATTACATCTCCTTTAATAAAGGAATTCAGAACTACTGACAGTCACATTAACAGATATCTCCTTCCTGCTGATCATTAAAGCATTAAAATAGGAGAGTTCCCCTTTGAGATTTGTTATGATGCAGGTCTGGACTGAAAGGTACCAGAAGACAGCAGATTAAGTGCCATTGTCCCTAATTTACACTTGTGAAAGAGAGTTCCATCAGCATGAGTTAAAGCTGGAGTGTTACCATTAACACTGAATTGTTTTACTTTTGTCTATTTAAGTCAGAGCCATTACATTATTTTCATGTACATGTAATATGTAATTACGGTTGCCTCCAGGCAGCTCAATTCTAATCCAAGCCATATGGCCTGGAAGATGCTTCGAGGTGTGTGGATAAACACCAGGCTCAATGCTCGGATGGAAACGCTGGGGTTTTGCAAAAAGCAGTGCTTTGGCTTTTAATTATTTGACACAACCGTTACTGCAGAGACAGAGTGCTACAAATGCAATAGAAATGAATGCCGAGTAACTAAGCAAGAACTAAGGATACAGCTACATATGGGATCAGGCTTTCTAGCTCAGGCCTGCTGACTGGCCCTTGCTCTGCTAAAGCTAGTCTGCTCATACAGCATTGTTGCTGTGGACCACATGGGTGGTGGATGAGGCCAGTCTCTTAAGTATAAGTCAGCCCAGAACCCCCTAAGTAGGTAATTGAGCACCCAACTTAAACTATGTATTACTTGTGTTACCAGAGCAGCCAGAAGACTCCCCCGTTGTACTAGGCTCTGTACAAACCCAGCAAAATCTACATTTTTTCCTAGTAGCAGCTTGCTTGTCTTTTCTTTTCTAGGATTTTTAAACTAAGGTCTAATTCCTGCAATCAAACCTGCAGAGGCAGACCCCCGCCACCACCTCCCTACCTCCCAAGGACCCTCTCTGACTTTGATCAAGGCCTAACCCTGAAACGTTTCAATGCAGTGATCTCAGCTGAGGCTACTGCAGCCATGTGGCTAAATGGAAGCACAGTGGCAAATGAATGGAGTTCAGAACATGCCCTTTCCTTGCAAAGGAAGGATCATTTTGTGGTTACAGCTCTAGACATGGCTGTGAAAAACCTGGGGTTGCATCTCGGCTCCTGTACGTCCTTAGGCAGGCCACATCATCTCTCTGTATCTATAATATAAGGAGAAGACTTCTACTGCCTTGTCTATTTAGACAAAGTTTGTTGGTGCCCAGATCCACAAGGGTATTTCAGATTCACTGAAACTGATTGGAGTTGGGAGCCTAAATAACATTGTGGATCTGGGCCAGAGGCTACGTGTTTATACAGTCCCTAACACAATAGGACCTGCTTTCAGCTGAGGCCTCACGGCACTATAGTACAAACCATAATAAAGCTTCCCATCTTTCCTATTCAGTGAAAGCAAAAAATAACAGTCAGCCTGGCTGGAAATGGCTCGGCACAAAATGGCAGCCGGAGCAGAGTAAAGCCAGAGCCATTAGTGATCAACTACTACAGAAATAATGAAATTGCATCAGGGATTTCTTTTTTAATGGCCAGTTGGGCATTTAATTTTTTTTCAAGAAATAAAGAAAGTTTGGGCTGCAATCTCTCCTTGCTTCCAGTACAGACTATCATATAAATTAGACACTTTTAGAAATACATTATTTACTCAATAACCCATAATGGGTCCAGAGCTCCTTTTACATGCTATAATAGAAGTACATAATTGCAGATTTTTCAAATGGTCGTTTCTTTTAGGCAATAGTCCGTAATGGCTACTTCAAAGCTCTGAGGCTTTTATCATGTGAAGGCCTAAGTAGAAAATGTTTAGTTCCCTGATCACTGATCTAAGAAAGGGCAACAGCTTCTTTGGAGCAGCTTTTGTCCAACAGCTCAGGTAACATACAGGACATTTATAAAAGTTCTGAGGAAAAACAATATGCCAGGGAACACTGTTTTTCATATAGAATAACCATTTCTGGGAAGCAAACACCACTGATGAGATTTTTTTTTCCAGAAAAGCCAAACAGATTAATTTTCTGTATAGACTTTGAGCCAGCTCCTAATCAAGCCCATGAGAGTCACTTCATTCCATTGACTCAAACTGGAACCGAATCAGGCCTTACCCACCTCCACAAGCCATTTTTTTAAAATAAATTCTCCAATTAAAATCTGTGTATTTTGAACTCTTTGGAATCCAAAATGAAACTGAAACTGCAGACCAATAGGCAAGCAGGCCTCACCAGTTATGTAAATTAGGCGCACTTGAAGGCAAACTTAAGAGACATCTAGTAGTTTTAGGCACCTTTTCCAAGATAATGAAAACAGAGCAGTTATGTGTGACATCTAGCGATGGAATTCAATCTTGCTGTTGAAATCTACAACAGCAGTGAACAAGCAAAGAAACAGCTACAAAAATCAAATAAGAGTGGAAAAATCTACCCCATCCCCAACATAAAGGCAAACACAGACTAAAATAACAGACTGAGCAGTAGCCAAGCTCCATGAACAAGCCTCTCTCTTCAGAAGAATTGAGTGGTGGTAAGTTGGGGCTTTTGCAAGTGATGTAATGACATACAACGTAATAGGCAGCTCTAGCCATATGTTTCCCCCAAGGGAACAAATCATCCTTATGAGCTTGTTTTTAAGGCCTTTGATAGCTTTCTGTGGAACATCACTTGAAAATTAAATATGAAGAGAAACCTCTACAACAAGCAGCACACAGAGTGGCAGGTCCTTCGAAGGAGTTTAAAACACAGATACCCTTGTGATAAGGGAATTTGAAAGTTACACAGCTGACTGGATCGCCAATATGATAGTCATTTGAAAAAATCAGGCATACTCTTCATATGTACTGATCCCTTCTATTCAATAAATCTCTGAAATATTCCATTTAGCCTTCACCAACAACTGAGGAGATCCTACCTGGATTCACAAAAGCAAAGACGTTCTGTTGTAGAAGAAAAGATCACTTCTAGCAGGCACAACTTGATGGAGAAAGACAGTATTTGATGGTTTTCTGTGCTGAAGATAATATTTGACATTTTTCCCACACTAGAAGAGTTCCTTCGCTGTCATCATGAAGAACTAGAGGCCCTTGAAGTGCAGGGGGCAACCTTGGCCTTGTTTACACTACTAAGGCTATGTGTATACTCACCTGGAAGGTCAATGGCTGATATGCAATTTTAGGTACCCCAGTTGTATATCTAAAATCAACTTTTCAGCTGCTGACTTCCATGCCTGTCTTCACAGCAGAAGGTCGACGGAAGCGCTCTTCCTGTCAACCTTTCTTAATCCTCACAGCTCACAAGGAGTTCTGGGGTCACCGCTGACCCTGGAACATGCTGTTTCACACATGCACAAAACAGCACCCCAGAAGATTGAACCTGAATGGTTGACCTTCCATGGTCACTGTAGATATAGCCTAAGGTTTGTCAGCAAAAACTGCCTTTTAGTGACAAAACAGTGAGAGTGTACACATTGCAATCAGTGTTCCCTCTATTTTTTAACATCCTGAGTGGAATAAATGTTGTTATGTACATCAAGGCATATTTGTATGCGCACCAGCAAGAGAAACACATGCTGCCCACTGTGGGTGCTTTGCTAATCATATAGGTGGCAGCCGGCCAAACGCTCATCTTACAGGGAACAATTGACTGCAATATGACTTTAGTCATGCAAAATGCCCGGTTACCCTATGAAAGATTTTTCTTCATGTCCCCTCCCTTTACTGTCAAACATGCAGAATAGGCACCACAAGGAGCTTTTGCACTTCTATTGCCATCCAAGAAATATCCCACAACCAACATGTTGCTCCACTGGTCAACTGTTTGAACTCCGCAGCCCTGCAGCCAGGTAGAGAGAAATCCACCTCTTCCTTTTGCCTCTCCTGAGAATCTTAAATTCCATTTCCTTCTTTCTGACTCAGTGTGGAGCGGTCTCATGGCATCTTACCATGTGACCATGGCTGGCTAGCGCAACTACTACTCTCCTGCTTGGACCACCAGGGAGAGCAGTCTGCTCAGTCCCAGCTGTGAGTGACTTGTAGGAAGTTGGACTTGCATGGGCAAATTTCTTAAGGCTTATGTGTAAATGGCTGTGATGGAGACATGCTGCAGTACAGAGAGAAGATCAAGGAAATGAGGCAAGCATACCATAAGGTGAGGGAGGCAAACCATTGCTCTCGTACTGCACCTAAGACCTGCCATTTCTGTAAGGAGCTGAACACAGTCCTTGGTGACGATCCAACCTCCATTGTCAAGAGCCCAATGGATACTTTGGAGGGCAGAAAAGCAGCAGAAAGAGGACCTACTCTAGAGGATGGAATACTAGATAATGAGGTTGAGCTAGATGAGGATAGGTTTCCTTTCTTTAAAATGCAATTGCAAGTTTTAGGCATATAGTAGACCTGCCTTTTCAAGGGGTCTATACAAACAGACATCTGGGGCTTGTCTATACTACAATTTGTCTATGAATGTGGACACGTTGACATGCAAAAGCAAAAGTTGCTAAAGCATGTTCACACTTGGTCCCTCTGTCAACAGATCATGCCTACATTGGGAACTCTATAATCGACAGCATGAGCAACGCATTGTGGGTATATATCCCACAGCACCTGGCAACGCCATCTGTCACTCAGAATTGTGGGAATGAGGAAGAGAGTATGGTGCATCTTGGGACCATGCAAAAGGCCCTGTCAGGCACTGCTTCATGTCCCAGCACTCCAGTAGTTTCCAGCTTCTTTTTGTGCCATTTTTCCAACTCTTAGTCACATAGAAATTCAGTTGCAGAGATAGAAATAAACCCACGTGTCCCAATTCCTGGTTCCTTTCTCTAGCAAGTGCATGACTCCATTTACCTTTTGTTTCTTGAAATATGCATTGTGGTTATTGTCAAGGCATTGTTTTATATCTAACATATACATACACAACGGCTTTAGAATGTAACGTACATTTAAAGTGAGCCTTCTGGCCTTTGAATGTGAGTGGAAATTGGGGGCCTATGAAATGGTAACTGACAACAGTTTTGAAATTGTCCTTTAGACCTAAAACATGTACTTGCATTTTTAAAGAATGGTAATGAGGTCCTCGCTTAACACAAATGTTTTGTTTATAAAACTCTGACTTTAGAAGCTAATTAAAGATAGGCTGGGATTACTGCACTGGAGCAACAAATGTATGTTGTTGAATATCTATACTGTATCACACTGTCTCTGCACAAATTCTAATTCAAGCTCGGTTGGCAGAGTTGCTAATCTCCACTCACTAGGGTAAGCAATTTTTTTGACTGGCAAGTAAATTATTATCATGAAGATGACATTAATAATAAAAATAAGCAAAGGATAAGCAAGTAGCTTTTTTTGACCACAGTGGTACATTTTCAGACACATTTTGCAAAGCTTTTGTATGGTTGGGTTAGATGGAACTGGAGGTGTTTACGTATGTAGCATTTAACTTTAAACAGTCTTCATGGAAACTTACATAGCACATAATTTACATATTCAATACTAGTGACAATTTACTTCTCCCATCTGAGCAGGGCTTTCAACTATGCCACTTGAACTAAATTAATAAACAGTAATTACAGAATGTTGTGCGAGCTAGCTGTTGATGTTGAGCAGATTCTAATCAACACCTTCTTTTAAGGGCCAATTAAAGCTGAATGTATGCAATATAAACATCTTCTTGTATTCAGACATGAACCGTAGAAGAGAGTAAAAAATAAAAATCAGAACAATTACAGTAGGTTAGAGATGATCTAATGGAAAGTTGGATCTTTCTTCTATTTCCATTTCAATCACGAAAGCTACAGTAATTCCCACAAATTGCTGGCCATCTTTTAATGTGTAGCACTGCCAACTTGTGCAAGTGAGCACATAGTACGTCTCGCCGCCTAACGTCGAAGTTAACTTCGAAATAGCGCCCGACGTGTGTAGACGCGACGGGCGCTATTTCGAAGTTGGTGCCGCTACTTCGAAGTAGCGTGCACGTGTAGACGCAGCTCAAGACAGTTGATGCACAGGTCAATAAAGGAAAAGGAAAAGTAGGTTATGGCACCGCACCAACATCATTTGGATAAAAGTATAGAATCGCTAGTAGCCATTTGGTGTTACAAAAATACAGTCATATGTAGCCTATTATATAGCAGTGGGAAGTCATTATCTTGTGACAGTGTTTGATTCTACTGGATTGTCTCTCAATTATTTTAAAATATGCGTAAGAGGATGGGGGTGGCAAGTGGAATTTTTAAGCATGAAGCCAGATGTGTTCTTCGAAGCTCAGCTGATCTAAATGAGTGAAACCACACGTCCAATATTACTACTTATCAAAGCTAACATTTTGAAGAAAGATTTAAAAAAATGAGTTTCTAGCCCAAAAAAAAATAAAACCTCCAAAATAGGAGCTTTACCATCTTGCACTATTCTTAGGGAGGTCACTTTACAACGGAATCCAGTACTCCTGACAGTGGATGAAACGAGATGAAATTACCACAGATCAGGGGCTACAACTAGACCAGTGTCTCTTAAACTACATTCCATGGTATGCTGGTGTTCCATGAACAATGCACAGGTGTGCTGCGAGCGTCAGATACTTTTGTGACATCACACACTGATGGTAGATATTTTCTGTTCTTAAAACCAGATTCAATGTTACTTCGTCATTGCTATGATACCTGATTAAATTACTTCGTTTTTCTTTTGCTGCATGTGTTGCTATTTGGAGTTTTGTGGGGCTTTTTTGTTTTGTTTTTGTCTGACAAAAAAAATTTTGAAGAAAATTTCTATAGGTGTTCCACATAAAACAATATTATAATTGGCTTTCCATAGGCTGAACTAGCTTAAGGAACACTGAACTAGACAGTCTAGTGGGCAAGGTTAATGACACGCCGACAAAAACAAAAAATCTGGGGACTTCAACTCACTCATTTGAACCTGAGCAAAGGAAAATGTAAGAACAACATTACGAACTGGTTCAAGGTAATCCATTAGGCCTGACAGGGACTCTTTCAGACTCTCTAGCTGGTTTGCTTCGTCCAGAGGGATATCTAAATCTTCCTCTGACCGTGTCACATCTGCAAAATTAGGTTTTCACCAACTATAAAACGGTTTGTATCTATCTGCTTATCTATTTCACAGAGTTGATCCTTGATTTCCCTCTCTCCCTAGCCCCCCGACCAAACCTGTTCCTCTGGGCCACCTGTCCATCTCTCAGTGTGTGTGTCAGTAAATTGTCCAGGCCTGCAAGCCTCCCTTCCCACTCTTACACAAGGAATGAAAGGGTGAGGTAGAAATTTACATCATCACCCCTGGGCATCTCAATTAGATTTCACTTAAATGAATGGGGAAACTCAGCATTGCTCTTGCAGACACATATAGACATGTCAGCATCGGTTCCACTGGATTCACGTGCTTTAGGTTTTCTCCAGAATCACAGCAGCTAGAGACTACATTTTCTTTTAAGATGAGAACCGAGATCCCAGAGAACAAGACAACCACTTGAGAGGGGAGTCTTATGCCTTGGTGCTGAGCACTGATCCAATTAGAGCCTCGACTTCCAACATTACTCTTCGATATATGTGTCAAAACTTTTAAACCCCCCTATTATTTGAATACAGCATTAATCCAAGCACACAAAACGGGATTAGCCCTTTGTTTCTGCACTTGTAGCAAAATGAGTCACACAAGAGTGCAGGGAGTGATCAGTCAGATAAGCGGATTTAACGGGGGTTGGGAGAGACTCACAGGAGGTGCTCAGCTTTCTCCAGGATCACACCTTCAATTTGTAACATTAATTACGAGGCATTGCAAGCCCTGAAGGAGAATTGCCAATTGATTTTTTCTCATAAATCTCTGTCAGGGATATGTGTTTGGTGGTGTAACAACAGTGTCCTCTGAATGGGTGAGTAAGAGGAAACCCAAGGCCTAGGCTACACTAGGAACTTCGGCCAGCATAGCTGGTTCACTCAGGAGCAGCGCTGCCAGGCCTGCTGAGGAGGGGGAAGGGCAAGCAGGATAGCTGCCCTGTATCCAGAGATTTTAAAAGGCCTGGGGCTGTCGGCCGCCACCACCATTACAGCAGCAATGGCAGCATCTGGAGCCCCAGCCCTTCAAATCACCCCCAGAACCCTAGGCAGTGCACACCAGGTGGTACTGCAGGGCTGGCTGGGAGATGTTAGTCCCCAGCCTTGCGGTCCAGCCATCACATCTTGCCCAGGGCCTGGTGAAGTCTGTCAGCCACCCTGCGTTCTGCAAGCAGATTTTAACTTGTACAGGTACAATACTGACTTCTCAATGCCTCCCTCCCAGCCCCCAAGAAGTGTTCTGTGATGATGCAGAGGTCCAGGGGTTGAAATTGGTATGTGCTGAACTGAGGGATTCACCCGAAAACCACAGGGGTGAAAAGAACTGAATGTAGGACCGCTGCTCCCAGAAGCCAGCACTCCATGCTGGCAATTCCTCCAGTGCCGCTGTACCACCATCCCCCACCCTTCCATACAACTGCATCTCCTGTTTGGGGTCTATGTACAGCCCTGCTAGAGAACAGGTCTGAGGGTGTCAGAGCTGCACTGGAGGAACTGCTGGTGCAGGCTGCTGGTTCCTGAGAGCTGCTGACTTCCTTTCACTGCTGTATGTTCCCGGGGAGCCCTGCAGTTCAGCAGACACTGATTGCTGTCTGTAGGTGTCTACCTCCACAAGAACAAATGTGTATCCACACAGGGCTCTATTTATTCTTTAGTCTTGAAAATGTGTCTTTCTGGTATGACACAGCAACAATCAATGTCTTAATGGCACGGTGTGCCTGATCATATTGGCTTACTAGCACCGCTGCTCAGAAGTGTATTGAATCCACACTCTCACACAGTGCAGTTAAACCAACCTGTCCCCCAGGGTAGACAGTGCAAGATTGATGGGAGAATTCTACTGATTATCAGGCGGATGTATCACCTACAGCGATGGTGAACTCCTGTTGGCATAAGCAGTGTCTTCACTGGAGCACCACACTGGTGCGGTTTTCAATACACACTTTGCTGCCGTGGCGCAATTGCACTGCTGTAGCCCTTTGGTGTAGACTCTACCTGCACCGAAAAGAGTTCTGTCATTGGCATAGGCAAGCCATCTTCCCAGGAGGCCTTAGGTAGATCACTGGAGGAATGGGTCCAGAACTGCCTACGTTGGAGTGTAAGGTCAGGCTAGTCACGGCTCTCAGGGCTGTGGATTTTTCATACGCTGGAGGTTATGCCAATGTACGATCCCCACGTAGATCAACCTTAACAAAGGTGATTTGGCAACTTTATCACGAACAAGAAAATACACTTTTCCAAATGAAACTATAACAATAGGTTGTTGTTCATGTTCTCTGCAGTGTTTCTATGTTAGTCTGTAAGGTGCCACAAGACTTCTTGTTGTTCTCGAAGCTACAGACTAACACGGCCACCTCTCTGATACGTGCAGTGTTTCTGTTTGCTTAAAGGAGCACTACCCCAAGTGAAAGGATTATAACTATGCAGCCAGAAAGACCACTATCCTTTTCACTAGTCAGCCAGGAATATTACTCATTTAGAGAGTCACATAAAATAACTCTGAAATGCACTTTTTTATTAAGAAAATATGGATGGCACTAAATGTTGTTTGGTTTAGACACACAGTAATGTCTCCCATACTGTCTCCAATAGACCCCCTTGTACACTGTCTAGCTATAATGATCCATTTTTGCCACTATTAAAATGTGCATAGTCATCTTCTGATTATTGCTCAATTTTTTAAAAGTATATTAAATTACTTGTATATACTTATATAAATAATATATCTACCTTTTTCCCACAGAACACCAGAGAAACTTGTAATAAATCAAATCTGATCCATAGAGGTCTTTAACTTGTTCCCTGGATGTAGTCCATTCGGCCTTTAATATTGCAGGAAAAACTTTGGTGAACTGAAAGCATTGCAAAATCCAGATGGAAAGAAAGCCTTTGTAAGTAATGCAATCCATGGAACTCCATAACAGCAAAGGAGTCCTGCCTATTGGATCCAACTGCAGGCTTGAGCATGTAGATGAGATTATTTGAAATAGTTTGGTGGTTTGGAAAGACTGTATACAACTGTGATTGTTCTTCACTCTGAAGAGCACCTGGAATGTGAAAGCAAAGAAGTTAAATATTTACTTCTCCACAATACTTGGAAAGGTTTTGGAGAACTTGGCACTTTTGTTAATTTGCAGGACAGAAAGATCAAGAAGTGGAGGGTTCTGACACACTTTGTTTCCCTTCTGAGAGTTGGGTATAATTTCTGCCAAAATGCCTTTTAGAAAAAGTGAAGACTTTCTGCCAAAATGCCTTTTAGAAAAAGTGAAGACTCACTAAATTTGTTTTGGAGACATCTAGATATTGGCATTCCCGAAAACTTAAGGAGACCTCGGAGGTAAAGTTTTATATTTCCACAGTTTTGTTTCAAAAACCTTCTCAGCATAACAAATGTGACTGAGCAATGGATAGTGTCAGTGAATCTCTGGAAAATATTAATACTATGATGAAGACGCTTCACTTCCATCCAATGTAGTAGCCACTGGTTAATTCAATAAGTAACATAGGGTATGATTCTTCTTCTGGCTCATTCAGCTAAAACATGTAGGCCCTGACTCTGGACTCATTTACAGTAGTGTACATCAGGAGTAACTCCACTGAAGACAATGGATTTACATTGTTCTTAAACTGAAAGAGTCAGGGAAAAATTAGGCTTGCAGATAACGCTTACGTTCTTAAGGTACAGGCTGAACCTCTCTAATCTGGAACTCCCTTGGCTGGCAAACTCTGTAATTCAGCATGATTTTACTTAGCCAGATGACTACTTATCATGCGTGTGGCCAAATTTCCCATGGTCCCATAAAGTTTGTTTACAGCCATCAGTCCTGGCTCTCAGTGTTCCGTGCTGTCATTTGGCTGTAATTTACCCCTAAATGTCTTCCAAGAGCCCAGTAAGCAGAGGAAGTGTTGGTAATATGCCTGTCGTCTGGCAAGTTCTCTTTTCCGGCACCAGTCAAGTCCCAAGGATGCCAAGCTGGAGAGGTTCAACCTGTATTTGTTTCTTTTTTCCTGGAAACATTTTGCTTCCCATTTTTACACCCATTAAAGTCCATTTGGCAACAAAAAATGCTTTAATTGTTGTTGGAACTTTTTAAATGCAATTGTTTGCTTTTCATTACTGAAGGGCTCCCACTATTGGTCAGTTTTGCTACCACCAGCTTCCTAGGGCAGCACCATGTTCATACCACCTCTCTGTGCACATGCTGAGTTTCATACGAAACTGCAATGGGCGATTAGTCCAATTAAGCCCACAGCAATTTCAATAGCTTATGCAAGAGTAGATGGTGCACAATATGTAATTTCACCTTTTTGTGCGGGTTTTCCATTCTTCCACGGACTAAATCATTTTATCAGTTTTTCTCTCCCTCTCTTTTTAAACTTGTCCCATTAAACTACGGAAGTGGAACATATTCATGAATAGTTTCTTTCTGCTTTAACTCAAGGAGTTCCTGACATAACAAAAACTGATAATTAACTGGCTCACAGACTTTTACAATGGCCTCTTTAAATAAGTTCCAGTATGCCAGATTTGCAGTACTAACTCTACATTGCTGATGCCACTGCAATGCACCCTCTATTAAACAAGCTGCAGTGTCTTCAGATAGCTGCTGTTTTGTCCACTATTACCCTTCTGCTCGAAAAGACCAAAGTTCTCCCAAATTTCCTTCCAGGACAAACAGTTAAAGAGCGAGGCGTCAAAATTTGCAAGTGACACAAAATTACTGAAGATAGTTAAGTCCAAAGCAGACAGCAAACAGCTACAAAGGGATCTCACAAAACTGAGTGACTGGACAACAAAATGGCAGATGAGATTCAGTGCTGATAAATGTAAAGTAATGCAAATCAGAAAACATAATCCCAGCTATGCATATAAAATGATAGGGTCTAAATTAGCTGTTATCACTCAAGAAAGAGATCTTGGAGTCACTGTGGACAGTCCTCTGAAAACGTTCACTCAATGGACAACAGCAATCAAAAAAGCTAAGGCAATGTTGGTAACCATTAAGAAAGGGACAGAGAATAAAACAGAAAAGATTATATTGCTTCTATATAAAGCCATGATACTCTTATATCTTGCATACTGCATGCAAATATGGTTGCCCTGTCTCCAAAGCATATGTTAGAATTGTAAAAGGTTCAGAAAAGGGCAACCAAAAAGATTAGGGATATGAAACAGCTTCCTTGTGGGGAAAGATTGATAAGACTGGGACTTTTCAGCTCGGAAAGGAGGCACCTAAGGGTGGATAAGATTGATGCCTATAAAATCATGACTACCGTGGAGAAAGTAAATAAGGAAGTTTTATTTACTCCCTCTCATAACACAAGAACTAGCAGCCACCAATTAATAGGCTTCAGGTTTAAAACAAACAAAGGGAAGAATTTTTCCGCACAATGAATAGTCAACATGTGTAACAGTTTGCCAAAAGGTTATGAAGGTTATAACAGGGTTCAAAAACAGCTGCCTAAGTTCACGGACGATAGGTCCCTCAATGGCTATTGCCCGGGTGAGCAGAGAGAGTGTTTTTCAGGAGCTGAGAACGGGCGCCAGGGGATAGAGCACTTGATGATACTTATTCTATTTATTCTCTCTGGGGCACCTGGAATTGGTGACTCTCAGAAGACAGGCTACTGAGGTAACTGACCTTTGATCTGACCCAGTTATGTCCCTGCCTTGCGCAGCATGGCTCCATGCAGGGAGACGCCAGGCATCAGGGACAGGGATAGTAATAATTTTGTGTTTTCCAAGGGAGAAAGGGTTGCTGTGACTCACTTTGCCTCGGACAACCATAATGTTCCCTTTCCCTTAGGCCTGGTCCCCCTTTTGCAAAGGACAGTAAGGTTGGGGAGGGAGGAGGGAGAAAGCAGAAAGCACTGAAATGTTAATTTTCCAAGGGACAAAACACAGCTCTTACTAACTGTACTCAAACAACTCTAAGTTTTCTACAACTGTCCTGTGCCCAACCAGAGCCTTTCTAAAATCACCCCCCACCCCCTTCTCTGATCCACATGGCCCAAGACGATCGCCACTTGCCTGCTGGCTGAGAAATGCACAGACACCGGGACACAATGATTGTTCATTAATAATCTGTTTTATAGTCTCTGCCAAATGCGTAATGGTGGTTTGTCAGAAATCAATAAAATCACTGATTTATAGCTGTGTATTGCCTGGGGACCTTTTAAGTCTAGAAGCTAAGTAAGGGCTGGGCTTAAAAAAAAGAGTCAGGAATTTGCCACAAAGGAAAAAGGATATTGGCAAGGATGGCAGGATTCCATTGTGACTTACCAGCCTGGGGCTCTGATTCCTGCCCCAGCTTGGGGAGAGGCGACCTCTCAACTGGTTTCCCAAGGTAGAGGTGCAGAATCACATGCCTCACTTCCTCTGGGTCTTCTAGAGCATCTGCCATGGCACCTGCTGCCATTTTATACGGTCCTTCCATGGCTAACTGTCAGACAACGAGGCCAGCAGGTTGAGGCGGGGGTCATAAGCCACTTCAGGCTCTGTACTGGAGGCCCTTGACAGCACCTGCTCCAGCTTGTGACAGGAGTGGAATGTTAGAGTGGCACCTGTAGGAACAACTAGTGGAGTCTTTTGCCTTCTTGTGCAGGAATCCTGAGGGCCTGATGGGTTTCTACCATGGGGCCAGAGTCTGCTCAATCCTACCTTCTCTAGCCTCTGTGAAATTTCCCAGTACAGGTGAATAACTTTAATCAGTCTGTTGTCACTTATAACCACTTAAACCCTACTGTTAGTGCTGAATAAGAATCTTTTGTTTAAGATCAAGCCCAGTGTACGTAATTATTACCTGGGGTGGGGGCACCACTGAGAGTCTCTCTCCTTCATCGATAACAGGAGCTTACCTGAGGAGCCCTCTCTGTGCACAGAGAGAGAGACAGGTTTATTTGGGGGTTTTATCCCTTGGGGAGTTTGCTTTCCTAAGGCCTGTGCCCTAGAGCTGCATCCTCCCCGAACTGAAGTAAATCAGTGTCTGCATTGCTCTGCTAGGGGGCGGTTACTCCAGCTGTCTGCCTTGCCTGGGGAAGACCAGAGAATCTGGCCCAGCAGGACAGGGCGGTAGGGAGCCCCAGAGAGCAGGGAAGTGGGTGTCACTGGCATGATCAGGACACCAAAGAACAAGCCCAAAGGGGTCTTCCGTGATTGCATCCCATCCCACCTCACACCACACAGTGAATCCCCAGAGGGGATGAGCAGGTTACAGTCTCCACCTCTGGCACTTGGCCTGTTAGCTCACCCTCTAGTGTAGTAGACTCATACTTTTGGCTCTGGAAGTTCCCAATTCAGTCTCCATTTGGGGCTGCCACACCTGGGCCTATGCTGGTCCTCTGTATCAGCTACTCCTCCCACAATTTCCCACTTCATCATATAGCAGGTTGTTCCAATGACCAGCCAGGAAAAGAGGCTGTTCCTGATACCTTTCCTTTAACATCTTCCAACTTTCACCACATGTGTTGAGCCAGGTCACCATTATTTCTCCCCTCAGGGGTCACATCTGCACTGCATCTGGGAGCATGCTTCCCAGCCCAAGTAGGGGGACAGACCTAGCTCCACAGAGACAGCATGCTACAAATAGTCGTGTAGCATGGGAAGCAGCTCTGATCTGGGACATCTTATACCCAGGTGACTTGTGGGAGCTGCTACCTGTGCTTTCCTGACTGCAGGTGGTAGTCTGAACAGACAGAGTACTTCCCTTTCCACTTAAGTTGGGAAGGACATTCCCCACTGCAGTGTTGACATATCCGAAGGCAAAACAGCTTTGCTCCTAAATTCAGGGGTGTCCTATATATTTTTGGGATTTAGCAGGGTATTTCCAAAGGCACAAGTGGGAGTTTTCTGTGCAACCCCCATGGCAGTGTCCCTTTGATAACTTCCCTCTTAAAAGCACGGCAGTGAGACCCTATCAGCCTCCTCCATTATACACTGAGGGTGCATCTACACTAGGAGCTAACTGCATAGTTAACTTCAAAGTTAGGTGCTACTTCCAAGTAGCCAGCAGAGAGTCTAGACACATTTTCCCTTACTTTGAAATTAACTTTAAAGTAAGGGAGCCCCACTTTGAAGTACTTAATCCATTCCCAGGAATTGAATAGTGCCCTACTTTGAAGTTTAACTTTGAAGTAGGATGTGTGTGTAGATGCTCAACTTCAAAGTCACTTACTTCGAAGTTGTACCTTGAAGTAAATAACTTCAAAGTTATTTCTGTAGTGTAGACACAGTCTGAGAGTGGATCTTGTCTGTTTGTTTGTTTCTTAGTTTGTTTTAAAGAGTGCATTCATGTAAAACAGAGACAAAGCTGAGAAAAGCCACAAAGTTCAGGTCTAGACTTAATTTTCCCAGCATCTGGGACTGTTCAGATCCAGGTAATGGTTGAGGCTCATCGATAAAACTTTTTAATGACAATCCCATTTTAGAGTCAACTTCATTCACAGCTTCACTGCTTGGGCATCTCAGCTTATTTTTTGTCTCTCTCCTGCCATGACTTACAGTGTGCACTATAGAGCTGAATAGACAGATTTTGTCTGATAGCCACTGGTCAAGGAGGGGGACAGTTGTTTACTGGGCCATTACTGAAAAGTTGCAAATCACATTCATACAATGCAAATTGATATTCAGTGTTACCTTGAGGATGAGCCAAAAAACAGTTTGTAACATTCCCCCAATCAAAAGTAACACTTGATGAGTAGCTGAAATGTTGTTTTCTAATCAATTTCCACTGCCTTTTGCTTGTTTTTGCAATGGCTGTCAAGTATGCCTCTCCAGATTAATTTTTTCACAATGGTGATAGTGTTTGTAGAATAAGACTTAGACACTACACCTAAAGTTAATTTCATCTTATTTATTCTATAACTGTCTACTTTTAATAAATGCTGTAATAAAATTGGATTTATGACTATTACTTATATTTTCACAGTCTTAGGTTTAAAATAATTGGTTTACAAGCATTAGAATTTTACAGCAAAATTCTGTGCCGGCATAAGCAGGTGAAGTTTCATCACCACTAATGGCTATATCTAGACTAGAGTGTTTTGTCAGCAAAAACGTCCATTGTATCAATAAAACTCAAGGAGCATCCAGGTTCCCAAGGGCGTTCTGTTGACAGTAAGCCGACAGAACCCAGCACTTTTGTTGACAGCCATACACGGCTCCCCACAAGGCAGGATGCCTCTGTCGACAGAGACCTGTCAACAATACACGGGTCTGGAAGTTCTGGGGGTCCTTCTGTCATCAGAAAACGCCTCCACCAGGTGCAGGTGCCCCGGGGGACACCCTGTCCACAGCAATCAACACGTCATGGCTCCTGCCACTGGCCCCTCTTAAAGGCGCAGGGAGCGCAGGACCCTGTGGCAGGAAGTTGAGAGCATGGGAGCAGCAGAGCTACAGGGCGCAGGCCCCCATGCCCTCACAGCCACGCCACTGAGAGATCCTCTCAGATGGCTGAGGAGCAGGCAACCCAAGACCCCACTGGGCCCTGACGGGACCATCCTGAGGGGTCCCAGCAGCCACCCCGGGCAGCAAGAGGTAGGCCCCATCCTGGACCAGGGCCAAGGTCCAGGCCCTGTTGGACCTATGGGAGGAGGAGAAGAAAACCCTCAAAGACCCTCAAGCGAGGCACTGCAACACCCCCAAAATATGCTTGGATGGCCACTGCCTTGGCCAAAAGGGGCCACTCCCCTTGCGCCCCCAAAGCATGGTGCAGGTGCAGGCCAAAGCTAAGGAGCTACGAAGGGGCTGTGTCTGGGCCCAGGACACTGCCCGACACACCAGGGGCAGGATCTGCAGGAGGTCCCAAACACATACATCATAGACTGAAGGAGGGCGTCCCTGGACCCCATGGGGGGCCCCGTCCTCCTCCCATCCCCCCGCCAAGCTCTCCAGGAGTGACCCCCATGAGGCAGGGGTGTGCGAGGGTGGGATGGCAGAGTACGCTGGGGATGAGCTGCCCTCCCACCCCAACCCCACCCCTTGTATCACTGACCCCAACTCGCGAGGGTCCCCCCCCTTGTGCAGGACACAGCCCCAGGCAGGGACTGCAGCTCGGGAGTGCCTACTTCCATGCGGTGCCTCCAGATCCTCCTGTGCACCTGGGGGGGGTGGGCAGCTGCAGGTGTGCCTGTCCTGCAGCCATGGCAAGGTCCTCCCAGGTGGTCTTGGGTTCACCCTCTGTGAGGAAGAGGAAGACAGGAGATACAGCAGGTGCTGAAGCACCTCTGCATGGAGCCAGCACAAGCCCAGGGGCTGCTCTGGCCCCATAACTCCCTGGAATGAGTCGTGTCTCCCAGAAAGAGTTGCAGCTCCGCGCTGGGTGTGCTCGCTCTCAAGGAGAGAGGCACGCCTGCTGTGCAGGCAGAGGCTGGATGTCTCGGGGAGTCCCTTTAAGGAAGTGTCTCACCAGGGCTCCTGGAAGGCTTTGGTAGCCTGTGACCCTGTCTGCTGTGATTCCAGGTGGCCATAGAATTGTCCCAGCATGGAATTAAGCCTTTGGTCCTTTTGTGTTTACGTGCAGAGCCAATACACTGAAAAACACTTGAGTAGGTGGCACTGGTGGAGGTGCTGATAGCTAGGAATGTAAGAAAATGCTGATACTTTGGGCTTCCATGCCCTACATTTTCTTAAATAAGTGAAACATGTGGGGCCAGAATGTGTTATTTTTACTTAGACTATGTACCGCATTCCTCTACCAAACAGGGCCGAGCCAAAGCCTTCTGGAGTTAGCAGGAATCTTTCTGCTGATCTCAGTGGGCTCTGGATTCGGCCCAGTGTGTGTGAAGTCAGCACAATGGTAAGTTCCATCTGATTTGATTGTATTCAATGTTGTGTGTATGAAGATCTTGGTACTAATCAAGAAACAGGCTTAATTTGTTAAAATAATTCTAGTTTTAAAAACGCAGGTATTTTAGGACACATGCAGATGGTCACAGGATTGTAGCATGGCACATTGTTAAGACTACCCAAATTGTGGCTCTTCAGTTCACATCTCCCATGCATAGGTTTGCGGACATTAGGAAAGAATCACATTAGCCTTCGGGGCATCTTGCTGAATGTGACCAGTTAAAGTGCTGAACGTTCTCAAGCATGGATGTTCTGAAAGGCACTAAATGTCATAGCCTCCCTCTCCTATTTTTCTCCTGGATGAGATGGACATTTGCAGTTCCACTAGCCCAAACTGCCAAAAGAACAGGGAAACTGATCCAATTCAGCAGCATCCTTCAACTTTGGAAATATGCTTCCATGTGAATGAGATGCCCCTCTGAATACAGAAGGGACAGGGAAATCCTCTCTGTACTAGCAAGCCCCAGCAAAACAGTGGTTCGCAGGCACCAATTGAGGATGCAAGTTTCTGCTGAGCGAGACAATATTGATTTATGCAGAGCTCGCTGGGCATCACATTTGAGCTAGTTGGAGCTGCTCTGACAGGTACAAAAACCTGTGGCAGTCCCTGATCTCTTCCATCCTGCCACTGAAGCTACACCACCATACAGATCAGGCCCAGATCCTTGTGTCTACAAAGGTTGTAAATGCATGCACACACGCACGCACGCACACACACACACACACACACATATCCCTAGTCTGGTTTCTCTCCCTTCCTCCCTGCAGGACATGATGGGGGAACCAAGGCACACTGGGAGCTGTAGTTCCTTGGCCAGGTCCTTGCCCACAGAACTGGCCCTGGAGCAGGAAAGGGACTACATTTCCCAGCTTGCCCTTGGCCACTAGAACAGGAAAGGGAGGGGGATGAGGGAACATTGTTTTTCCATGTATGATATTACAGGAAAATCCCAGAAGGTAATTTCAATAAAACCTTTATTACTGTATAAATTATTAGTATGTTATAACAAATCATTTTACCAATCACTGTTTCCACTCAAATTTTTCATTAAATCTCTTATGCACACTCATTGAAAGACCATTTTGAAATCCTTTATATTTAAAAAAATTGCAGCCCACATCTACAAAAAATAAGCACAGCCCTCCACACACTGAAATTCCTGCATCCAGGCCTGCAGATGCAGCCTGCTCAGACAAATCCTAACCCATATCCATTGAGCTTCTCTTATCTCCATGGATTCTGCCTCTCTCATGCTCCTCCTTTGTCCTTCATAGAGTTATTTGGACATGGTCTTTGACCCCTACCCAGTATTGCTAACTAGAGTTAGTCAAAACATTTTAACAAAACTTTTTATTTGCTGAAATTGGAACATTTTGCCAAAGGCAGGAGAGCCAAACCCTGGCGGCGCATTGAATAGCCCAGTGGTTCAGGAATAGTCCTAGAATGTTTGAAAGCCAAATTCAACTCCTTGCTGTTTGGCATGTGAGAATCCCAATCATTAGGCTATTGCCTGTTCTAGGGTAGCTCGCTCTTGCGATTTCTCTAGCAAAAAAATCTCAAGAGGTCTCCATTTTACTCCTCCTCACAATAAAAATAGATCTCAAATCTTCAAGCATTTTCCAGCCAAGTCTCTTGATAACCCTATTCCCATGGAATGTGGTGTCAGGAAATCTAGATTTTCTGCTTATCTCTGGCCTTTTTGCTTTATGTATGGGAGGAAATTACTGTGACTCATACTGTTTTGGATTGACGTTTTATATTTCCAGCTTGTTATCCATTTCAGGTAATACTTCACTTATTCCTAAATGCAACAAGGAACTGAGTATATTCACTACACTATTAAAAAAAAAAAAACTCATTGCAGATAGAAGACTGATATTCTATTACTGAATTTTAAAAAAAATAGCCAAGTACAAAAAAACGCAGTAACGCCACAAAAACACAAACAAAACAAAAATGGAAATCATCTACCTAACCTGTCTCTAACCATGGCATGGAATAAATAGGCCACAGCTGGTACACCGATAATAGCCGAAAAATAGAACATGCTTGTCTTTGAACTATTAAGTTATTTTCCACTCATTTGGGTCATGCACGTCAACCAGTGGTGGATTAATTTCCTTCCCACAAGCAGCGAAATCAAAGTGCAGTATCATTTTATTCATGCACAGGACAATAGCATATAGGGCTTTATTAAATAATAAAAATGGTTTGAGGATTTCTTATAAGAAGGGATAGGTATTTAACAGTCAGGAAAGTGATTAGCGTTGTAATTAATGTCTCTGATGCATTAATGGCAAAGGCAAAGCTGTGGAGAACTATCATGGAACTGTAAAAGTGTAGGGCTGGGGTGGTGGAAGTTGGGGGCGGGACGGGGGGTCCTCAGGATGTCATCTGCTGCCTAGCCTCCAAAACTAAGTATACCCAGAGTATCCTGACAAGTGTTTGTTTAGCCCATTCTTAAAACCTTCAAGCATGAGGAGTCTCACACTCAGAGCCCTGAACCCCATCCCCATTTTTGGTCCCACCCTGGGCCCCTGGAAGAGTTAATCTGGCCTGGAGGAAGCCATGTACCTAAGTATCCCTTTCTCCAGCCCCCTGCCTGTGGTGCTGGAGCATGAGAAGAGTGAGGTGTTCAGTCAAGGGCCACCTCAGTGAGAGTTTTGTAGGTTGTTTTTTTTAGTTCTTTTTTGCTTCTCATTTTTATATGGCCTCCCTGATTTGTTTTTCTGAGGGTCAATGGCCTCAGATGCAAACAAGTTTCCCCACCCCTGCTTTAAAGGGACCTGACAGGCAAATAGGGGGACAGTGAAGAAGAGATTGGCTGCAATCAAGGTGGTGAAGGGCCTCGCCTTATTTTTATTTCCCCCAAGCTTCTCCCTGACAAGGAGGAATAACTGAATGCTGGAAAACCCCAACTGGGTGTTGGAAATATTGAGACTATGGAAAAAGTCCTTTGTTGAGAAGGAATCTGAGCCCCAAATCCATACCCCAAACTGAAGAGAGAACAAGGGGAGGGTCAGAAGTGGCTCAGGGAAGGCTGGTCTGTTGTACCAGTTAGAAGGAACTGAGATTTCCCTCTTGAACTCTGACTGGGCCCTGCTGGAGAGGGAGAACCTGGGCACCCATACACTTTCCCCCTTCCTTCTCCAGCCCTCTGGCTGGCTGGGGAAATCCAGGGAACACCAGGAGATCGTGGACTGCAACTTGGCGCTAAGCCTTAAGATTGTTTGTCAAGGGCAGCCCAAAACTCTGACTGTTGAGCCACAGCCAGCTCACTAGGCCCCAAATGAACCCTGCTACACCCTTCCAGCTTGCTGTGACCTGCAAAGTTCACAAGTTTTCTCTTCACTCCATCATCTAAGTGATTAATGAAAATATTAAGTAATACCAGACCCCAGACAGACCCTTTCAGGACCCCACTTCCCTCCAGTTTGACAACAAGCCCCCAATAACTACTTTTTCAACATGATCCATCAGCCAGTTTTGCACCCATCATATCAATAATTTCATCTAAGCCACTTTTTCCTAGTTTGCTTGTTGGAATGTCTCATTAGGCAGAACAGGAAGGAATGCCACCCGTGTTAAGATACAACCTCAGACACTTATTTAGTTTCTCATTTTGGAATAAAGATTTCATTGTCCAGTTAGAAGAATGCGTATAGTCACAAAATTAGGGACAAAACAGCTCAGTGTACCCAGGATAAATGAAGCTCCAAAAAAAGCCCAAATTACAGCCTAAGGGCCAAATTTGGTCTAGATTCTGCGCGAAGACTCTTTGCTTAATACTTCATACAGTTTAGCTGTGAATGATCCCCGACTGCAGGAAGCCTTGTTTCAGGTTTTTGTTGGTCCTATATTTTCAAAATAATCCATTCAATATTTTTATTCTGATCTTTTACAATTTTCCCTCTCATTATATTTTTTTTTCTTGTGGAAGCTCATTAACAAAACAAACAAAACAAACAAACAAAAACAGTGTCTAGATCAGGGGACGGGAAAAGTCGCAGGGGGCGGGGGAGACATGAAATTTCACAATTGGCTGCTGGGTCTCAGGCTCATCTATCTCATTAAAAATGTTGAAATATGTTCCTATTTATATGTTTGTGTATTCACATTTATATAATCGATTAATAAAGTTTTTACATTCTGCGTACTTTCTTACACATGCAGAAAGGGTTGGGGTTTTTTTTTTATACGAACATAACCTAAATTTCCAACACTTTGGATTACATTAAACAGATTGAGGGAAGGGGGACGAAAAGTGTGTCCTAAGGAAAAAATGCGTTCACCCCAGTCTAGATTACCTCAGTTCAGTTTGCTTGGGAGCAGAATTATAGGAAGCTTGATTCCGGACAGAGGGAGACTATATCCCTTTGAAGACCTCCCAAAAAGAACAGTACTCATGACACACCTCCACCCAAATATTGCTACCTCAGTTTTCTTTCTACATGTGGGGGAAGGAAGAGCTGTTCATGACATTTTACATGCAGTTCTGCCAGCGGTAAAAGGTACCCACATCCTGAGTCTGGCTGTTGTACATAAGATCTGTTACATGGTCTCTTTCTTCCATTTCGACACCGTGCAAGCTTCAATTTCCAACAATAACAATTTCTTCTCAAGCTGTTTCTTCTCTTTTACAGCTGTTACTTCCACTCAGTTATTTTTAATATAGTTTATTTTCTCATACTATATTATTTCAATTTTGGAGCAGAACTGAGATATAATGATGACAAGTGCTGTAGGAAAGTTATATAAAAAGTTTTGAAAATTCAGTCCAAGTTGATTTCCAACTGTGAAATCTGGCTTTTTTTGTAGTTTTCTCAAAATGGCCATTTCTCATATGGGAATGTGTGAACATTTGAATGTTCTATTTGCTTTAGTAAAAAAATTGAAATGTTACAGATTTTTTACTTGAAGATTTTGCTGGAAAGAAAATGGATTTGATTTCACTTTAATGCTTGTTTTAGTGAAAAACATTAATACAGTTGTATTTTTCTCAAAATTGGGCCATTTAGTGAAATCATGAAACTCAAGGGTGTTAAAATTCATTGCTGGATGGACACAGTGATAAGTGATCAATATGCCATGGCAATTTGTAATAGAGTGCCTCTTGCAAAATAAAATGATACCATGAGATGGACAAACTAAATTTAGGACTCTTGTGAATTTCCAACCTACCAAATTTCATCAGACCACAACTGGAATGAGCTGCATAAATTCCAAATAATAAGATCTCTGTTACTTTTCTAGGAACAAAAATGGAATGCACATTATCTGGTCTTAAATTTTAAGAAAGTGCAACAGTGTGAGTGAAGAAAATAAAAGCGGGAGGGGAAGTTATATTCCAAAAAGCACAGAATCAGCTTTAACTAAATTCTTAGGATCAGATTCTCCTTCACAAGAAGGCCTCTTTACACCAACCTGGCACTATAAAGAAGCCTTAAAGTGAGCGTAAATGTAACTGGTGCCCCCTTTCCCCACAGCAAGAAAAAGAGGCTTTCATGTAAATGTGACTCAGACCATAAGAGTCTCTACACACTTATGACATGCAAGTGGATGGTGCTTTCAGCATCCAGTCAGACTATTCCTTCAATATTTTTCATTTTGTAGTTTGTAATCTTGCTGTTAGGTGGGATGACATGTTTCTGTCTATGTTTTCATACATTTGTGAGCCAGCTTTATAGATATTAATCCATTGAGTCACTTTTTCAAAGCAACATTCAAGGTGTTACTCACAGAGCTCCTCATGTTTAAGGGGGTGTGTGCTCTTATGAGCAGGTGTGCTGTGATCCCAGTGCTGGTGTGAAAATGTGTGGGGAAATATTGTTTAAATGGAAGCCAGTGCAAACAGGGGAGTGAAAGTTTCTTTACTAGCTGACACCAGAACATTTGTTAGAATCACAGAAATTAGACATGAAATATGAGGTATTACTTCTGTGTCCTTTATGGTATTCCCAATATCTCCAACCTTAACTTCATTTGCAAATTTAGTTAATATTTTGTTTCCCGTGTGTCCTGGTGTGCTGAGGTAGCCCTCACTGGCAATGCCAAGGTCAGGGCAAACTGCGAAAGGGAGAGCAGATGCTCCCAAGACTGGTGGGTAACACGGTAGTTAAACTCCTCAACCAATCACAAACTATCCTGCTGATTCTCCACACTAGTTATTAAGAAGGTGAAAAGAAATCAGACAACTTTTTTGCATCCTGGTTTTCTGGCTCCCAGGCAGTACAGAAGTCCAGCACAGAGAGAAGTTATTTAAAATTTTCTGCTCACATATGCAAAATCAACGAGAAGTCCTGTGGCCCATTATAGACTAACTGATATTTTGGAGCATAAGCTTTTGTCGGCAAAGACCCGCTTCATCAGATGCATCTCTTTCTTGCCTCAAATAGCCAGTTCAGTGCTGGCTTAGCTGAGATGTCTGTCTTCGGTGGAATTTTCTAATGTGTCCTGTTCTGTGGCCTGTGTAATACCTTCTTCAGCCATCTGTGACCAGCAGCCTCCAATCTCCTTTGTTGTTAACTACTGTATCAGCCCAGTCTCTGATCTCTTCAGTAGTAGCCTCTCTAAAAATCATTCGATATAACCAGCCCTTCCATTTGGTGCGGCAATTTCACTTTGAATAGAAGTTCTTCATTCTTCAAAAACTGGTGTTTGTTTTTCCGTTTCTCATATGAACATTTTTATCACACCCATCTTCAAATTTTGTTACACTCCCCAGACAGCAGAACTCTTCTACCAATCCAATGTCGTTTCCATCAATCTTTGTATCTGTCGTCTGGTTTCCTACTCTCAGAATCTCAGTTGTCTCTGAATTTTCTTTTCATTCAGTTTGTGCTGCTTCCTATTTTGCTTTTGAGCTAAGGTCAATCATCCTGTTCCACTTCATATTTGGGGCTCACCAGTATGTAAAATGCTGCAGTGGCTCAGCTGCACCACTGTGGTTGTAGTGTGTCAGTGAAGATAATACCTTTGTCAGTTCTTCCATTGGCAAAGGAACTCCACCATCCCAAGAGGCAGTAACAAGACAATAGGAGAATTATATCATTAACTTAGTACTGTCTGCACCAGGGTGTAGACTGGTTTGATTGTGCCCCTCACAGGTGTGGATTTTTAATACACCTGAGCAACATAGTTAAGATCTAATCTCCTAGGGTAGATTAGGTGTTAGTAAAGGAATGTTGTCAATAAATCCATGTAACTCATCTCTATTAAGCCATCTGGGGAAAAAATAAAAAAAATAAATAGAAAATGTGGGAATAGCAGAAGTGCTCAATTATGTTTTTGTTTGTTTTCTCCAAAAAGTTCACTTATGAGTGGACATCTAACTTGAATGTACGCAAAAATGAGGTAGGATCAAAGGCTAAATTGGGAAAGGAATTAATTAAAAATTACTTAAACAAGTTAGAGGTCTTCAGGTTACCATGACCTGATAAAATGCATCCTAGAATACACAAGGAGCTTACTGAGGAGATATTTGTAGACACCTGCATGGATCCAAAATTTGTATCCATAGCTGCATAGCTGGCAATGGGCTCCATGAATATCCAAATCTGCACCAGCAGATGCAGTGACCCATGGATATAAAATGGATAACTACCAATTTGTAGGGTTCTAAGTATAAAATTTGTATTTGCATCCATATCCGCAAAAATGAGCCACAGATATCTACATCCACTTCTCAGGATGTCGATACATGTGGCCATCCAAAGATTTGCAGGGCTCTAGATAGCTGAATCATAAGTGATTATCTTCAAAAACTCACGGAAAACGAGAGATTCCAGAGGACTGCCATCAATACTGACATCTATAAAAAGAGGAAGAAGGACAACCCATGGACCTAAAGACCAGTCATCTTAACTTTAGTTCCTGGAAAGCAAATAATTAAGCACTCTCTCTGCAAACATCTAGAGGATAAGAAGGTAATAAGTAACAATCATCATGATCCATCTAAATTAACCAAATGTAATGTGCCTGTAATTTCTTATGTGTAGGTTCTTGCAAGAAGCATTTTTATTGGGTTGGGGGAAGTTAATGTCAAACTAATAGCTTTCTTTACAGGGTCCAGATGGCCTTTGACAGGATAACAAGCCTTGTAGATGGAGGAGAGTAGCAGATGTGTCATATCTTGACTTTAGTAGGGCATTTCATATTGTCTCACACAGCATTCTCATAAACAAACTAGGGAAATACAAACAAGGAGGAGCTACTATAAGGTTGGTGGTATAACTGGTTGGAAAATAATTCCCAGAGAGTAGTCATCAGTGGTTCTTTCTTAATCTGGGAGAGCATATCAAGTGGAACACGCACGGATAGGTTCTGGGTCCAGTGCTGTTCAATATGTTCACCAACAATATAAAATTTGTGGATGACACCAAGCTGGGAGGGGTTGCTAGGGCTTTGGAGAATGGAATATAAGCTTAAAATGACCTGGACAGCCTGGAAAAATGGTCTGAAATAGGATAAATGCAAAGTACTACACTTAGGAACAATCAGTTGCACATATGTAAAATGGGAAATGACTGCCTACGTATGTGTACAGTAGAAATGGTTCTGAGGACCTTGGAGGATGACACGGTTCAGAGGGTAACATTTCTTCATGAAAAGCAAACATTATTCAAGGAAGTATAAGCATGTGTGTTAGAAGCAAGACAAGTAGTAATACTTTAGCTCTACTCCATGCTGATTAAGCCTTGGGTGGAGCATTGTGTCCAGTTCTGGGTATCACATTACAGAAAAGATGTGGACAAATCAGAGAAAGTCCAGACAACAGCAGCAAAAACACTAAAGGATTTCAAGTACATAAAAGGCAGTTTCAAAGAGGAGGGTAAAAATTTGTTCCCCTTAACCTCTGAGGATAGGATAGCAATGGTCTTAAATTGCAGCAAGGGCAATTTTAGGTTGCACTTTAAGAAAAGTACTAGAATAACTTGCTAGACAGGCTGCAGAATGTCCATCACTAGATCTTTTAAAGAGCAAGTTAGACAAACAACTGTTGGGGAGGCTTATATAATACTCTATCCCGCCGTGGGTGCAAGGGACTAGACTAAAAGACCTCTCTAGGTCCCTTCAAGTACTGTGACTCTATGATTCTAGGATTTTACACTATCCGCAATCCCTTCCCCCCACCACACACACTTTTTCACTCCATTTTTGCTAATACAAAGAGGATTGGTGATAACATGTGGCCTCATCTAACTCCATTCACAATATCAAAACATATGGTTTTTCAGTTATGTTCAGAATAGCTTGTTTTAAATGAAGCCATTATGAGATACAACATATTTCCTGTCAATATTATTTCCTCATTTCGTTGTAGCATATACTGGACAGTAATTACCAGGATCACTTACTTGAAGATCAGTACCACACTTGCTTATTTTTAATTTTCTGATCTAGTATCTCCATATCGCCTTGCTTTTTCCAAACTAACTGTAAACAGCTGTAAACTGTTAATTAGCTTAGCAGAACTCTTAAGACCCTAAGATTTTATTGTTTAGATTTGCTCATTTACATATATTCATGTTTTCCAAGTTTTCTTCAATCTGCTTTTTAGTCAAACAGCTGTTTTCACAAGGTCTCCATTTCTTCATAATTGTCAGTTATTTTTGTTAAGACTGACACTTTTTTTTCCCCCAGAAATCAGCTCTATTACTCATCCATCATACTTCATCTCCTTCCTTATTTGCTAATGGATGTATTTCCTCTCCAGCATTTCTTTTTCTCCCTGTAACCTTGATTTCTCTTACCTCCTTTAGCTAGCATTAACCCATTCAGTCTGGGGGGGCACTCGTAACAATAAGACTTAGCACTTATGTTTTATACCTTTACATTGCTTTTATAGAGGTTAACATGCCAGTGATGTGAATGAAAACACCATCAGCTTCATTTTGCTCGGGAAACTGAAGCAAAGAGCTTGAATGACCTACCCAAGGCCTGCCTAATGATTTGCCCTCAGAGCCAAATAACTCAGGAATTCCTAGCTCCCAGTCACGTGCTCAGACTACTGCAAAATTCCTCTCTTTCATGTGCCAAAGTTATTGTCTCCAATACCACATTATTGTCTAAAAAGTCAGAAAGCTAAGAGTCAGATTTCTTTGGAGGCTTAGCAGGCTACACACATGTATTGTTGTCTTTAGCTCCATCACTATATATTCCAATAACACAAGGAGATGCTCTCCTCTTTCCACTATCAAATCTGGTGGGAAAACCTTGCTGGATGAAGGAAATGACCTTAGCTGTCTTTTGAGTTGCCTTTGCTGAGGACTCTTGTTCTAGTGCGAGTACAAATATGGGTACTCAGCTGACATATGTCACATGTGCAAACACAGAAGGTCATTGCCCTTTGAAATATAATTGCAAATCCATAAGCTCAAGCAATGGGACTTTAGATTTAGTGAGATGCATGTTACACACCTGTGATTAGTCTGCCTACATTTTCTTGTTGTGTTCATTAGTTTAGCATGTGCAGGTATGATATATGCAGAGACACATACGTATGCAAAGAGCAAGGTGCTTTTCTGGTCATCACAACAGTGTAAAATCAAGTGACAGTTTATACATGTCTTTCCTTTATAATGGCTTCATGTGACTCTTCCTCTCCCAAGGGTCTTTGTCATTACTGACAAAGCTATGAAAATACTTCATTCCCTCCTATTTTGACCTTCAGTGAATCATAACCAAGGGATGCTAAATAAGACTCAATAAAAAGCCTGACCATGTTGTTGGTAGCCAACAACCAGAGAGGTCACCACTTAGCCAAAGAGGATACCACGTTGCTACATTAAAAAACTATCTCCAGCCAAAACAGACACACCAAGCTGTGCTTAGGAGGCCTGACTCTCCTCTCACTCACGCTGGCATGAAGCAGACTAATGCCACAACAGCCAGTGACATTACACTGATTCAAGGAACAGGAGACTCCAGCCCCTGATTTATGGGGCTAAAGACTGATACTGGAAATTTCTGGGCCTTCATTTTCTTGCTCCTGTGGTCCTTTGACAGAGGCAGGAAGGTGAGATTTAATGTGAAGTTTCCTCCCCATCTAATATCCATTGCCACAGAGAAATCAAGTTAGTTCGTGAGACACGATGCTTGCGGGAGACTTGGTTAGATTATGTGAAGCAAGACAGGCTGAGTGTATGTGGACCGTTTAGTACTTCCAAGCTTTGCTGGCCAACTACCCAGTTCAGATGTTTATAAAATATTCTTTCCGAAGGATGAAAGGTTGCATCTGTGCTTTTAGTTCAAGTTCTTTGGAAGCAAAGCTTGTAAATTTTAAGCTTCTTCCAAATTACCCCATATATGTCACTACTGAAACCATATCCAAATGGTTCTACAACATACACACCCCCTCACCTTCCACATAAATGACCTAAACTTTGTCAGGTTCACATGTCCCCAGAGATGATCTCATTTCACTGCTTCAAAAGAGCTTTGGTCTGCACAGCCTGTAGCAGCAAATTTACACTTCAAAAAGCAGACAGCTTTTTCCACATCTTATTCACTTAATGGGTGAGAATGTAAAATTAGTTCCGTTGCTGATGAGGACCTTGAGCCAAATGAAAAGTGTTCATTTGTCAGCACAGACTTACAGCCTGAAACATGATTATATAGCTAATCCAATAATGGGTTTTGATGCTGAGCATTTATTTATATACGCTATGTCTTGTTATCTGTTGATAATCAGCCTCTACAATTTACTTTTTTGTGTGGTTAGAAATAGCAACATCTTCCAGACATATTACAGATGCATATCAGAATACAAACACACAATCTCAGTGACTAAAATACTGCATTCGCTTATTTGTTTTGATATTAATGAGTCAATATAAGCATTCAAGCTTTTTCATAGTTTAAAATATTAATGTTAAAAATCATATTAAGCTGAGAGCCTCTTGGTGTCTTGAAAATGGTAATAGCTTAAAATTTAAAACACACGTTGTTTACTTAACTTCAACTTTTTATGAAATGATTTATTCTTTCTTGCCTTCCTTGAATACTAATACTTAATTATGTAAGATATAGTTTATATAAAATGTAGCAACCCAAACCTAGAAATATGAATTTTAGTACCAGACAGTATCTTAGGCTTGTCCAAATTCACTAGTAATGATGATGGCTCAAATCATTTTAATTTTGCTTACAGCACAGCAGATAGATGTCTCTTGTTAATATTGATGCTAAACAATGCTCTTCCATCCCATACAAAAAAATGTAATCTAAAAATAATTGATTTTACAAACCTGCACAGGTACAATTATATTTCAGTAGATTTGTGGATGAGTATGAATGTCCATCATTCAACTACAAGGACAAGCTAATTTCTAATATAAAAATAAAACTCAACACTTAGAACAGGTAAGCATTTTAATGGCTATGGTAAAGTATAAGACATTTAATGAATTCCAAAGAAAGCCTATGGCAAACTAAAATAATATTAAAAGTTGAGAAAATTGCAAAGGTGGGGCACACCTCGAAACTGAGGAATCCTGCAACACTATTAGAAAGTCAACACAACTTGATTTCAGTGCTAGAAGATAGCTCTATCTTTGACAAACCCCATCTGAGATATATGCGAAGTCTCATCTACATTTGCCAGTTAGAAACTTTTTGAGAGCAAAACTATTAACTGAAATTAACCTCAAAAGGACACAATAGATCCAGGATCTTTTCATGAACTAGAAGTATCTGGGCCTGATCCCACACCACTGATTTCATTATGAGTCCTTTAACTTCATTGTGATAATCAAGCCTCCCAAAGCTCTGCTGTTTCGGAGAAGTTTGTTTGATCTGAATGCTTATATATAGTTGCAACATGAGGTTTCTTTGACCCACAGTAGTTTGCTAAACACCATATGCTGGTAATGGCAATGCTTGTGGCCAGGCCTGCAATTCATTTGTGCATATTAATGTATTAGAAAAATGGGATATGAGACAATCACGTGAATTAAGAAATGACTAACTTCTGTATCTGTATATATATGGCATACTATGGCTCTCTTCAGACATGCAGCTTGAGTGTTTTTACTTAGCTAGGTAATTCATTAGCTAGACAGGTAAAGAATAAATTAATACAGCATACAGTACATTCTAACTTCAGTTGCAGAAACAAATCTTTTTCGTACCAGGCAATATAATTTTAGTTCTATAAAACACCTCAAGAAAAATGAACCTTGGTAAGACTTACACTTTATTACTCTAATGATTCCACAAACATTGCCACAATGTGATGAAAGGCAAAGCAGTCCTGAGCTGATTGAGAGCTAATAAAAATCAGTACTGAAAACTGAAAATAGCACCCTTATCATCTTTCTTTCATTTAGACCTGATTACTAGGGGATTATAATGCAATCACAGCTATGTGTGAGAGGTAGCTATGGGAACCAGTTTTAACTGTTTATCTAGCCAAAGATCTTAATTTAAGTTTGAACACTCTGATTCATTTATATGTAAGACACCAAGGAGACAAAATGCAGAAGAAACAGATGCTCACTTGTTCTTTCCATTTAACTTCATAAGCTACCAGCCAATTTGTCTTTCAGGGACAAAATTAATTTCTGATGACAATGTGACCAAGTAATAAACTAGAAGTTCCTGTCCTGGGAAACTTGTTAAGGCCATGTCATGTTCTGTAGTTATTTAGAAAAACATGATTTGCTCATAGACTTGCAGGGACATCTGTAACAAGAGTGTTCTTTGTCCCTCTGCTGTTATTCATTTCTGGGAGTTTTATGACACCTTTTCCAGTGGTTGAGTTGAAAAAGTTCAAAAGGAAACATATTTCCCATTACTTTTTTTCCCCATGGGGCATTTTTAAAACTGCTCCTTTTTTCTTCATATTCACAAATCACGCAAACTTCAACCCAGTTGCTTTCCTATCTTGACTTGGGGAGGCAGTTGGCTATATAGGAAAAACAAGCAGAAATTATCTAATGAAATCAACAACGAAATGGTAAGATCATATACACAAAGGAGTCTTTTATCCATTTAGTGTGGGGGAGCCTTACCCCATTAGTGCATCTAGCTTTGTTAATCCACTATCATCCCAGGGAGAAAAGATGCCGAAATTCTATACTATGCATGACCCATCTTGGATTCTTCATTATTATAATCTACCTAAAGAACAACTCAAACCTCATATACATGTACACATACCAGTTACTTAACCAACCCAATTTACAGTCTCCTATACCTCTGTTGATAGTGTTACTCTGTCTCAGTATTTACTCCAGAGGTACGGTATTTCACTACTCTGCTAATACTTCCTTATCACTTGGGGAGGCTGATTTATTTAACAGGCTTTTGTTCGTCCCTCTACCTTTCTCAAGCTGTGCCTCTCTCCTGTGTAACCTCCTACAATATAGAGCCCATTAGTGTTTAGAAAGGGTGCTATTTGCCATGTTTAATATTCACTTACAGTTTTATATGCTCCATATGAATGTTCCTTTTTCAGCGGCTCTTTTGAAGAAAGTTTAAAATGAGTTACACGGTGTTTCATTTTCATCTAAACAGTGAAAGGCATTTAAGAAAGGAACAGAAGAAACCAAAGGCTTAGCTCTTTTAATAGAATTCAAAACACTGTTGGAACATATATATCACAGAAAACGACAGAACACCTGTATTTAAACAGTGACATTACCTTCCTCCTTGATAAAGACTCATATTAACAGCATTTTTAATCCAGATCAATCCCAAAGCACTTTTCCTTCTAAACTGTAATCCTTTCACTTAGCACTGAAATACATTTGCTTCTGGAATAAAACTTGGCAACTGTTTAGCAGCACATTGCACAAAAGTTTAGAAAAAGGAGTGATTAAAACTTTTGTCAACTGAAACTGCAAGCTGGGAAATTTGCAAGCAGGCAGAATATAGCTACCCAAATTGGAGTTTAGCTGGAGTATGGAGTTTAAAATCCCTAATTCTTGGATAAAGTGTCCTGAGATCTTTAATGTAAGAGAGAATGAGTAGGCATTTTGTTTATTATTTGTATTATGATAGCATCTAGGAGCCTTAACCCAAGTCTACAGTAGACCTTAAAGTCAATCGTAAATACACAGTTCCAGCTACAGCAATTGCATAGCTGGAATTGATTTATCTATGATTGACTTACCTAGCCATCCTCACTAAGGGAGGTCAACAGGAGAAGCTGTCCCATCAACCTCCCTTAGTGCTTGTGTGATTGAGGAGTACAGGGGTTGACTGCAGACCTTGGATGGTTTGAATTTACACATCCCCCACTTGGCATGCAAAGTTGAACCCTGGAAGATTGACCCTGACCACGTCCATCTACCGGGTAGTGTAGATGTACCCTTAGTCATTGACTAGGAGTCCACTTCTACTCTCCGAATCATCACCTTGTCATGGTGAGTAGACTTGTGTGTTCCAACGAACCCAAGAGCAATGTTGCAGGGAGTCTTGTACTCCCCGCAGGGTCACCCATGGTGGCAAGATCCTCAGGGAGGCTCCAGACAAAGAACAATCCTAAAAGTCCTGAACAGCAGAACAGGTGGAAGAAAGCAAAGGTGATGCTACAATGGCTATGAAGGCAGATGAAGGTTGCAGTGGACAGGAGACTCCAAGTTGTCCTGGATTCCGTGCCATTGGATCTGAGTTTTCTATCCATCAAAACCGTGTGGTGGCTGCACTGCAACAGTCCCCCCATATTAAAAGACATCTCACACACAGGCATCTGCCTCTGTGTACCACTCTCCTAAACTTAAGTCCTACAGTGACTGGCAAAGGGTGACAGGAGCAGGATTGTGAAATCTGGAAGCTTTTAGTCATGAACCAGCACGTAGGCAGTGGCTGTATGTATCAGTCGTTCTGTTTCAAGGACTGAGGTTGGCAGACTGGTTCAGCTAATTCATCCATGACTCAGCAGCCCCATTTAGGATCCACTCTGCTCACCCTGCATAGGGAGGGGTCTATAAAAGGTGCCCTAAACATAGTCCACCTCAATCCCCCTGACCAAATAACTGGGTCCAGTAGGTTCACCTCCATGCAGTTGAAATTGAACCGTCAACTTTGGAACATGGAATATTCAGACTCTTATGGACAACCCAGACAATGAGCGACCTGAAGAATGCATGGCAATTATTGCCCGTGAGCTGCACGATTCAACATCGATATCACTGCCCTGGCAGAAACATGTAGACCAGAAGGACAGCTAAGAGAAAAACGTGGAGGGTACACATTTTTTCTGGAAAGGAACCCCCAAGGAAGAAAAACAAATCAATGAAGTAGGCTTTGCTGTCAAAAAGGACCTGATAAAGATCTATCTGAAGCTCCTGTTGGCATCAATGATCATCTCGTGACTTTCCATTTGAAGTTTGCCAAAAACCAACAGGCAACTGTCATCGGTGCTCATGCACCAACTCTAGATGCCGAAGGTGATGTGAAGGAGAAGTTCTACAACCAACTGGACACAGTCCTGAAAGACATCCCCAAAGAAGACAAGATTATTCCCTCAGAGGATTTCAATGCCAGGGTTCAGAAGACACGAGGCTCTCTGGCAGATTATCATTGGGAAAGAGGGAGCTGGCAACAGTATCTCCAGTGGAGTGCTCCTCCTTACAAAATGTGCAGAACACGAGCTCACCATCACAAACACCCTCTTCTGCCAGAAAAACAAGTTTAAGATCTCACGGCAACATCCTCGATCAAAGCACTGGCACTTCACAGACTACGTCATCATCTGCATCCGGGATCAGCGTGATGTCCTTCTCCCACATGCAATGACTAGTGCTGATGGCTGCTGGACTAATCCCCACCTTATTTGATCCACAGTGGCGATTAAAATCGTTACCAAAGGGAGAAGTCAGAGGAAACAGATCTGACGAAAGATCAATGTACATGGCTTGAAGGACCCCATCAGACAGCACTCAAAAAGAAGCTGCTGACAGTGCACCCTGATGATGTGGAAGAACACTGGTATCAGCTGAAAAATGCCATCATTGGAGCTTGTGGAGAAACCATCGGCTACCAGACCTGGAAGCATCAAGACTGATTTGATGAGAATGATGTGGAAATTGAATATTTGATTGAGGCAAAAAGGAAAGCCTTTCGGGCCTGGCAAAGTGACATCAACTGCATGATGAAGAGAGAGGCACATGCCAAGGCAGAAGTCCAACATAAAACAAGGACTCTGAAAAAACAGCAGTGGACTGAGAAGGCACAAGAACTCCAGCACCTCACAGACATCAACGATACAAGAGGCTTCTTCAACGCTACCAAAGCTATTTATGGACCGAGAAACCATGGAATCAATCTGCTGATATCAAAGAATGGTACACAACTCTTGAAAGACAACGAATCCATTGCTTCTTGCTGGAGGGTGCACTATAACGAGCTCTTGAACCACCCCTCCACTGTAGTCCTACAATCCCTTGACTAAATCCCTCAGAAACTGCCTAGAGATGATCTTGCGACACTGCCCACCCTGAATGAAGTCCAAGCTGCCATCAAAGCAATAAAGTGCAACAAGGCAACCAGACTAGATGGAAACCCCACCGAAGTCTTCAAAGAAGGTGGGCCAGAGCTCCACAAACATCTTTGCACCCTGATTCTCAAGATCTGGGAGAGGGAGGAGATGCCACAAGATTTCAGAGACACACTGAGAGTCAGTCTTTTCAACAAAGGCAACAAATCGGACTGTGGAAACTATCGTGGCATCTCCCTCTTGGCAACAGCAGGGAAAATCTTAACTCCAATCCTTGCAAACAGACTCCTGGCACTCTCAGAAGAAATACTTGCAGAATCCCAGTGTGGCTTCCAGCCATTCCGAGGAACAGCAGATATGATCTTCACTGCCCAGCAACTGCAAGAAAAATGTCGTGAACACAACCAAGCCTTATATATGAGCTTCATTGACCTGACCAAAGCATTCGACTCAGTCAATGAGAGCTCCCTGTGGATCAACCTCTCAAAGACTGGCTGTCCCAAAAAATTCATTAGCATTTTAAAGCTGCTTCATGACAACCTAACTGTCACAGTATTGAGCAAGAACAGATCCCAAAGCAACCCCTTTGAGGTCAAAACAGGAGTAAAGCAAGGCTGCATCATTGTCCCATCACTGTTCAGCATTTTCATCACCATGACCCTTCACCTCACTGAGGGCAAGCTTCCAGATGGTGTGAAGATTGTCTATAGAATGAATGGGAAGCTTTTCAGTCTCAGGAGATTGAAGGATAAAAGCAAGACCTCCACAACCTCGATCATGGAGCTCCAGTACACAGATGACAATATGGTTTTTGCTTTTTCTTCCACAGCCATTCTGACCATCTTAAGGGTCTGAAGCACACGAGACTCTCGGCCTCGCACTGAACATCAAAAACGCCAAGGTGCTCCACCAACCTTCACCTATGTGACAATCTCATGCACCTTCTATTGAAGTCAATGGAGAACTGCTGGAAAATGTGGAGCACTTCCCATACCTAGGAAATCATCTTTCCACTAGTGTCAACATTGATGCAAAAATCCAGCATCATCTGAGCCATTCAAGTTCTGCTTTTGCCCACCTGAGACAACGGGTCTTTGAGAACCAGGACATCTATCCCAAGACAAAGCTTCTTGTATACTGTGCAGTGGTTGTTCCAACATGGGAAACCTGGACAACATACAAGCAACATTTGAAGGCATTTGACCATATAATCACCACTGCCTCTGGGGAATCCTAAATATCTCTTGCGAAGATAGGTGCATGAACAGCAGTGTCCTGGAAGAGTCGACCATGACCAGCATTGAAGCCATTATCATTCATTAACAACTTCACTGGACTGTTCACATGCTTCAGATGTCTGATCAGTGCCTCCCAAAACAGAATGTCCTTTCCTAATTGGAGAAAGGATAGAGGAGCATTGAGGGTCAGCAGAAGCGATATAAGGACATGTTGGAAGCACATATGAAAAAGTTTCAACACTTGGGAGAACCTTGCCCAAGACCATCCCCAGAGGACAATGGTAATCTGTGAAGGGGTGGAGCAAATTGAGAGGTCCCACCACGGAGCAGACAAGGAGATTCAGAGAAAAAGAGAGTATCAAAAACTACCCTGCACCCCTCCAACAGCTACCAACACCTGCCTCTTCTGTGATATCTGCGGCTCCAGAATTCGGCTGATCAGCTATAAACGCTCACATACAGGAGGGTGATATGAAGATGTCCTACTCATTATTGAGTGACTGCCAAGAGAGGTTGTACTAGGTGCTGTACAAACACAGAATGAAAATATAGTATTTCCTCCGAAGAATACTGGGAAAAAGAAAGAATTTGATACCATGTACCTTTACCTATAACAGCAGAAATATTTCTGTTGCTATTTAAATAACAGAACCGTACAATCAAAACTTGGCTGTGTAAGTGTTCAATGAAAATAATGAATTCACATCTTTATGGAAGATTATGTCTCAACTGTGGTTAAACTGATTGATTATTCCTTACTACTGTACATTTACTTCAGCTATTTTTCAGTGACTGAGTTCATATTGTATTCCAATGGGCATTCCTATACAATTACAGTGATTTAACTTTAAAATAAACACCAACAGAAAAAATGTCACATGCAACAAACATTGGGACCTTTTACCTGTGGGATTTACTTACATTTGTAAATTTCCTCTAATTCATTTTAGCACCGTCCTCCCCATGCTCTTTTAAAGGCTAAGGCCCATGATTTCTACAAACATACTAGAAAACTGACACATCAAGAAAGAATTCTAGGAAAAAGTTCAACTATATCTTTGTGTACAATATATAAACTTCTAAAGGAAATTTTGTGCTGGTAAGAGTGGTTGACAGATCTAGAGAGTAAAGTGCTCAGATCAAATAAATAGGTCAGACATAAAACAGAGGTGGGAGAAAAAAATCCAGTTTAGTTTCTTTGAGAGGGTAGGAATGGTAAAATTTCCCACCTGAAACACTGCATGTGTTTCAGGTATATTGGTGTTTGAGGCAAACCTCTCTTTAATTAAAAAAAGTAAGGATGTAAGGGAAATAACTTGATGAGGCGTTTGGTGAAGGACTGTAACAAGATTGTGAAACTTGATTTTGGACCAGAAGTAGCACATGTGTCATGTTGAAAAATAGTCTTTTCTGAGTGGCTGGGGAGGAAGTGATGGTGGTTGTTTGGACAGACTTATATCTTACATTTTATCAATTCCCCTCTAGGCAAAAAGTTAATTAGATTGTACTTCAGGTGGAAAGTAACCATTACTTACTCTCACCAAAATTTCCTTATGATGGCACGATAGGTTAAGCAGAAAACGTATTTCAGAGAAGCTTGAAAATTCAAAGAAAAGAACCCAGATTTCAGAACACTCACCACCACTGGAAAATATGTAAATGCATGAGGGCAGGAGCTTACAGGTGATAGAGTTAAAATGGAAGTTCCTAAGCTCGATAGAAAGGACGGTTAGCTGTGCCTGCAGATTTTAGGAACCCTGAATTAGCTCCTACCTAATTCCTCTCTTATATAGGATATAAGATAGGCAGAAATGTTACAGAGCACACATCCACGTGATGTACATTTTCAAAGTTTGTATCAACTTGGTGATTTGCTTTTAAAGAGCCATTCTAGCCATACCGCCACTGTTATGATTGTGAAAATGCTGCTCACATTTTAATAATGCCATAACCAATCTCTAGAGCCAGTTATCTCACTGTGCCTTAAAAAAGGAACAGAGCAAAGCAGTCTAGATATTTCCAGATCAAGAATATTTAAAGTTAGGATTTTTTTTTTAAATTAGAGTATGGGTCAATTTTTTGCTTCCACAAATAGGATCTCTCATATGGTTTGCCCCAGCTTTGCAAAATATTGCACCCTCTGGCAAGATCTGGTGATAGAAATTTCAGGCAGTTTAGCTTGGTTTTGATAAAGGGGTAAATATAACAGGTCATAATAAGATCTTTTCAACTATAGCTTCTTTAGATATACACACTCACCTACCGTACGCAAACAGTCTGGACAGTAACGTAGCCAAAAAGAGAAGTGGATTAGCACAGAAAGGGGGAGATAAAGGGCGCCAAGCTCACTGCCAGAGGATAGGTGGTAAGTTCCATGCGTACATTGTACAAAGAACGTCAGCCACGGACTTGTGACACATTCAGGAATGATGGCAATTAGCATCCACAAAGAGGCATTCTTGGACCTATACACAAAAGCTCATTAAGAATTCCCAGAAAGAAAAGCTGTACATCTCAGAGAGCACCAGCCGAGTCTTCTGTAAGATTGGTACTAGGGCTATGCGTACACTTGGGGGTTTTGTCGACAAAACCCAGAGAGCGTCTAGATTTCAAAGGCGTCCGGTCGACAATAAATCGATCGAATGCAGCACTTTTGTCAACAGCCTTTTCCCCGCTCCCCCATGAGGAAGAACACCTCCGTCGACAGAAAGCCAGCGTGGAAGTTCTGGCAGGGACCTCTGTTGTCCGGGACAACAGGCAGCTCTGTCTGCAGCGCTTCTGTTCGGCCGTTGTGTTGAGAGAATGGCTGGGCAGTATGGCTGCTCTCTGTCAACAGAGAGAATCACTCTTTCGATCCACTCGGCGGTTCGGCTGCGATCTGTCAACAGAAATTTTGTCAGAAGCTATCTTCCAACAGAAACTTCTATCAACAGATGACTCCAGTGCTGACATACCCTAGATGTGGCAGCATCTCAGAGCATGCCTGACCACTCAGTAGAATTACTTGGAACAGAAGGGCTGCCCACACTGCACTAGTCGGGAGTGTGGAAGCACACCTCTTTGCTGCTGCTACTGAAAAGTGTCTACAATTTCTGCGTAGCATCTACTGCTGAGGCCAACATGAGTGAGATGAGGGCACCATCAAATAATAAAACAGTCTTTGGACAGTAACAACAGATCATTCCAGACAATAGGACTACTAGTCTTGGAAGACAGTCATCCACTAGGCCTGGAAAACTGAGACAGCTGCTGCTAATGCCCTCTATGATACCCCAGTAGAACTCCGATCTCTCTCAGGGAGGGAGAAAGGTACTTTTGTGAAATGTAAAGAATAAAAAACAATCGGGTTACAAATCTCAAAGACTATAAAATGTATCAATTCTGGCAGCTATAATACGGGGAATTCCAGAGGGAAGACAAACAGGGAAATGCATTCCTTTGCCAGACATACAGACAACTTACTGCCAGTGCTATAATGCAAATTCCTGTTTAAGTTTCTTAGCTGGTTCCTACTAGTTTTCCTGCTAATAATTAGATTTTGGATTACAGCACCCAGTCTATTGAGCTATCCAATCCTGTTACTACTGGCCTTCCACTAGAAATTAGAGAGACTAGCTGAGGAGTCTAAAGAAATCTACTGGACTGTCACTAGAAGAGGCGTCAGACTTCCCTGTATAACTGCTGCTGGCTCTCATATGAGGAGGATTATTTTGAATGGGCCCTGGGAGATGCAAAAGGACTTCCTGTAGCCTCTCCCTTTTAGAAAAAAAAAAAAGTGGAAATAATAGCTACCTGGTCCTCCTGGTTCACACAGGAGAGGCTCAGCCAGTTAAAGGACAACGAGACATCAATGAAGTAGCCAACAGCTTGAAATTAGTCCATATGAATCATGAAAAGTGTTCATCAGTCCTTGCCTGTGACCAGTAAGGTTGCCATTCAGTGTTAACTGAGGTACCTATTTGTCCACTAGGAACTACACTAGTTAGACCACCAGCTCATCTTCCCTAGCCAAACAAAACCTTCAGAAGTAAACTTATGTCAGTCAGTACAATTCTGGGGCTTGCACTGGCATAAATGAAGAGTAGTCTCCCTCCACTGAAGTTAGTGCAGTTACACAGACATAAAACCAGTGTTAGAGATCAAGAATTAGGCCCTTGTCCAGAATCCCATTGTCGATCTCCTGTTTCAACTCGTCCCTGCTAAACTTTCCTCCAACAAACAGGTAGAAAAATGCATTGAGGAATGCAAAGCTTGGGCCTGGGCAGGCCTTTCTGAAGGACTGTGAAGCTCAGTAAGCTATTCACCAACTTCAAACAGAGTTAGCCTCACCGTAGCTGAGAGCTGGGTAGCATATGCTAATGAATGTTTGCTAAAAGAGCCTATTTTCTTCTTGAGCCTTTCTTTCTCCCTCCTACCCGCTTGATTAGTTCCGGAAATGGGTATGTCTTGTGTTTCAGATTGCAAACTATGACTCTTGTTTTTTTAAGTCCTAGATTGACAAAGTATGGGTTGATTTATTTGGGATTGCTCCTGGCGTCAGCAGAGGGGTGTACTCAGTGACCTCCTGAGCACTCTTCCAACCCTTTGATTCTAGGATCCGCCAGGGGATCACGACCAGAGGTGCCTACGCTCTACCACACTATATGTATTAAATAACTAATCATGGATTATTACGGAATCCCCTTTTTATTGCAGGAGTCTTTCCATTAGCTCACCAAAGGCTAACAAAATTATAAAATCTATTGCTAAAGCATGCAAGCTTGAGCAGCTAACTAGATCAAGAAGGACAGGGAAGGTTAGGCAAACGTTTTGATGAAAAGCACTGAGAAGCTTGCAATGACATTTTCCATACCGAGACTGTTCTCTCGTTAAGGTCAGTACTTACTTCTCCAGTGTTGTCAATCCACACCTTTCACAACCATTAACTCACTTTAAAATTATTATATGGAAAAACATACTCTGACTATAGCATTTTTGCTGCCCAGATATTTAATTTGAATCTGATAACCAGCTTCCTACTATATGAATTTGGAATGGATCTTGAATACTTAATATACCAATTTGGATATTAGACACAAAAAAGACCCAAAACATAACACAAGATTTAGCTAACTGCATGACATTAATGCAAAGCATGAGTGTAAAAGTAGCAAGGAAATTGGAGGCATAGAAGCCATCCAAAGGATAGCTCCCTATGTTCAGCTTCCAAATGAAGTGTGGATTGGAACCAGTCACTTTGGCTTTTCTGCTTCTGAAATTAAAGTTTGCTTGGCATAAAAATTCCAAAGTTCAATCAACTGTAGCGCGTGAGAGAGAGAGAGCGCGCGCATGTGCATAGAGTGCAGTCAAGGGATAGTTTTTGTCTCTTATTTCAAGATGAGATCCAAATATTCTTTAATTATAAAAACATTGGCTTCAAGGGAAGCTTTACAACAATCTAGTTCCCAAGCTAGGCTAAAATAATGTTTGGAACATAACATACCCATAGCAATACAGGAACTTCTAGCAATAAATGGATATTTCCACTTGTGATGGAAACGTTTTTTCATTTTCACAGAGTGACTCCTGGCCCTCTTTCACTTCTTCCTCCTCTGCAATGCAACAGAATTTAATTAATAGAAATAGGCCATTAATTTTCTATTCTTTGCTTCATGTTGAGAGCTCTCATCTTCGATTTCTTTGTCACAAGGATGTCAAGATCCAAAGCAAGGGGTGAGGAATCTCTGGCCTGTGGGCCAGAGCTGACCCACTGCTTAATTTATCTGGCCTTTGGCATATCTCCATGCCTCAGGATGGAAGCCTCACTATGCCCCTAAACGCAGGGCAGATCATTAAGTTTTGCTTGCTGCCCCACCCCCAGTGCCAATTCCACATCTCTCATAGGCTGGTGTTGTGGCCAATGGGAGCTGTGGGGGCGGCCCCTATGGGCGCGGATGGCAAACACCAAGCAGAGCTTCCTGGCCCTTCCACTGTGACAAATGGGAGCAGTATGGGGAGCCTGCCTTAGCCCCGCTGACCAGGAGCTACCACAAGTAAATGCTCCAGGATGAAGCCTGCACCATGAAACCCCTGTCCTACATGGGAACACTCTCTGGCACCTCCACCCTCATCCTTGTGCTTCAGGTCTGAACCCCTCCTCCACCCCAACTCTTGCTCCAGCCCGGAGCCCCCTTCTGCATGTCAAATTTCTCATCCCCATGCCTATCCCAGTTCTGGCACCCACCCCCCGCATTGAGTCTCACAACCTTCTGCATCCCAACCTTCTGCCTTAGCCTGGAACCCACTCCCACACTCTGATCCAGTCTTTTTTGGCCTTGCTCAAGCCTCCACAGGCCTGCATGTGACCCACAACTGATTTTTTCCTGTGGCCCATTGGCCTCAGAGTAAAACGGTTCTCCACCCTGAGCCTAAAGTTTGAAAATTCTGGAAAGTTTCTGACTTCAAACTTTCTTTTTCTAGTTCTCTTCCTTTTGCAGAGAAATCTTTTCCATTATCTGTAAATCTCAGTGAAGACATTTGATGTCACATTTAAGTCACATGCTTGCTTGGGACTTTAACATTATGTATATGGAATCAGCTGCAGAAAATATCACTCTTGGTCTATGATGACATTTTCCACCTATTCTTTTTCACCAAAGTCACCTTTCTGCAACTTTTGCTGTCATGGCTACCCTTTAAATGTGTCAGACCAGAGGTGCACCGTAAACTTAAAGGTCTTAGGTCTTGCCTAGAGCAGCCCTACACACACACACACAGATGCCACTGAAAGCATCTTCGCAACTGTCCAGAAAGGTAAACTGTATTTCCTGTCTGGGACTGGAGGAAAAGGTTGCTGAAAGCGGGTGTCTCCCAGGCACAAATAAAACCTCTAGTACAACAGTTGTGTGAGGGAAGATGGAATATGAGTTGAAAGGGCCTTCTTCAAAAAGTCTGACAGTCCCAGCGCTCTCTGCAAGCTCCAGCAGCTGCCTGTGGCAGTCTGAATATTCTTATGGCTGAAAACTCCTCCACCTGAGTGCTCACAAAGAGCAAAAGTAGGGGGTAGGGAAGAGGGACTGTTACTAGCTAGCACCTTTGGCATTCATAAATATGCGCTTTGCTGAACTGGCGTAGCTCGTGTGATGGAGAAGTGTTGCTTGATTGAACAAACTATGGCATTTCGCATGCAGAAGAAATAAACATGAATTAATGAATTCTCTCCAGCATTTTTTCCAAGACCTGGCCAAGTTTGTCTCTTCTGTCCATTATATGGCCTAAACCAATGTGATAACTGATGACTTTTTCCTTATTGGCCCATTACAGAAGACAGTAACTACCTTAAGACAGCATAGCGCTGAGCATCTTACTTGTGTGTCCTGAAGTGTCTCCACAGCTTATGGTACCTTGGAAAAACTTCCCTGAAACTTGAGAGCGCTATAAGTGCTATAAGAAGAGTTAAGTTGGGTTTATCAATTAGAAGGCAAAGAGCACGTATGGACTTTATTTTAAGCACATGAATAATAGCCAGCAAACCAGTGATGTGCTTAAAGATGGGTAAGTTCATAAGCATTTATAGCATTAGATCCTTAGTCTCCTAAATATCACTTTTTCTGTATGGAATATGAAGCCATTAAACACAACAAAGTAATGTATTTCATATTTTAAATAATGAATGACTAAAGATTTAGGACAAAGCAAGGGACTTAAAACCAGGGTTGATCACATTGAAATTAAAATGTGCTTTGCAGACCAAAAGAAGTCCATGCTGCTAAAGAATTCTGCAAATGCGTGTGCTCATGGAGACTGTAAGTAGCACATCACTGGCTGCTGTATAGCAACACTGAAACTGATCCTCCTAGACAATGCTTTCATCTGGCCTGGCTTATGGTTAGAGTATTTCACTGTGCAACAAAGATCTTATCAAGACAGTAGGACAGGAAGAGCAGCAAGTAAACCTGTTCAGAAAGCAGATATGGATCTGGAGAGAGACCCTTTCCTCACAAAAATAAGTCCGTCCTTTAGGTGTTACTTTTTTTGAAGAGATTAAAAACATCCAGCTTCCTCAAAATGACAGGCGATTCAAAACAGTAAGCAGCACATCATTCATACGCAAGCACAAAACATTTTTACACAGCTACCCCAGCAACAGCGACTTGCACAACTTGGCAGCTGGACACTGAGATAATCCTGCAGATACAGACACCTATCTCACTGCCAGAACAGATAAAAACACAAAAGAGGCAGAGGCCAAGAAGAGATTTGATTCTTTTTTAACTAATTGTGACTTGCAATTTATTATCACATTAAAATGGAGCACCAACCAGTTTTGTTCTCTTTTTGTGTGAATTCTGAAGGAAAATTGATAACATCAGCTCTCTGCTGTCTCCAGACACAACAGCATCTTATCACTTAGACCTCATGGAAGCCTACTGATCTTGTTGGGTGAAGGGCTGTGGTTATACAAAATGATTGCAACAGAAAGAATGACCGATCGGAGGCTGCCATAAACCACAGGACTAACGTTATGTGTAACCCACAATACGCTGTAGATATGGCATCTTGCATGGCATCACATAACTCACCTTGAACTGTAACTGACCAAGTCATTGGGGTAATGCCTGGGGCATAGGAACTCTTCTAATGTCAGGTTTTACTCTCCCTTCTGCAGCTGGTAGAGTTTCTCCTTCTGATAAAGAATGACATGGCTACATCATTAAGAAACCTTGACTGTCCTCACACAATCTCTAAATTTCCACCCTATTACCAATCCACCTCTTTCAGCAGAGGTTATAGCATGGGAAGGGACTGTCTCATCTTCTTTATAATGCATCGTCTGAAACAATTCAATTAAGCTTATGATCAGACCACCGTGCTGAAACCGCTTTAACGAGGGTCAGTAATGACCTTGTGTTGCAGGTGGTTTCTGGCACACCATTGGTTTTAATTCTTCTTGATCTTACTGTCACCCTTTGATACTATGGCTCAAAAGTGCTCTTGAAATGCTTCAAGCACCTCGTAGCACTTGCAGGGACTGTTCTAATATGGTTTCATTCCAACTTGTTTCAGCAGATCCGAACTGTCACCTGAAAGTTTGCCACGTAAATTCAAATTATCAAAGATTAAAAGCTGACTGGAAACCGGGTCTATGTGCAGAACAGTGGATTCCTGCCTATGTCCCTGAAGCAAGAGAATTTAAGGAAGACTCTGCACTTAGAGTAAGGGAACTCCTTTGATGTTTGATGCCCAACTGGAATATATGATGATTAAAGTCAGCAAGCCAGAGAATAGCTGAGTGCTAAATTTAATAAGACATATTAGGTGATGGACTTTCAGATGTTTGATCTAAACTTCATATTTAGTCCCTATCTGTTTATCAAATGGCTGAAACCAAAACCTGAGATCTAAGAAACACTTGTCATGAAATCTTAGGCCCACTGCAGTCAATAACAAAACTCCCATTGACTTCATTAGAACCAGGATTTCACCCTTTAATTTAATGAATACTTGAACCTGGCATACTTGGCACCTTGAACTGACCTCAAAATAGGCTGAATGCTTATGAACTGGATACTCTGAAGTTTTCAGACTTCTTCCCCAATCAGTATTGGTTTTGATGGACTCTGACTTACCTCTGTAGTAAAAATACAGTAGTTTAGTGCTCCTAAATAAAGCATTTATCTAACATCCAATTTTGGAAAAAGTTTCCCAGAGACCTCAAAGCCTTGACCTATTTTGCGGCATATTTATTTCCCAAGGTGAGAAACAGAGGTCTCACTTCTCAATACTGGCACCAAGGGTAAGACAATACAATAGGCGAAGATTCTGAAAGAACGCTCACCAAACCGTGTAATAGATTTTAGGTATTAACACTGAAAACATTTCAATTTATGCATTCTCAGGGTTTGCCTCCACTGTGCGGTGGCTTGTCACTGCAACAATTGATCAACTAGTGGTTGATTTAGCAAGTCTAGTAAAGAGACACTAAATCAATTGTTGATCATTCTCTTGTCCACTCTCGTATTCCCCTGCGATGTGGACGCTGTGGTGAGTAGATCTAAGCTTTGTTGATTTGCGTTACAACCTGTCCTTGTAGTATAGACCTGCCCTCAGTATAAAAGATGTATAGAGTAATGTCCAATACACTAGCGCAATACCTGTTAATGACTTCCGTTTATTACTCCTTGCTGTCTCTGTGTACATATGCACACACCAAGGGTACAATGAGCTTTTCCTATGCCAAACAAAGGCTGTAGGTAAAACTTTTATTGGTTGTCCTGCTGCATGAGTCAGGGGACTCCAGCACCAACAGTGATACTAGATACCTCATTAAGGTGGGAGAAGGGCAGGGCAGTAACTCCACCTCTCTCTTTGAGAGTGGAGCTAAGCCAAAGCAAGGGAAACATATCCTGCATCTTGTTTCATGGAATAGCAGTGCCTATCTGTAACACGTCCAGAGACGCCCAGCCCCTTGGCCTAGGGCGAGCGGCAGCAAAAAGGGGTTAGAACACCAGCCCGTACTCAGTTCGGGTGGTCAGCGGCTCACCACTACAACACCATACAGGCCCCAGCCCTCAACCTAGGGCGGGGCCGCAGTTTACAAGAGTAGTATAGTTCTGGGCCCAGCCCTCAGTCCAGGGCAGGGCAGCAGTTCACAGGTAATAGTACTGTCCTAGGCCCGGCCCTCAGTTCAGGGTAGGGCAGCAGTCCCCAAGTACTAGCACAGTTCTGGGCCCAGCCCTCAGTTTGGGGCAGGGCAGCAACACAAGGTGTAACCATAGGCCCAGCCCTCAGTTTGGGGCGGGGCAGCAACACAAGGTGTAACCACAGGCCCAGCCCTCCGTTTGGGGCGGGGCAGCAACACAAGGTGTAACCACAGGCCCAGCCCTCCGTTTGGGGCGGGGCAGCAACACAAGGTGTAACCACAGGCCCAGCCCTCAGTTTGGGGCGGGGCAGCAACCCAAGGGTTTAAACACAAGCCCAGCCCTCAGTTTGGGGCGGGGCAGCAACACAAGGGGTTTAAGCGCAGGCCCAGCACAGGCTGGCCCTGTCAGGGAGGGGGGTAGGGGGTCGCAGGCCCTCCAACTCCACTGCAACCCGGCCCGGGGCCCTGGGGGTCGCTTACACGCCACCCTGGCAGTGGGGATCCAGACCGCAACACACTGCCATGGGTTCGTGAGCGTCGTTCCCCGGGCCACTTACTACCTCACCCTCTGCTGGCGGAAGGTCCCAGTCCATCTGGTCGAGGGGTCCCCCTAGGTCGGTCTCCTCCGGGTCATCCACCCTTGGGGGCTCCGGCCAGTCGTCCATAACAATGTCGTTAGGGTAGTCAGGCGGCAGCAATACAGGAGACACAAGGCGATCCTGGGCCTGAGGGCTGTAAGGATCCGCCGGGACTCTGGGGCAGCCCGCTCCTGGGGCCTCTTCCAAGGCAGGGGGTCTCCGCCGGCGTGAAGGTCCTGGTAGGTCTGGGAAGTCTGGGTAGTCTCCTTGGGGCATATGGACCCGGGGTTGCTTGGAGCCTCTGGCGGCCTGCTCCTCCGGCCTGGCCGGGTGGCCGCAGGCCCTCTCCCTTTGGTGCTGAGGAGCTCGTGCAGGGACGTCCTCCCTGCCCGGAGGCCCAGGCCCGAATGGGTCCTGAGTCCCGCCTTTGGCTCTTCTAGCCCTTGGCCCCGCCCTCTGAGGGGCGGGCCTCTGGTCTCCTGACTCCGGCCCCGCCCACCAGGGCCTCTGCATAGCCTCGCCTGCCTCCGGGTCTGCAGGAGGCCATACTGACTCACTACACTATCCCACACCAGGCCCCTTACTACCAGTAGCCAAAAATCTCATCCTCAGTCTTCCCAGAAGATCCTTTTCTCATTCAAAGTGCATGCACTGGATTGTCATTTACTCCACATTGTAGACTCAGATGTGTTCCAAAAAAAGAGACCAAAGCAACAATAAGTTTAACAGTACCACTCTGCTATCACTTACAGATGGCCACCCCTAAAAGCAACGGGCTGAGCCATTTACAAATAATAGCTTCCTTTGCCTTTTTATTCTTGGAGCTTTTCGTCTGTGCAACATGAGGAGGGTTTATCTAGAAGGGTATCAGAGAATTCCATGTGTTTTACAGCAGTTAGACGGCACTAGCAGACAATTGAAAAAGCCTTAAAAATCGTTATCAATCATTTGATATATGTAGGCTGTGATCTACCCTGATATGGCTCCAGTCACCATCTGAAATGGTTTGTCTTTCATTTTATCCTTTATGTGAGGGTTACTACAGTGCAATTCACTTATACCAGCTATGGCTATTATGGACAATTGGTTATAATGGACAAAACTGATTTTCCAAACCAAACGTATTAGCTGCAATACATTTTTCATGGGATAATGTTTCCACTGACATTTTCTGGGGGGAATAAGAGGTAGGTTATAAGCAATGCTACCGTGCTCTTAGCTGGGAGGTGCAGAAATGAGACAAGGAAATTCCAGACAGTAGAAGCACTGCTTGTTTTGCTCAGTGGAACTTGACAAGTAATATTTTGCACTTACACTGCCCTTGCCACCTGAGATGCTCCACATGCTTTATAAGCATTGATGTATTTCGTCTAACAACTATGGGAAGTAGGTTATAGTATCATTCCCATTTCACCAATGAAGAAATCATAGAGAGCCTGAGTGACTTACCCAAGGACATCCAGGAAGTCACTGTAGTAGAGCTGGGATAATAACCATCAGACTCTAAATTCTGTACTACAGGCATAAATCCAGCCTACCTCCTTAATACAGCCTCTCTCACTGGGAAGTGAATGAGACACTTGCACGTGACTGGAAGCATCTCTACCCAGGACTTTCAGAGTGGAGTTCCAGTAGAAATAGTGCAGTCTAGTGGGGAAGGCATTAGAATAGGGACTCAAGAACACCATGGTTTGGTTCCTTCTCTGCCTTTAACCTGCTGCATGGTGTTAGTCAAGGCACCTTATCATTCTGTGCCTCAATTTCCCTTGTGGCCTTTTGTCTTGAAATAGATGCTTCATTCTGTAGGGCTCTATTTTTAAGTAAGTCCCCTGTGATATATGCAATGGGCCAAATTCTCTCTTCAGTTACAAAGGTGCACTGCTGTTGAAGTGAATAGGGATTCACAAGTGCAATATTAAGTAAACAGTTAATATTTCTCTGCCATCTGAGATCTTGTCTCACTTCCTCCACCTCTTACGCATCTACAATTCATACATACTGAGCCAGTTGCTTACTGTGTGTATGTTTCCAAGTTGTCTATCTCCTTATGTTTTCTACACTGCTTCTAAAGGTTGCACCTCATTAGTCCAGCATCCTCAGGATCTGACTAGTGCTGAATGAAAGAATTTGCTGGACCACAGGAGGTCAATATTTTCTAGCACATTACCAACACTTCCACTGCTTACGGGTCTCTTACAAGACATTTAGTGGTAAACTGCAGCTAAATAACAGTGGAGAACACTGAAAGCCAGGACTGGTGGCTGTAAACAAATTTTATGGGACATTGGGAAGTGTGGTCACCCCCATGATAAGTGGTCATCTGGCTAACTAAAATCATGCCAGATTCCAGGTGTTGCTGGACAAGAGAGGTTCAACTTGTGTTAGGTGATTTTACTTTACAAATGCTAAGTGAATATTTTAACAATTTTAAAGTTAAGGACAGAGAAATTGCCTTTATCCCTTTTTACGTTGGTCTTTTTGATGAGTGGGTTTAAAAATTGCAAAATGGCTACAGTCACAAAAATAAACAAGGCTCTGTCTCTACTACTGAGGTATTGTAGCATAGCTATATTTGGGTACCTCTGCCAGCACAACACCCTGTTGCAGAGACAACCGATACAGACAGAAGGAACCATGCTTCCACCATAGCAGCACCGTTTTCCCAAAGTATTAGCTATGCCAACAGGAGCACTCTCCTTCAAACTAGCAACTTCTGCAGTGAAGGGTTTGTGAGCATAGCTTTGTCAGTCACAGATATGTCAGTCCAGGCCCCTGACTGACATACCTATGCTGATGTTAGTTTTCAGCCTGAAGAATGAAGGCTAAAACCAGGTTTACACTAGAAATTAAACTATTGTAGATACGCAATTCTAGCTATGGTAGTTGCGTAGCTAGAACTGACCTACCTACAACCTACTTATCTGGCCATCCTCAAAGAGAGAGGTCGACAGAAGAAACTCCCCCATTGACCTCACTTATTCCTCACAATATTGAGGAGTAACAGGTCGATTGTTGACCCCAGATAGTTCAATTTCGTGCATCCCTACTAGGTTGATCTCCCGTGGAAGTGAAGACGTACTCTTAGAGAGACAGTAGATTCATTCACCAATCTTTTACCCCAAGAAACCTGTATTAAAAAAAATAAGAGTAAAAGTCACTTTGATGGTTTCAGACTTGACCCTAGTGGATGTTTGGCCATATGATTAAAATCATTGTACAGATCCACAGAGGCTCAGAGTTGGTCTAGGCTAGAGGATGGTCGTAGCAAAAAGCATGCATGGAAGTTTGCACAATCCCACACTATACTTAGCACTAATCAGTAACCTATGTCCCCAACTCTGCTGGGTGCTGAATACAACCCTATTCAGAAATAATCAAATGAACTGCAAAATAATTGTATTTAATCATGTTGCTCAGTCACTGGAAAGGAAAAGGGGGATACTTTCCCCAGGCTTGTAATTTCTCTATGTACTGTGAGCCTGATTATCTACTTCATGACACCAGCTATAAGCCAGTGTAATGCCATTGATTTTGGATCTCATTACCAAGTCTGGATTGAGAGCCAGGATCGTGTGTCTATGCTTTTCTAATCCCACCCATTTAGGAGTGCCCATTCTATATAACTAGCTTGCTTTTTCTGAATCATTTTTAAATCTCAGGACCATAAATTGTACTCTTTCTTTAAAAAAAAAAGCCCATAGAAAAGGTCTTACCTGAAGGCACATGAAATTTTTTCAATGAATGGAGCCCTTAATATTGAGTTGTGCCTAATGAAGTAAGGCATGAATATAAAAGGATTACTATTCCCGTAATGTTCAATTCACACACAAAAAGTGTAATTCATGGAACCTGGCTTTAATGCTTATATATAAATAATTAATACTGCACTTAAAACATGCTAAAATGTTTTATTTCTTAATCAGCTAATTTGCCTGCCAAACAAAGATGCCTTTATGTTCACTTTACTTGACTAGAGTCACTGTAGTAAAAGTTCCCCTCCAGCTTTGGCTTTCACTCATGCATACGCTGCTGCCAATTAGTTTTCTAAAGTCACTATTTTGCAAAATGCTTTTCACTTTTTGAAAACTGTAATTGAAAGTCTGCACATCACAGAGTTTCTTGTGTTCAGGCACAGGGTGTTAAACATTCTTTGGGTTGACTTGGGTCAGCTTTGAAAAATCTCAGACCCTGAAACTTGAGAAGCAGTCGTGTGCTGTCGTGTTTTCTCCACATCCTGTTAAGTATTAAGTGGTTATTTAAAATGGAGTTGTTATACTCAGCAACTGACTTAAAGGGCTCTACATAGTTTACAAGATGGTTAATTAAATGAGAGTATTGCATGTGATGCACATGTATTTCCATAATCATTCACATTGGCCTATAGTTGGCCTTTAATTTTCATACTAATTAAAGTAGCACACTGAACTGCAAATTGTAAATGGCTGCATTTCTCAGTAGATGTTAACACTGATGTAAGCTGAATAGTGAATATAAAAAAGGAAAACAAGAAACAAGAATTAAGCACAGTGATTTTTGACTCTGATCCACACAAGAATTTCTACTCATTCCATTACTAGCCAAACTAACTAAATTGCATTTTTTTCTGAGTTTTCAGCCCCATATTTTTCTGGAGTACTAGGTGCTTATTTTACTACTACTATTATCCCTATCTTAATACAATAGAGCAGTTGTGTAGGGTTAGTTTTTTTTTTAAGCGGTCAGGGTGGGACTGAGGTTCTGTAATCTGATGGGCAGGGTAAAATAAAACTGAAATGTGCAGCTATTTTGCCAGTAGTTTTGCCTGCTAATTTCATTTGACCCATTATCCTTCTTGATTCTAGTTCAAATTCTGACACGGCTGACTTGGAACTTGAAATGTAAACCAAAGGCCTCTATCTTCACATCAACTCATGCTGTGGGAAGTTACTCCCTAGAACATTTACTAAGTCCTGGAAAAGAGAAGAAACAGATATGTACAATAATCCCAGGGCTCATGCAGCTGCTGCCGCCATTTGGGCTTGGCACTCTGATAGAACCACTCCATCTACCTTGGACAGTGTCGAGCATGTAATTGACATGTGGTAATCGCTGTTGAATGAGAAATAACCTTCAACTACAGGCATGCAAAAGACACCTAAAAAAAGGAACACTGAGTCATTAGGCTCAACATTTAACAACTAATCCTTCCTTTCAATGTGTCGTCCATCTAACTGCTTCCATTTGGGGAGCGGGGCACGGAGTGTTCCGGTTCAGCAATGAGCATTATAAAAGATTTGTTTTTAATTTAAAAAGAAAAATACCTCCACTCCCAGGTGACCCATCCAAGAGAAATAATAATAAGCCCACTAGTGCTCAGAGAGCATCAGCTCACACACACACATTACAAGGGTGAGCATTCACGCTCAGTTACAGCCCCTCCCACACCCAGCTCCTTTCCTGCTGTGTGTCCTATCTCTGGATCCGAACTTGGCTCGGGCTGCAGCGTTATTTGTTAAAATTAACTTTCAGATCAGGCTGGAGACAGAGTCCTTGGCAAGAAGGGGAGGAATGAGAAATGAAAGGAAGGGAACGGCTCTGGAGGCAGGGAGGGGAAAGCGAAGGAGGAATTTGAAGTGGGGATTTTCAGCCCAGCAGAATCTAGCGACTGAGAGGAAATGATGGGGCCACGGCTGCCGCACTCCTCTGGGGCAACAGCAACAGTAGCAAGGCTAAGAAAAAGGAAAGGCAGTTCGACCTTTCTGCCTCACGACAACTAGCAGCAGGGAGACGTCCAGCCAAGACACCCACACCTTCAGATTCACTTTCATGGGCACCACTCTACAGAGGCTCCTGTCCCCAGGGTCACTGCATGTCCCAAACACATGGACTAGGAGAAGAGTCAGCACTCACAAACAGCAGGTACTTCCTCAGCAAGTCAGTTGGGCAGGGTGAGGCCCAAATGAAGGGCTAACCCTGCTCTGCCAACTTGCTGAGGAAATATCTGTTATTTCCCATCCTTCAAAACTTGGCAGACTCTGGATGCCAGCAGACTGACCCTTGGACATAGCCTCCTATCTGCTGATTCAGAATCAGCTTTTTCCAGCTTGGCCCAAAACAAACAAGCAACAAAAGAAAAATCTCAAGCAACAGAAGAACTTCAGCTTGTTTCAGTCACAGAAACAAACAGTTCTCACTCCTACAGTGTCTCGAAGTAGCATGGAGTCCAGCTGCAGGCCCTTCTGGCTGGCTGCGCCAGGCTGCCTCTTCCATTTTCTGGCAGAGCCCCACCCTTCCAGCACCGCCTTCTTATAAGCCCCCCTGTTCTGAGTCTCCCATTACTCGCTCTCCCCTCAGCCTTAGAATGGGGCATCAGCAGCTGTTTTCAATACTTCTGTGATAACTTGTAAATTTCCCACTCTGTATTACTTGCATTATGGTAGTATTCACAAAGCATTAGCTATCTCTCTCTCTCTCTCTCTCTCTCTCTCTCTCACACACACACACACACAGCTCTGAGAGGCTGTTGCTCTGAGACAGGAAGAGCAAACAAAAGCTGAAGGAGAGAGATAAATACAATCAATGATTTAAAATAAAAAAAATCCACAAGTTATCCCCTTCACAAACACTGAGGAGCACTTCTCAGCCAGCTCCAAATAAAACCCCTATGGAGGCTCTTTGGCTGAGAAGTAGAGGTTTCTGGCTGGCTGAAATGTGTGTCAATTCGGACAAACTGTTTCAGTCAAAACAAGAGTTTTAGACTCTGGACGATTATTCTGGGGATGGGTCTGGGTCTTCCCAATCTCTCCTCCTCCTCCACCTTGTACAGGTAATTAAACTATCACTGTGCAAGAGGGAGAGAGAGAGAGAGAATGACTTTATAGCATGGTGACTAGGGCACCTACTTGGGAGGGGGTACTTCCAGGTTCCGCTCTATGCTCCAGGGAGTATTTATAGAAAGTGGAACAACTTCCAGAGGTGTGACAAAGCACCACCCACCCCAGACCGCCACAAAGCCTAGTGGTTAGAGGGCACTCTGGGTTCAAACTCCTGCTCCAGGGCAGGAACTGAAACCTGGCTTTCTCACATCCCTGGTGAGCACTCTAATCATCTGTCTTCTGACTTCGTGGGGTAGTGACACGGCATACACAACCTGTGCCTTTTCTGGATTCGGTTTTAACCAAGTTACAGGGAAAAAATCTCTCCCCTGGGAAGAGATACGGCAGACAAAATTAGGATGGAAGATATGGCAGGAAGATTGAGTTCTCCTGAAGAAATTTGGTGTGATAGGTTGGAAATAATGTGAAACTAGCTGCAACTTTCACTATGCGGCTGCCCCATTATATGTCTGGCTACAAAATTACATAAATGTTAAATTAATTGCCATAATGGGCCTACCTAACAGTTTCTACATAATGGTTTAATTACAACTGCACTGTTTCCAAAGGCTAAACAAGATATTTATCAGCTGCTGACAGTTTAACCAAATATCAGATCAAAAGCTACAGATTCATGTACACCCATTCTTAGCCAGGAAAGCACAGACATTCCTACTTATGGCTGAGTGCAAACAGGCAAACACACACCTTCCTCAATCCCCCTCACTCCCCCCAAAAAATAGTAATAGATCAGGCTTGTTTGGCTTGCCCCCGCCCGCCACCCTTAAGGCTAGTAACTCCATAGAGTTGTTGTGAGTTTGTTCTCATTGTTAGTCTAATTAATCCTGAAACTGCTTTGTAAAAACCTGTTACAAAGAAAACATTCCTGAAAAAGAAACCCCTCTAAAGCTTCTGGCTGCTTGTGTAACAGATGAACTCACTGCTTGATCCTGTTCTGAGCAAGAAATCCAGCCCATTTCATGTTTCCACAGGAAGCCCTCTGCCCTGCCCCTTTCTCCCTTAACTTCCCTTTGCATACACCTCCTAAATATAGAGCACACGCTCTTCCTCTTTGTTGTAGCTTACAAGTATTAGGTCAAACAGGATACAGCTTGTTAAAGCAAACAGGCCAGTTCATACAGGGGCAGAGCGAAGTGGAGTTCACGTTGACAATTGCATCTATAGAAATCTGTTTGTACTGGAAATGTGGATTAAAAGGTCCTGTGTAAGGTGGGTCAAGTGCTTAGTATCAAGGAAAAGTATTTACAGTGAAATCAAAGGATCTGTGAAGTATTACTTCTTTCATGAGTTTGAGAATCAGACACTTCTCACACTGATGTAGGACACCTGATTATAACGTTCTGATTGCAATTTTTTTAAGTTATTCTTGAGCACAAAACTAAAACTCTGGTTCAGGTAAGCACCCAAACTTCCATAGAAGTCAATTGGTTTAATGCACTGGCTTAAACAATGTCTTGCATAGATGTGGACTTTGGTACATTCCCAAGTGTTCTCCTGAATCAGGCCTAAACAAAGTATTGCACTATCCAAACACCTATTTCCAAAATGCTGACACTGTATGTTGGGTTTCTGCAGGACAGGGTGGTTCTAGAGTAGTTAACTAAGGATAACAGAGATACTGTTCCGAGAAAATCCTGCATGCGTACCATGCTAAAGGTAATCCTTCTGGGCAATCTGAAATCGGATATTCTGTAGTTTGGCATTTGTAATCAAGCTTAATAAAATCACAGTAAAAAAAATCACTGTTTTCAATAACAAAGTTCTTGTATCACTACACAAACAGAGCCTAAGAAACGCTTTCTTCGGCCTGTAGTTAGGACCAGTCACCTTTTAATGCTGCCTCCAATTCTTATGAAGGCATTTGTGTGGTCACATGCTGTGCTTCCCATCTGCTCTGCTGGTGATGACTCTGGGTACAAAAAATTAGAATTGACTTGGACAAGAAGCAGAGGTACGTAAGGCCAGACCTAACAGAACATCTTTAGGCTATTCCATACATTAAAAGTCAGAGGATCCTGGCTCCAAGGATACCCGAGTGAGCAGAGGAAATGTTATGCTAGGGAAAGCCAACCTAGATGTAATGTGGAATATTGCAAAGCAGCTGAGAGATGCGGCACTCAGAGAAATACCATTTCCTTCTCATGGTATTCTATTATGGTGATCCTCAGTCTGTTGAAACTTCCGCACATAGAGAGAAGTTACTACAGCTTTAAGATTAGTTGCGGGTTGGAGATGCTCTGATCTATGGGCTCATCCTCTGCTGAACATGCTCCATGCAAGAAATATCCTCCAGAAAAATTTTTGGCCGCTTCCTTTCTCTCAATGGCCGTCAATTTTAAGGCATGTGGGGCACCTTGGAAGGACTCCTAGGGTTCTGGAAGAACGGTGGGAGGGGGGGACCTCCTTCCCACTCTCTCATAGGTCTATGGGAGAAAGTTAACTTTCAGGCCACCTGACTCTTCTCTTGCTCTCCTTGCCTGATATCAGCCTGGTGAGACTGGAGGAGCTGCTTGGAGAGCAGATTGGCTGAGAAGCTAGGGCACAGGGCTAGGGACAACCCTGACTACCCCAAGCCCCATCCCTGCCCTCCCCCACTCCACCCCTTCCTGCAAGCCCTGCCTCCACCCCACCCCTGCCCCAAGCCCCATCCCTGCGCTGCCCCACTCTACTCCCTCCTGTCCTCATTGCAGCCCTTCCCCAAAGCCCCTACCCCGAGGGACATGACCCAGGTGATTATGTGAGGGCCTGGAATGGGGTGGCAGCAGGAGGCAGGCCCACTGCTCTCATTGCAGTGGCGGGATGTAGAACACCCCAGCCCCAGCCTGCTCCACTCCTTCAAGCCTGTGCCACTAGCGGGAGCAGAGCGGGCCAGGGCCAGGGCACAGCACTTCCTGATGTGGCAGTGAAGCTGGGAGATGGCATCAGAGTAGAGAGTGTTGTGGGGTCTCTTCGCTTCCGGCAGCTCCTGCCACCACGGTGAGTGCTGGGGGCCTGACCCCTGCTTCTGTCCTGCTGCAATCCCTTCAGGTTATCCTCCAGGCTACTCTGAGCCTCAGGGTCTATGGGCTGGAAAGTCGATAGGCTGGGATGATTCTGGGTGGCTGCTCCAGGCCCCATGCTTTGGGGGGGCCCCCTACAGCGACCACCTCAACCATCCCATGGGTGGGACAGCTCTGCTGGGATGGGTAGCAGAAGGAGGAAGTGCAGCCAAAACGTTACGTGAGGACTGGAGAACGGAAGTTGAGCCTTTTGGGGGAAAACCCTCCTAAAGCTAAACCAGGACATTGGAATAAGTGACCAGAAAGTGCCAACCTATCAGAAAGGTCTGAAAAAGAAGAAGCTCCTGATCAGGAGGCAGAGGAAAGAAAGGAGGAAGAATAGGAAACGTGGACAACATTATTGTTAAGTATTTGTTAAGCAATAAGAGCAGCCTCTGCAAGGCACAACGATACATAGGGTGGGCGGGAAAATGGTTAAACATTTCTCATGAAGTTTCCAACAGTTTATTTTGGTTTTTCAATTAAAAAAAATTAAACATTTTCAGGGTACGTTGTCTTGTTTTGGGGGAGGGGGGAGGGGGGAGGAAGGAGGCAGGAGAAGGAGAATTCTCCATTAAAACGTATTTCAGTGAAAGAGCCGTTTTTCCACTCGCACATGACCCAGATGGGAAGACCTGTTTCAACTACGCAGCATAGCCCAGCCTCATAAAGGGTTTGTGGGAGATCTGTTAAAGGATAAATCTTGAGACAATCATCCTTTTACATAAACACAAGCAATATTATCTAATCATTGCAAAAATATTTTATTACAGCCTGGCTACTTTTGCTTTAACCTCCTAAATATTCTGTTTGTGACTGTGAACCTGGTGGTTAGAGTATTGTCTGACTCTGACTCATTTCCTTTCATCACTGGTCCTATCCCATTGTGAAGTATTGTATCTCTTCGCCAAAGAGCTGGAGAAGAATTACACAGACACTGTTTGACAGCATAGTATCAACCCTTTAGCCAAAAGAGAATGATCAACTCTCAGAATATCCTAAATGACTCTGTGCAATTTTCATGTTAGGCTTTGGCAAGGAAATAAATATAACTGAGTTACTCTTTAATACCTTTCCTTATTATTATTTTGTGTCTCTACTGCTTAAGCCACTGTTGCGTGTGAAAGTTAATATTGCACTGGGTGGGATACCTTTCCCAGAAAGCATGTTCTCCACGGGAAATCAAAACAGTGCTGGAGAGTTAGTTGTCTTAAGTAGATTTAAATAATTAAATTCAAAATTCTCAAACCACTTGCTGTTTCAGATTTATTTCTTTAATAACAATCGCGTTTCAGCAACACACTGGATTAGGGTTTCATTTATTTGAAATGTAAGGGCTGTCCCACTCTGAGTGTTATTTTAAGTATTTAGGGGAATTTTCATGCTTGTGAAAATGAAGAGATTGTTGCATTATAAATTCATTTCCTCCATTACTGCACAGGCCATGCATGCTGCAGCTGTGAAAGCTCCATAAGAGCCCCGACTGTGTCCTCAAGCCAAACCTATAAGGGCTACCTTTTGTTTTCATACAAGGGGCGAGTCAGCCCTTTCGGATATTCCCAGCTATAAGCATCGTCTAAACAGCAACTGTCAACATGGTTTAGTCATGCTGAATAACTAAGGGGTGTTTAATAAGGCTGAAGACTCTCCACTAAGGCCAAGCTAAAATAGTCATCCTGTATGTCCAAAATGGCCTCCAACCAGGTCGCTTGAGGTCAAAGGCCACTGCTTCATGAGTCAAGCTGGCAGCTCCCCCAATCACATGCTGTATTAAATTCAGTAAATAGCACTGTTCAACTAACAGGTGTTACATTGTAAGTAATAGCTCTGTGGTAGTTTCTAGTCACACTAACAATTTTACAAACAAGTGACTTTCTTATACATTCTTCCCCACCTCCAGGCATTCATATTCTTTTTAAGTACAGGAACATTAATTAGATTTTGACCACAGACCCTGGATTTGACTTACCCTGACAGGGTTTCCATTAGTGGAATCTGTAGGGGAATTCACTGTTTTAACATCTGTGCGCCTGAGGCCTATCTCACATTTACTGCCGTAGTCTGAAAAGCCTCCCTTGTATGCGTGTATGTTTCTTCATGCTCCCAATTTCACAGAAGTCATTTCAGCACCAAACGGTAATTAGCAAAGGGATGGGCCTCGGCTGACATGAATGCAATTTATTGTTTTCCACAAGGCCCTGAACCAAGCAAACAAAGAACGCAGTCTTGCTGTCTGGCATTTTATTAACTTGTATTGTGCTAGGTACCTTACTGAAGGGAGAGCTCCAAGTAAACTCAGCAGCTAATGTGCAGTAGCATGCATGCTTTTGAAGAATATTAATTTCAGTTCAATTAGGCAAGTTTTGTGGGACCTCAGCCTCAAATATAGGACAGCCACTTTTATAATTAACTTTGGTATTAACTTTATCACCACCAGACTTTTACATAAATGCAACCTTTCATCTCTAAAATGCCAACACTTCTTCAATTTTGGCAACCGTACAGCATTGCTAATTATTTGCTCATTATGTGTGGTTAACTGATGAATCATTAATAAATGAATGAATGGTTAATATATTTTTATGGTAATTGGAGATATAACTGATTGCAGACTTCCTTCAATTCTCAGAACTGCACTGAATGAGCAGTAACTGCTTAATTGTTTACAGATGATATTTATGCAACTGACAAGCTTTTCTCACAGTTGTGGTTTATCACTGGTGAATTCTTACCAGGACGTGCTCAACACCAATAATCGCTAAGTGCAATGGGCAGCAGGCAGAAGAGTGACCAGTGTTATTTTATTATGTTTCGCTCACTTAATTTGTTTTATGGTTGACAAATAATCATGTGTATGCTTCATATGGGTTTCTTGGCAATTCCAAGCGTTCACATGAAATCCACGTGCATTGGCATTGGCAGTAACACATTGTTAGCATTTAGGCCTTGTAAAATAAAATGAAGCCATCTTTTGAAGTATTCTTCATCAGTGCCAATCCCTGCAGTCAGTAGTATAGTTAAAGCAAAAAAAAAAAGAAATTAAAAAAAAATCAGGCTTCAGTGACATTTTATTTTAACTCCACATAGTGTGTTACAGTAAATGGTTTATATAACCTCCGTCTGCCAGTGCATAGTTAATGAATTCAGTGATAATTGCTGGGTTTATTTATTTATTTAAATAATCTCTCCTTCCATAAATCATTCTTAGAATATATGGTTGCAAAACACAGCATTTAAATCTGCTTGACAATTCACATTGAAATGAAAAGGTAGCATGATGGCTCAACAAGGCTTGTTTAGTTTTATGCACACATCCTGAACATCCAGTTAAAATGCAAAGGAGATTACCAGTTCTTAATCATAATTATTTAACCAGCTGGGCAGTTTCTCTAATGAACATTTCTATGAAAACACAATAACTAACAATGGTCTTAAAGAAGACTGTCTTTCTATGTACTAATGATCACATTTATAAGTATGCAAAAAAGGCCCCCATGTACATTACTAATGATAAGTAATTAAGTACCAGGCATAGAAAGCTATAGAAAAGAGTCATGTTAATGAAAGAGAACATTCAAAACACAATAAAAAAAAGTTGTTGAGAAAAGATGAAACTTTTAGCTTCTGCAGCTTTTGATATGAAAGGAATATCTTCTTCAGAGCACAAACCAGGACAGATAGTAGGAGACAAAACACTCAATGTCTTTTCATCTCCTTTTAATTACTTCTGTACTTGTGCTCAATTTTTAAAAAGTAACATCACTAGCCATTAAAACAGATACCTTATTCGGGTCAAATTGCAGTTTCTCACAGTGGCCGTAAAAAAGCACCACATCCACGTTTGTCGTTAGTAATAATGTCTTCTTTAGAAGCAGTTCAGAACTTCTGGCAAAAGGAAACAAGAACATAATAAGATTAAAATCTTAATTTTTTACCTTTAAATTTATCTATATCGATGCAGTGATTCTATGCTCAGTAGGCTTGCCTCCAAAGAGTATTCTCAATTGGAATCTAACAAAAATCCAACTCAAGGTTAAGTCTTTGCGTTAGCAAGTGAATTGAAATCACAGACTGTTATTGAGCATTAAAAGCAATTTAGAAATGAAAAAGCAGATCTTCTTGGGTAGCACAGAGAGACTTGTGTTTGTCTCTAAGCCCTTAAATAAGGATAATTTTGAGACACTTTTAAAAAGACTTAGAAATCTGTGACGGTGAAGTTATTTTTTTCAGACAGTTCTGAGCCATTGTTCTAAAACGTCTCTTAGATTTCCACATTCTGAAACTCTCCATTGCAGTTAATCCCTATGTGGGGAAACTTAATTATCTGCTGCTGTAGTTCAGAGTTCAACGGGATGACAATCTCGATCTGAAGGAAATATTTTAACTGAAAGCAAATTAATTTTTTTTAAAATCATGTTATATATTAAATCTCAAAAGACAGGAGATACAGAGCAACAGAAACATAAATCAGCTACTTCCTTTTTACATGTAACCCATGAAAAGGTCATGTTTCTTTTGTTACTAAAGTACTGTCATCTTTAAGTCTCCTTGACTGTTTTAAAGGCAATTTAATACCACAGAGTCATCACAAGCGAGCCCAACACTTAAATTTGCATTACAAATAATGACAAGCAATTGAACTCTGAGACAGGACAGTCTTTAAGTACCTGGCAATACCAGAGGTGAATGTCCCATCAATAATTCAGCCTGTTCAATTTGTTTAGGCTGGCTCTGTTCTACAACTGTCTTATTTTACTGGAAAAATTCAAAACAGTGGCATACTACACTAAACCAGGGTTATCTTGATGCCCAGTGGCTGGACACATCATGCTTCTCTACATACTCGAGTCTTTACAAATTACAGAGACAAGGTGCCTGAGGTAACATTTTTTATTGGAGAGAAATAAGCTTTAAAACCACATAAAACTCTTCTTCTGGTCACCTGCCATGTCTCTCTAATATCCTGTGACTGACATAGCTACAAACTACCTGCAGCCTACAGATCATCGTAACTTTTGTTTTCCTTTTAGAGACCTATTGGGCCAATCCAAAATTACAGTTTAACTAATTTAAAAGCCAAACACTTCCCTCATGTTCAGAGCTTGAGCAAAAGTTATACATGTTTGACTTCTCTGGTCGGGTACCCTCAGGAACTGAGTGGTCCCAGACCAAGGATTTTGTCGGACCAGGCAAATCAATGCGCCCTGCTGGCTTGCTGCTCCCACTCCTGGGCTCCCCACTCCCCATTCCCACCCAGAGCTTCCTGGCTCCACAGCTTCTAGGCCCTGGTCCCTCTGCTCCATGCCCCGGCTCCAGCTTCCAGCTGCCCTGGCTCTCCACCCCTGACTAGCAGCTTCCCTGGCCATGGCTCTCCAGCAGCGACTCTCTGGCCCTGGCTGCCAGCTTTCCTGGACCCAGATCCTGGCTGCCCTGGCCGCAGCCCCAGCCCCACCTGCTGGCTGTCCTAGACGCAGCTCTCCAGCCCCAAGCTGCCAGCTTCCCCAGTCCTGGGCCGTGGGCCGCCAATTGCCCTGGCCATGGCCCTTGGCCACTGGCTGCAGGTCTCTGGCCCCAGGCTGTTGGCTTCCCCAGCCATGGCTCTCTGGCCCCAGGCCACTAGCATCCCTGGCCCAGCTGCCATCTCCCCAGCTTTCCCACCTTGGCCACAGGCAACCAGTTTCCTGGCCCTGGCTATGGCTCTTCGTCCTCGAGCTGCCCACTTCCCCAGTCCGGTTGCCAGTTCCCCAGGCTGCTTGCTCCCTAACCCTGGATTTCCTAGCCTGGCCACTACTCCCAGGCTGCCCTGACACAGATCTGGCTTGTCCTCCTTCCCAGCCACTGAGGCTTCTCTGATCCTGCTGGGCCACAGATGTTGCCAAACAAGAGTCCCGGATTTCAAAGGTACAACCTGTATTAGTTACAATTATTGCCATGCCATTTCTTTGAGGTGAAAGATGAAGAGGTAGGTTTACCCATGAAAACTCATGACCTGTACTGTTGCATAAGGTGCCACAGGACTGCTTGTTATTTATTAAGGTGAAACCAGTAAGTTTTATGAACTCCTAGGCTAACCCTCTCAAGATTTTAATAGTAAGTTTGCAAAGTGCCCTTTAATTACTTCACTGGATATTTCTGCCACCAACTGTACCTCAGTTCTGTCTCAGAATCTAATGTGAAGCACCAATAATAATACATTGTGCAAGCTTTAACAGGGTAATCCAATGCAAACTGACAAGTCAGCTTGGTTCTCGTTTTTATGGGCTATGTAGCCAAGGCTGCCTGTTCAAGCTGTTCATTTTGTCTGGCACCAAAAAAATCAAATAACCTGAAATAATCCTTGATAGCTGATCGCTATGGTGCAAACAAGTTGGCTTGGGCCTGAGAAAGAGGAATACATGTTTCTGAGAGGTACAATATGCTGCCAAACTCCATGGTGAGGAGGAACTAAAATCCATCCTCAGGATTTATGTGTTACAGAGTTAAACATTCCTAACAAAAGTATGAATATGGGCTCCTAGATCCTCTGATATTTTATAATGATACCCCTACTGCTGTCACCTCCTCCCTCCTGCAATCTGCCACCCACCCACCCCTGCAAACACACACACACACACACACACACACACACACACACTTTTCTTCAGCCTGTCCGATTTCATAGGGTAGCGTATGAAAAGGCCATACTTTAGTCAACCCCTTCTGCAGCTTGAGCTTACATTCAGAGTTTGCCATGGCTGTCCTACACACAGATAGCAAAGGGAAAGCCAGAACTATTCTATTAAAGGAAATAATGAATTCAGTTGCAGCTTGTGTTTAAAGGGACAGAAGAAAGACTTCTGCATTGCTGTTTGCAACCTCTAAAATATAAAAAGGGTCAGAAGAGCAAGTTTTGAATTACAGATCTCTTCAATTTAATTTCGTTTTATTCTTGGGAATCGGAATCCATATCTGTTACTGACAAGCTCTGAAAACCACCGCTCCAAGCTTGTCAGTAAAACCAAATGTTAAATGGAAAATATTTGCCAGGATTTAAAATTAGACCCACACATTACTTACAGATGTTTCTGTGAAAAACACTTGAAACTCAACCACCCCAAGTAATAAACCCCACAATGGTGGGTTTTTTATACTCTGAGTTAATTTTTATTATATAAGTAGCCATACGAAGAAGCCATTGCATATTGCTTAAATTAAATGCGGAGGAATGAAATCAGCAGTATCCCTTTACAGCATATGGTCCAGCAAATCAAATTACAAAGCTTTCCACATCTCATTAACTACAATGAGTACAGTGAGTTTTCTAATATGTCACTTCTTTTTCATGTGAGTGGTGAGCAGTGACTTATTGTAAGTATTCTCACAGGATGACCCTTGTGCTGAAATTAAGAACTAATCTAAAATGGGAAAGGTCATTTGGTCAAGTCTGATCATAACATTTCCTCATTATTGTTTTACTTGGCATTGAAGCATATGTTTTCCCGGTGCACCAACTGAAAAATGCCTTTGATAATTTCACTGACAGCAAGTAACCCACACACTGCCATTTAATGAGTTTGGGCAGGATTAGTTGACAATAAAGAATACAATATAAATGTTTTTAGAGAATGAATTTTTCAGCAGTAAAGTTTCGTACAGACATCCTCAGCTAATTTATTTTCATTTACTATTGAGACGTCAGTCCAAATACTTCTCAAGGTGAAAATATAAGGTCCCCAGTTAGACTACCTAATCTCTTGAATCTCAGCTTTGCAAAAGGGAGGGGAGATGCACTCCCTTTCCACCTGGAAGCTCAGCTTCGCTCTGGCTGCGTGGGCCGTAGCAAGACCACCCCTGAGTAGCTTCTCTCTTCCCTGTGACACACGCAAAAAAATTGTTTTCCAAGAGCTCATCATGTGGCTTTCATTTTGCATGGATTCCTGCCTGAGTGGCCAAACTGGGACTTCAGGAGTTCTTGGCTCCTAGACCCTGTTCTCAAATCACTAAGCCGCATCCAATCTCTGCTTCACTGTAAGCTTAGAACTGTGTGCTATGGAATACAAGGGCCATTACAATACAGCACGGCGCACACTGAGCAAAACATCTCAGGACAGTGGCTAACAGAGAAAACCGCTGCCATGCCAGCTGAGACATTTGGGCGGGGGCAGAGGAGGGGTGTCAGCAGGCTTTTTAAAAAAGCAATTACAAAGTTGTTGGCTGACCTGACATAGCTAAGCAGGAAATTCTGTAGCTTTTGGAAGCCATTGATGCAAACGTTCTGGCTCTTGGGTTCTCTGGTTTGTATTTTAAGAAGTGTTAACATGCTGCACCAGGACATTCAAGAGGCAAAGTAAAATGGAGGCAGAGGAAAGTTTAAACCCACGGAGAAATGGAAAGCCTCACATATTAAAAGAAAAATTCGGTCAGAACTTTCTGCAATGCCGGAATAGTTCTCATAGGCTGAGTCTACACTACAGAGTTTTGTCGACAGAACTCCGCATTTTCCTCGACAGTATTATCCCTCAAAAATTTGAGGCACAACAATCTCGGGACATAGCACTGCCAACAAAAGTGCAGTGTGGCCACGTCTGTCGACAGAGAGGGCTTCCAGTTGCCAGTCAGCCCTCTTTGCAGAGCTGCCATTCCACTTTCTGGCACCAGAGGGCAGTGTAATCTGGCAGTTCTCTGTCAACAGAGCAAGTGGTGTGTAGATGCAATTTGTTGACAGAGGTTCTGTCAAGATTTCCCTGTCAATGGTACCTTCTGTTGACAGATGAATCAAGCGTAGACATAGCCATAGGGTATCAGTGATTTGATCATTCAAGTCAGGACATTTCCTTGGATGTTAACCTTTGTGGCAAACCTCTAGCATGGATTATTGAGCATGGATCCTCTCAAAATGCATTTGCTATCGAGTTTTAAAACAGTCCTTCATTTTTGCGCAACTGCTAGTGTAGATCAAGTTGTTATTGCAGGGTTGCTATTGTTCAGTTACAAGCATTTACTTTTTAGAAACTGTAACAACAAAGCATTTGACCTGCAAATATATCTATAAAAAGCGACACAGGATGTGCAAAGAAAGAAAAAAAGGGGGAAAAAAGGCAGACAGTGTTTTGAAGATTACGTTAGCTCTGTGAAGGCCAGTATTTCAGTGTTCTTCAAACACTGTGACCAATCAGGACTCAATACTGGTGTGCATTCCTAATGCACGAAGGAGGCCATATGGCCAGAATACAAATCTTACAAGGGACAGTTTAAAGCAGTGGTCAAGGGCCTGGTTCTGAGATGGATGAAAACTTGCTTGAGTTATTTATCTGGAGCACTTGACCATTTCAGAGAGGTAGCTGAGTTAGTCTGTATCTTCAAAAACAACAAGAAGTCCTGTGGACCTTATAGACTAATGGCTATTTTGGAGCATAAGCTTTCGTGGGCAAAGACGGCATCTGATGAAGTGGGTCTTTGCCCATGAAAGCTTATGCTCCAAAATAGCTGTTAATCTATAAGATGCCACAAGACTTCTTGTTGTTTGACCAATTCAGACACTGCATAGTCAAAACATTATTTTGTTGTTGTCGTTATTGTTGTTGTTTTTCAAAGGCAACATTTTCAGCCCACGTCACTGCTGTTGTACTTCTAGGAGGACTGATTCAGTTAAAAAAATTAGGGGACCTCTTTAAAGCCTGAGCTTCAAATTCAGTCAGGTTCATCCACTCCTTCCTACCTTAAGGTTCCACAGTTGTCTAATAGCTCACAGGTCATAATATCACACAGACATACCTGAGCAAAGCTACCATTTTCCAACCACTGAATTCAAGTATTTCCATTAAAGGCATGCATGTTTTACCTAAACTATCTACTTACCTATATGCATAAAATTATGTGTCTACATATATTTATTTCCAAATATCTCATGCACGTATAATTATGGACACATGCAAAAAGTTCTAGGACAGTTGTTCCTTTAGTAGTAACACCATACAAACACGTAAGGTGATTCAACAGAGGAGCACTGATCTGAGCTATCTTGCATGGTGCAAGCTATTAGTGTCAGTGGAATCATCATCTGAGTTAGTTCCTGCCTGGCTCATGTTGTTTCTCCAGTTGAATGTTAGTCAAAATGTTCCTGTCACCTCAGCAGTAATTTAATATGGGCCATGTTCTTTTATCAGAAGTAAATGATATTGCAGTCTTGTGATTATGTGTCATTTGGAGCTGGTAATGCTAAGGCCATGAGTGATAATGAAAGGTAATTGTTTATCTTTGAAGGTGGTATCAGTTGCCTTCTTTGCATTACATCCAATTGGGCTTGCCAACCATAATGTCATACTGTAACACACATCACATCCACACACAAATGTACTCCCAATGGTGCTTAAATATCACAACCATGAGTATCATGTTGGTGCACTGATTCAGAGCGGAGTCAGAGAAATGTGTGCCATCCACTGAATCATTAAAAATCACCACAGCAAAAGAGATTTCCTTTGATATTGCCTGCCCAAGAACCGACAAGACAGATCCATCTGAGCTAAGGAGAGCACCAGCCAACATGGTATTTGTGTTTATACAGCAATAGTCCCGTAATGAAACTAAAGGCTGGAACAAAGCTTCACACACCTTAGCTATTTGATCACTCAATACCAGAAGCCACAACCTCAAAATGGCAAACTTTTGAAAAGAAGAAGATATGCTGAGAGAACAAAATATTCTCAAATCAATAAGGAATCCCATTATCAAAGAGGCAAATTAGAATATGGACACAGATTTGCTGAACTACTGTAGCATCACCCTTATGACACCGTTAACACCTCGTCAGCTCTCTGAACCCAATATTTTCACAAATTTAGAACTATGCAACCAAAAACTCCCTGAAGGTAAGATTTTTGTTATATTAAATTCTGCCCTCTCCTCTCCTCCCAACTACACAAAAATCCAAATAGTCAATTCTTAAATAGAGGCTTATTGGTTGGGGATCAGTTATTAATCTCAGGGGGTAGCCATGTTAGTCTGTAGCTTCACAAATAATAAGCACTTCTGTAGCACCTTAGAGATGAACAGATTTATTAGGTTAGGAGCTTTCATGGATAAAACTCACTTCTTTCATCTGAGAAAGTGAGTTTTACCCACAAAAGCTCATGACCTAATAAATTTGTTCATATCCTTGGGGGAGGAAAAGTAACATTTTCTAGAAACATGTGCCTAGATATTTAATAATAATAAGATCAAGAAATTGCAGCTTCTCATGAGTCAACTTGATTTCAACTGAGCAAATTTTGATTGTTCTACTGGAGGGACACACTGCCAGCAATAGAAATAAGACCCCGTGAAACCCACTGAAGAAAAGTTTCAAGTTCTGATTGGCAATGGTTTTACAAATTATTTTTTGGGGGAAAAAGGAACTTAAAAACCTAACTGACAGACTGTTAAGTTAAGGTTCAAACTTAAAACCACTGACAACATTAATTCTTCCCAAGGAAGAGCCATAAGTGAAAACAGACCTCCAGGACTGGCCTCATAGGATGTCACAAGAAAACAAGAAGAAATCCCTTACACTGGAACTCTTGTCCATGGTTGAAGAATGCAAAGAAATTGTGGCCCCAATGGGATGTCTAGGAAAAGAAAAGATTGTATTTGGACTGAAATAAACTTTAAGAAGAGAGTACACCATCGCTCCCACCCACAGGAAGTGGGACGCTATGAAATTAAGTGAATACCAGTTCTCAGTAGCCTCCATTGCTTCTCTCCAGAGCACAAGGAAAGAATTTCAACCGATTATCTCAAGTGCCTTGGAACAGTTTAGCCCTTGTGTGCCTGGCATGCAAAGTGACACTACATCCAGCTGCCTCAAAACACTGTTGACTTGTATGTCTTCGCCCCAACAGACTTATTTCTTCACACCAGCAGTGTCGGAAAACATGGCAAAACGGAGTTTAAGAAACAGGAGAGGAAATTCCTTGTGGAGCAGAAAGCAAGCTCTCAATATGTTCTGTCCTGCTGCTAAGTTATGGATGAGTAATCTATGGAGCTGGAAAGAATATAAATGCAAACACATGGCAATCAAAATGGTTTTCACAGAAAAAAAAATTCTGTTGTAGTTAATACAGGGGACAATGCACATCCCCTTTGTGTGTAGGGCACATTCTATTATTTATTTTTGTACAATTTTCTGCGGTGTTATGGGGACATTTAATGCTTTGTTCACAATGTCCACATAGAGAAGTGAGATAAACAAAATACTCTGGCTGGAAAGTTGCAACACAACACTACTTATTTCTTAGAAATCAGAATGATAACAAACAGGCCCCCAAAACAGGCTGCTCCCTAAAACAGAGTGTTCAACTCTCCCCACCTTACTCTAGGGTGACTGCAGATTTAATGCTGTAGACCCAGCTCTCAAGCTTCCCTACAAAGCCTCTTAGCCTGCAAGGGGTACCAGGAAAACAACACCCAGAAATGTAAAGTGACAGTTTACCGCTGAAAACACAATTTTCCATATTCAGTGATCAGGGAAACGCAAAGGCTTTTGGGAGACATGGGAAAAAATCTGAAATGGAGGTCTTCCAAACAGAAGATCTACATCTGAATCTACTCGCACCCAGTGGCTGAATCTTCTGTCCTGGGAGGCTGTAACGGACCCCCAGAGAACCAAACTTGAACCCTGCTGCAATCCCACACCTTTCGCCAGAACACCTCTCAGTTTGGGGATGGTCTTCTCAAATCGATCCAGGGCAAGTCTTTCTTTCTCGTTCACAAATCAAGTTCCTCTGGATCACAGTTATCATGCCTCATCTTAGTACCGACTGAAGTTTTGTACCAGGAGTGGGGTAAGACATTCATTTTGAAACTACTCCAATATCTTGGTTTTGAAAGTTTGTCTTGTCTGTTATTTTTCTGCTGGAGAGACTTTAAAAACAAAAACAGGACACCAAAACCTTAATAAGGAGCAATGCAGGGAAGAAAAGGGGACAATCAAATAAAAGTAGGGTAACAACAGGAGACAGAGGGAAAAAATCTTATGGAAAAATATATCCATTCCAGCTACGGCATTCCATACAAAAGAAAAATAGCTGAACAATTGGATTAGGTTGCAAAATCAAGCAGAAATGCTAGTCTTGGGGTTGCCTGTGAAACCTTATCTTGGCTCCCTTTTTAATTACATTCTTATTGTTTTCAGCAGGATCCCTGCCTCCTTCACTGCAAAGGATAGGTGGTTCTTGGGGAGATGCATTTGGATTGTGTAATGAATGAGGCTGATCTCAGTAGGATCACTGACTCATTTGCTCTAGAAGGCGCTTTTAAAGAGCTTGACCAGCCATCTCCTACACGTATCCTAGAGAAGCTGTCTGCTTCCAGTGTTCCCTTTACAGCATGAACTGCGACTGATGTGGCATTGTGGGTGCAGTATTAGAATATTCCTATTCCATTATTAATTGGGCAGGCAGCCAAAGTTTTTCCCCCAGTGACCCTGAGCAAGAGAATGGAAATGGTAATTTCGTCTGTTAAAATATATGTCAGCAAAAGTGAGCAGAATTTCTTGGGACAGAGAAAGGGATTTCTCTAGCCTGCAGGGTTTTCCCCCAGCTCAGCTTCAAGTATCCTTTTAAAAAGATGACTATGTAAGAGTGTCTCATAAATTAGAGTGCAAGAATCTTTCATCCTGGAATGTTTGGAAATGTACTTATGGGGAGGCTATCAGCTCCCCTACCACGAAGCCTACCTCTTGAGTCCATGGTTGTGTGCTGTCTTCCTTGTAAGTAGCAGAAATCCTCCCTTCAACCAGAAAGACCATGTGTCTTAAAAGTGGAATCTTTCATGGACACGTGGATCTATATCACAAGAACAAATATTCACTATCAAAAGTCACATAGCCCCGAAGTAGCTCAAATCAATGGCAAAGTCGCACTTTGCAAAGGCTTTGCCCTGTCTTCATTCAGCCATTGCTGGGCTAAGCTGTCATTTTACTCACGTCAACGGATTCCAACTGTACAAGCATCTGCTGTAAATGGTGGGGCCAAGAGTCCCATCTAGGCCCCAGTCCGGTTGCTACTTACTTTCCATGTATAACTTCGCTCACATGAGCGATCTGATTGAATTGAAACAGGATTCCTCACAGAAGTAGAGATACACACATGCTTTGGCATGTGCAGGATGGGGCATTAATTCTTAAAAATGTTTGTGGACTCATTAGTAACATGCCTAATCAGGGGAGAACAAAGCATTGGTTCTGTGGTGGGATGTTCACCCCACGCAACTTGTGAGTGGGTTAATACTGGCCTAACGGGGCCAATTAACCCTAGAAGTTGAATCAGGAATTGAAACAAGGCATAACAGGCCTAAAGGCAGAGGAAGCCCTGCTGGGGGAAGGAGTTAGGCAAGGCACATAAAGGCAGAAAGTGAGAGCAGGAAGGTGGTCTGCAGTCACACCTTGGAAGAAAAGGCGTTGGCCAGGGGCAAAGAGGACATCCAGGAGAAGAGTCAGGCCTGAGGTTTTGCCCTAGGATTTCAAAAGGCAGAGGGTTGAAGCAGCCAGCAGGGCTGAACCAAACTTCAGACGTAAACCAAGAAATAGGGAAGGAGATAGAGAAATGGGTCAGAAGGAGCCCTGGGAAAGATTAATTGAGACTGAGAAGACTTTGATTGCTGGAAAATGAAGTAATGAATGGACCTGGGTTCTCCTTTCAGCCATAGGCACAGTAGCACAGATCCTTGAGGCAGAACAGAGCTCTGCCTGAGACAGCACATGGATTGCTCGTCCAGGGGGCTTTGTTGCTTCAGAAAAGGAGTTCTAGAATGCAACCCAGCCAGAGGTCCAAGTACCGTGAAGCATCAAAAGAGAGACCACAGCCTGAGCAACTGATATTAGGGTCTGTCAGTCACGGTGAAAGCTAATTCTGAGAGGCATCCACAAGGAGGTAAAGCCGTGGCGAGGGGAACTTCATTCCTAAGCTCCCATATATGTTTTTCGGCAATCCTTTTTCAGCATCATCCCCGTGAAGGGTGACTGTATCTCCCCATCCCAAATACAGGACAGGAAGATATAGGCAGGAAAAGCAACTTCTCCTGGCTACCCCTAGGTCTGGGGAGCTGGGAACCAGGTGGCCACCAGGCCAGTGTGTGACGGGAACTGGGCAGCAGCCGCTCCCCCAGCAAATATAGGGTAACTAGTGCCATTTTGAAAATAAATCGGGATGCCTTTCTGGTGCCCGAAATATGGGGGTATCCCACCAGAAACGGGATGGATGGTCACCTTATCCCAGCATCACATTCAGACTGAGCATGAGAAACACACACACTTTCAGGCACAGATTTGCGAGAGCCTTGCCATTGGGGCTGTTCTGTTAATATGATGCAATACAGCCTGCTCAACTTTTGCAACAACCATTCAGCAAACATGATTTTAAGCATTCAGTTCTACTTGTACAGCTTCTTAAAATTCCCTGCAATATAATTATACTGATGGGAATGCAGAAAGATAATTGCTTTTAGAGGAAAGTTTCTCTTTTGTTTCATGTCATCTGGCTTCCATAAATAGAACAAGAGACCTGGAAGAGCAGAAATACACGGCCATGTGTCTCTAGTTATTTATTTACAAAGAGAGACCTTGACAAATGTAATTTGTTCAATAAAATTAAAAGGGTGCATGATAATTCATTTAGACAAAAAGGCTTGAAAAGGAACGTCATCAGCAGTAGTTCACTCCATCATTGCAAGTGATCAGCTGACTTTGAAGAAGTGGCAGGTGTTCCTCTTTTGGAATGCAGCATTAAAATATTATTTAGGGGAGGATAAAAGAGCACTAGGAATTGGAGCAATTCTTTATTCAGGCAATAATTATACAAATTAGATCTATGAAAGCCAGAGAATGACTGTGCCTTGAACCCTGTCTGTGCGCGTAGAACAATGGAGAAATTAATAATTAAATCTATTACATATGCTCATAACTCAGCACAAAAAGATACCTCCCTAGTTCAAACACTTCGGCATTTTCATTTGAATAAAGCTTTCACACATTTTCCTCATTAGATATGTATTATATTTTAAATTGAACAGCTTATTTTGTTGCCTTTATGCTTTGAATTAATAAGGCCACACTTTAATGCACTAATGTTGAATAGCATTAGTGTGCTTTATGGTTATTACTATGGGGAAAGAATCCCTAGTTTCCCAATGCTAAAAATCAGTTTGCCCCATAAAAAGTTACCTACCTTTCTCTAACCACTGTTCTTCAAGTCCCTCATGTTCTTAGCATAGGCAGAGAATTATATGGACCGGTGGGGCCTGTGCTCCACCAGTGTTTGGGCTTATATTTTCAGAGCCATCCTGTTGATAGAACAGACTAGGGCAACCAGCTGGATGCCCTGTGCTTTATGGAGGCCAGAGAGGCCAACAACTACCACAGGCCCCGACGTAAGGTTTGGGGTGGGCCCCACATCACACTCCACTCTCCCAGGCCTCAGAGCCACATGGGGTGGTGCTCCGGTGGCAATAGCCAGGAGCTCCCGGCCCCTTTAAATCAGGCCCTGGTGCAATCGCCCCCTTTGCCCCACCCCAGTCAGTGGGCCTTAAGGGGCCCTGTGCCTCAGGAGGGATGTGGGGTCCAGGATAGCTGTGGAAATCAGCAGCGAACCCACCTAGCCCCATCCCATCCAGTTCTGCCCCCCTCCCACTCCATTCCTTCCCCCAAGACCGTCCCTTCCCATCTCTGCTCCACCCCTACTCCAGCCCTTCCACCAAGCTCCCCACGCCCCCTGACTCTGGCTCCCACCCACATCCCCGAGTGACATTGGGAGCTGGCAGGGCTGAGTGGCTGACACCTGGTCACTTAACTGCTACCAGTGCTGCGCCCCCTTCTAATTCCCCAGGCTGCTCGGAACCCCATACATCCCCCTGAAGTATGGAACACCCCAAAGTGGGAGACCTGGGACAATCACCCCAGTCCATCCTATGGATGGGAGAGCTCTGCTTGGAATGTTCTGGGCATCACCAAAAGTTATACAAACCTGGCACCCAAGGTCTTTGGTGCTAGATAGACTGCAATAGAACTAGCCATGCCGACAGCCTTTTGAGATGCAGCCTGGCGTGTTGAACTACACCCTGGCATGTGGAACAATAGGCTGAGGTAGCTGCATGCCAAGGTGAAAGGTGCAACACTAAGCCCACAGCGTTTTGAATATGGATTGTGGTAGCAGATCAGAATTTAAGACCACTCTAATAAACTGTCCTGTGTACCAGTTCCAGAATTCATCTGTCCCAATTTACTAGATGCACCATCAGGTTGAATGTGGACAAAATAATGGCCATCAAATGAGCCTCAAACCAACGTCTGACCAACCAGTTATTCAAGCACAGGAACCAGCAGACTCCTGATTTTCGTTGATGTGCTGCCACCACCACCAGACACTTTGTGAAAAACTGAGGAACACTTGAGAGACTCAGCGGGAGCCCTATGAACTAAAAATAGGACCCTTTAACCACCAAACTAAGAAACTCCCTACAGCTGTGTAATATTGCAATGGGGAAGTAAGCATGCTATATGTCTAGGGCAGTGTACCAGTTCCTCTGTTTTAGGAAGGGATAATGAAGGCCAGGGAAACCTGCAGAATTTTATCATTTTCTTCAGGAATTAGCTCCACTTTCTTAAATCAAAAATAGGCGTGAGACCTCCTTTTACTTTAGGGATAAGGAGGCAGTGCAAATAAAATACTTTTCCCTGAGCTCCAGTGAGACTCTCTCTATGGCCCCTGACTGAAGAAGCGACTGGGCCTCCTACTGAAGGACAATCTTATGAGAGTGGTCCCTGAAAAAGGATGGAAAATGGGGGTGAAAAAGATGAGTAGAAATGAACTGTAGGCCACATCCCTGTTCTACGGTGCTTTAGACCGCCTCCACAGTCTAATGCTATGTGGGCCCAAGCCCTCAAGAAGCAGGAAAAGTGATTTGCAACCAAAGGGTAGAACACAGGTAGAAGTGGTACACTGCCCTTGACCACTGCATCAAAATGCCTATTTAGATGAGGAAGCTGGATGGAATGAACCTACTGATGCCGAAGAGGAGGGCAGTGGGTGTCCTCTCCTATAACCTCTTTCTCTTCAATGGTCCTTGAGACCAGGGAGGAAAATCCTGGTATCTGTGTGGCAGCTGAGGAGGGAACCATTTCCTCTTTGATGCCAGAGTGTAGAATCCAAGATGCTATAATGTCTCCCAAGACTTTTTTTTTAAGTGATGAAGCCTATGACCCGTATTATCCAAAACACAAAAAGTCACCTTCAAACGGCCAGTCCTGGATGGTCTGCTGAACTTCTGGGGGAGCCCAGACGATGGTAACAACAAACATTTTCCCATCAAATGGCTGATGCCATGCTTGGCGCCACCACGTATATGCCACCTAAACTGTCCTGGAGAGCACTTCTGGAGGTGAATAACTGGCCCTCAACCACCTTTACCACTGCCGCCTATCTAAGGACTTCTAGTCATGTGTCTTGAGTTTTATATTGTTCTTCCAGGGGGCGAAATCATAGCAGCTCAGGAGTGCCTGTTGGTTTGCACTCCCGAGTTGCAAATTCCTGGGGAATAAAGCTTGCACCCAAATAAGTCCAGCTTCTTCGACACTTTGCCTTTTGGCATCAATGCTTAGTGTCCTCCTTGCTCCCATTCATTAGTAGCTGCCACAGCCAAGGAATCTAGGGAAGAGTGAGAAGAGTCAGTGCACAAATACTTACCCTAATGTTATTTTCCAAGCAAATAGAAATCTACCCGTAGAAATACAGGTGCTTCTATTAGTCCTAAGGTATAATCATTCCCCTTCTTTCCTCTGATAGAGTGACAGAAACCTGGGAGACTGCTATGCAGGAAATGTAGGTTCAGAATGGGAGCTGGACCCTGTGGGTGTCTGAAGGAGCCAGGGACTGAAGGAATTGGCCTTCGCAGACACTATAGAGGTGATCAAGCTGGCAAAGAAGACTTTTTGCGGTGCCTGAAGTGTTTGTGGGTGGCAGAGGAGGCCCACAATGCAAGATTTCAGATTTAAACATGACAGAGCTACTCCCTACTCCTCCTACCTTCTAGCTGAAGTCTGATTTCAGGTTCCTGCAATCTGCAGCTGACGCGGGGTCTCCAAAGAGTGCCAAGTCAACTACTGCTAATTGCACTGCAGATTTTAGCATAATTAGTTATTCTGAAAGCGATTTAACCAATTTGAAGCCTCTGCTTCCATTTTGTTTGGGATTGCAAATAGGGAGCATATTTGATTACATTGATTCAGGTGTCAGATCAAAGGGTGACATGTTTTTTCAGAGACCTGGGGAAGGTGCACTGAACTCTGACTGTCATGAAACCGAACAGAAATGGCAACTCAAGGAACAGAAGGGAATTTAGAAAGAGTGACCGCTGTTGCAAAGCCACTGTGGAAATAACTTCCCTTTCCTGCCTTTTCTCCATCACTCAGTTAATCTCTGAAGCTTTGATCCTGAAATCTGCTCCTTGTGACTGGACCTGTTTGGCTGTACTGAGAATCTCTAGCTTCAGTGTGGCTGTGTCAATGACAGATTTCAGTTTCTGGAACAATGCAGAGTTAATGAATGGTGCCTGGTTGCAACTCTGGGAAGGAAAATCTTCCTGTTGCAGGTGCAGCATAAGCAGTTGCAGTCCAAGTTTCCCTGAAAGGCTCTGCCAGTATGGACACCACCCTGCTATGGAAGAACACCTCAAGAAGGGAAAAAGGTGTCCCTGCCCACTACACTCTTGAACCCTGATAAGTCTGCCAGTGAAGGTGCTGACAATGGGAGGGGCCCAGCATTTAACCTCTCCCATTAACAACACAACTGAGATCCCCTGCTCATGGCATATACGTGAACTGCCACCATAATCTCAGGACATTGCCAAGAGAACTCCCAGTGGCACGCCAGTGTCGTGTACTTTTAAAATACACAAAGATGCGATTTTCAGCCACTGCGTTAACCCAAGAGACTCTGGAAAGTACGTAACGATAAATCGAGCTGGTCGAAGATTTTACACAGACACTGCCACAGTTTAAAAATCTTCAATGCAGTGGAGATACACACTTGCAGAACTGGAAGCCACCTTGAGGTCATTGAGTCCCATCCCCTGCCCTCACAGCAAGACCTGTCACCATCCCTATTTTTTTTTTTTTTGGTAAATCTAAACTGCCCCAGACCCTTGGAAGGCCCCCTCAAGGATCGAGTTCACAACCCTGGCTTTACAAGGCCAAAGCTTTAACAACTGAGCTATGCTCTTATTCATTTCACATTCCTCACCGTCTTATTAAACTTAAGTAACACACACACGCGCGTGCACGCGCACACACACACACTAGTTGCGCACAAGTTCATAAATTGCAAGACCGTCAACCTTGCAGTTATTAGGTAGGGGTGTTAACCTGTTAACCTATAAACATACCAGTAAGCATGAGGTTTACTGGTAGGCTCCTGGGTTAACCAGCTAACTGGTCCTTGCCAGGTAACTCTGACAGCAGCCAGCCATGCTGAGCCAAAACAGGCCTGGCTGCAGAGGGACCAGCCAGCCATGTTGTGGCCCATCGTGAGTGCCGTAGGAACCCATGGCTGTGTTAGAGCCAGGCAGCGGGCCAGGTGGAAGAACCTGAGCTAAAACAGTTAACCAGTTAAGCACTATCATTTAACTGGTTTACTATTTTAATGTCCCTATTAGTAATCTACCAACTTTCCTTTGGAAAACACCAACAAGAAATCAACTACTTTTTTTTGGAGTGCTGAACAGAAATGCCGACAAACCTGCACATCATTCATACACATGGTGAAAATTCCAGTCCGCTTGAACAGCGGTTCAGGATAGCTGTCTTCACTCCCATCAGCTACAATGTAATATGTACTTGGCATTGCAGCCTCCCTTTCCTTGGTATTTTAGCAGAAAAGAATTGTTATACTATCACACTTACCTAAGCAAAAAGGGTATTACCATTCCATCACACTACCTGAGCGCTCACTAAAGGAGCAATGGGGGATGATGCCATGTGCCACAAAGGTTTGGGACACTAAACAGTATCAGTTTGCCCCTTTAAGTACAAGCACGACAAATTTTCCAGGCAGTTAGCAAGAAAATGCAGCTCTTTAAACATCTCACTAATCAATGGAGAGACTCAAACATGCAAGCCATTTGGGGAGGAAAAGGCAGTCTTTTCAGGTTGTCTTCACTCATAGATATGACTCCAGAATCACTTTGCAACTTAAAATAGCCTTTGTAAAATAGAAAAATAATTAGGTCCCTTTTAGCACTTAAAACATCTCTTCAACAGGCCACCCAAAGCAGACAGCCTGACAAACATTCAGGGGAATGCACCTCCCAGCAGGGCAGGGGGAGAAAAACCCTATGTCTATTTTTTTTTAAAAGACGTAATGCTACTGCAGTCATCCAGAGTTAATAGCAACCCTGTGAATTTGAAACACACCACCTTTCATTGCAGGAAAGCTGTTCATTTTATGTGAAATTAAGCTGGAATGAGGTTAGCAGCAAGGATCCTGACCCTTTGTAAAAGGCAAACTTGACAGCAAAACACAAGTATTCCATTAAACCCAGGGAGATGGCATCACGTGCTAGGGAAGCCTTTCAAAGTGCCAACCTGCCTTCTTTCTCAAAGGGGTCTGTTCCTCTTGCCCCACCTAGCGACTGAAGTGCTACATTGTCTATATTCTTCGTGGCTTCGTGCAGAAGCATAAAATTCATATTAGGACTATTTTCTGGCTAACATTTAAACTTAAAGTTAGGGGCTTTCTTCCTTAATATTCAGTTATGCTTAGAAAAATAAAGTTGAGGCTGTAGGCAGAAGCAACAGACACGTGGTAAAGCTATGAATTTGTTCCTGCTTATCTAGGATGGTGCCTGGATGTACAGCTAGATAATTTGCCTCCTGATAATTGTTTGATAATGACTGAAGTCAGGCAGCTAACGGCTTATCTGTGCCAAGGTTCAGGGCTGTACAACTTTAGATTAAAGAGCAGGCACTTTGGCAATAGCTGCAGTGATAAAACGGGCAGATGATCTGCCTGATTACTGGTCATGTTACAGCATAACTGCCATCTCCTAATGAAGAGAGAGATCGGAAATGCATCTGGATCCCCAAAGGGGCTGGGCCTAGTGCAAAGGTTTATTTCCTACAGTACATTGCATAGTAGTACTGTCTGCCGCCTAGCAGCCACCTGGGGCTCTTCACATGCCGGGACCCTCTGCCCCAGTGCCAAACAGCTGACAGCTCTAGTTACAGAAGGGTTGACTGACCATCCTGCAACCAGAGCCTGGCTGCTCCTCCTCCATCCTCTGGATCCTTCCCATCCACCTATATCCTGACCATAGGAAGGGGCTGTTTAGCGGTCTTATTCCTATTGTCTCCTCTCCTCAATTTGTTTGCGTTGAGCTCCCTCTGCTGGCTGGCACACGCACCCAGCTACCTCTGCCCTCATTAGTTAGCCAGCTAGGCCAGGGCTGGGGTTTTGTACAAGCACTTGAAGGTTCCAGCACTCACTAGGTGTCAGGGAGAAGTCGAGAACACCTAAATATCAGATCCCACGAAGCCGCCGACCAGCTCTGCCGGCTCGTTGTGTGACCTTTCTTCGTAAGGACCAGTTCCTCTCTGCCCCAAGTTCTCAATCCCCGGGACACTTTGGTAAAGAAGAAAAACAGAAGCCCTCGGTTTTTGCACATAACGTTTTCATTTCAGTGTGTGCTGCAAGCATTGGGTTCCCCGTGCAGTAACACAAGACTAACGGCCACACTGTTGCGTGCCTTGCACTGAAGAGCACCTTCTAACATGCAACCTCGTGGGCTACAGTGTCCACCTCCCCCGCCCCCGTTCCATGAGCACTGCTTTGGTGATTTAAAGGACCCAATGTAACAATTTCTGTGCTGATTGTTGCACCCTGTAGGTACTAGGTTCAAGAGAGAAGCAGCTAGTTAAGGCAACCTGCAAGCAGTGTTCCCTCTAAGCTGTGTGCTTGTGCGGCCATGCAGCAGAGATCCCAGTGCCACCAATGTGATTAGCAGCACATGTACAGGCAGGTTTGTGTTTCTTTTGGTGGTGCACATTCACACAGGCCTTGGTGCACATAAAATGTATTCCACAGCTGGATGGAAAAAACCCACAGGTGGATGAAAATAAGAGGGAGCATTGCCTGCAAATGCTACAAAAGGTATCAAATGGGATGTATCGAATGACCCAAATGTAGAGGGACATTACACATTAGGTTTGTATGGTCTTCTGGGTAAGGCACTAGGACTGAGGCTGTGGCACAGACTCCCTAGATGACATAGGGCAATCCCCTTGATTTTCTTGTGCCTCAGTTTCCTACCTGCACAGTGAGGATTATACTGCTTCATTTCCCCTGATGCACAAGGATGTTGTGACGATACATTAGTGTTTCTGAGGCGCTAAGATGATGGGAGCCATAAACTGCTGTCCCACCCACGCTCAAAAAACACTGGAGCCTTCAAAGGCTGCCTACAAAGGGCAAGTGCCATGAAATGGATCTCACTGCACCACTGTTGGCAAAGCTGTAAAAATGCTTCTTTGGTGCTTTTTTTGGTTTAAGATTAAAACAAAAGAGCCAATAAAAAAGGAGCCCCTTGTCTCCCACCCTGTCTCCCACCAGCTGGGGCTGCCGAAGGGGTTGCAGGGGCTCCAGCTCCCAGCCCCACGCTGCTGTGTGGCCAGCAGGGGCTCCGGCTCCTGGGCACGCTCTGGAAAAAGGCGACCGTCTGCCACACCTTCACCTATTGTCACAAAAAGAGCACTGGCCTCCTTATGCTCTATCCCAAAAAAGACACCTGCAAAGTGCAGGCACCTGCAGAGAGCACATGCTGGGGTGGAACACAAAGCAGCAAGTAAATAATCAGCAGCTATATTTAGCTTTGTATTGTACGGGCCTGTGTGTGCCTGGATCTCAAAGCATTTTGCAAACATTAATGCATTAAGCCCCACAACGCAGAAATGAGTTAGGGAAGTGTTACCTGCATTTTGCAGATTGGGGAAACTGAAGCGCAGAGCATTTAATATTGGACTTATTCACAGTCACAGAGGAAGTTTGTAACAGAGCCTGGTGCACAGCCCTTATCACTTCCAGGCCTGAACTCTGCCCACAATTCCATCTTCCCTAGGCCCAGGCTCAGTCATATAGTGACTGGTGGAGGGAGGAAATGTGAGCTCTGAATTCTCAGTGTTTTGCCCACTCCTCTTTGCCAATTTGTTATTTTTAGTGTAGTGAGGAGGTTGGACTGTCCTTAAAGGTGAACTGCAAACGTTTCAGCCTATTTTTCAGTCTTTTAGGGGGTTTCTTGTCCCAAGACGAAGCATTATTTAAACCTAGTACATGTATAGGAATTTCTATGGTTTAATAAGTCACAATAAAAGTTTTTTAAAGCCACAAGCTTTCCCGTCAGTTTATAAAACCTAAAATGTATAAAAATATACCTAAAAGATCCGTCTGCACTTTCTAAGCCCATGCAAGGATTTCTTTTTAATAAAAACACAAGTATAATTTATTCTTCCCCTTTCATTTTAGGCACTTGTGATGTGTAGCCAAACAGAATCTGTCTATTGATCCCATTCATTCCAAGCAGGAGCAAAAATAAATCCAGACTCTTGGGAAGAAAGGCCAGGAAGGAGGGTGGGTGGAGATATGCTAAGTACTTGCTCTAGAAAACAACAGTTACAGGCGAGTGAGTTACCACATCTCCAAAGGTAAGTTAGCAGAGCTCCCCAGTGCAGGAGATTTAGCATTTAGATCAATCACCTGCCAAAGACATTCATAGGCTTTGTGTAAGGAAAAATGGAAAATGAAGAACAGGATGTTGCTATGCAAGCAAAGAGCAAAACAGCTGTGCACTTTTCATGAATGGCGCAGAGGTAAAGCACCATGTACGGGAAGGGCACTCAGCTCCAATGTAAAAGGAAAAGCTTCTTTGGAAAAAAACACCAGGCACAGAGACATTGAGACACCCGGGTTCAGACAAAGTTTTATGAGGAGCGTTAGAGTGCACTCAGCCTGTAAAACAGACTCACAACGATGACAGGCCATAGCTTGATGTGGAGTCCAGGCAATATCATCTCATAATAGCATATAATGATACACTGCCCTTTTTACGAGCTGCTTACCATTGCCAACAGGTGATTGAATGGCTTTTCAGATGGCCATCAAGACAGGAATCTTTTTAGAGATCAGCTAGGAGAAAGGCACAGAGAGGGCCATTTATTTTAACGTTTCTTTGACCCACACCAACTTAATTGTCTGTATCAAAAGAAAAAGCAATGCATGGCTTTTGTCCAGTTCGGATAAAAATCAGATGGATCAGTATTATTAGGCAGGGCCTTTCCCCAATATAAGCATGGTGGGGGGAGTCGGGGAAGAGCTGGGAGAATACAAGGTGGGTAGGTAAGGTGACTGCATAATTCAAGTGGACATGTAATACAAGCCTGTGCTTCTAAAACAGCATACAGGGTTGATTGGTCTGACTTTTAGTTCACTGCTGGTACCCAATCACAGGGCACCATAAAAAGCAGTTTCAGTTTAACAAGGGCCATATTGCATAGCATTATGAGTTTTTAAATAGGTGGTTAAGTGCTAGATCAGACTACTAGCAGATAGGTGGAATAATTATCCCAGTTATTAACAAACATGTAATGTATGAATAACAAGCAAAATGACTACCCAAGAAAACGTACTTAGGTTTACATACAGGAAAGTTTGAGTTTCAATACAGGATATGACTTCGATCACCTTGCCTTTCTCCTATTCTGGGAGCAACATAGCCACAATACTGTAATGAGATAAGTAAACCTATTTACTACACCTCCTCAGCCTGGCTCTAAAACAGAGTTTCCCGATGTCACAAATGTAAGCCTTGTGAGCTAAAACAGTGGTAAAAGATATGTTGCAGGGGAGAAAACAAGGTGCCATTAAGTATTGTAGTCAGGTTCCCAATACCACATCCTAAACAAAAAGTACCTTTTCCCATTGTTAAAGTTGTGCCAACATTCCACTGTCTGAGCAGTTCCACCCTGTCCTCAAAATTAAATCAGCGTGCCATTCGCAGAGCCCTCGTCCAGGCACAGTTATGGAGAAGTTCCGTGAAATGAACTAAGAGTGAAATGTACAAGGTAGTGCCAGAGCAGACTGTCTCTGTGTGAGTGGGGGGATTAAGGAGTGTAAGAACACTTTTACAAAAGAGCCTTTGATATTTAAACCTGCTCTTTGCAGGATTTTTGGAAAGTCAAACCCAACACCATGTTAGCCAGCAAAAATCCAAGCCTGCTTAATTTTGCCATCTGCAGTAAGGAATTCTGGATTGATATTTTGCAGAGGCATTTAAGACAATTTAGGGGAATTTCTGAATGATGCGACCCATCTTATGCATGAATTGTGGTTTGTATAGTCTCAACAGATCACAATGTCTGTGGGTGCATCCTGCAGCTGTTGTCATATCCAGAACTACTGGCAGCTGAGAACAGTAGATAAGAAAAAAGTGGGGTGAGGGGGGGCTGAGAGAGAAGAGGACCCACTTTGGTAAACTGAAGTTGAGCTAAACCCCTGAGAGAACTTTGACATTTTACAACCCTACAGTGCTTGGAAACCTAGGAAACACTACATTTAAATGACCAAAAATTATTGACCTTCCAAAATCTGACATTAGTTGGCAGGACCTCTCTGGAATACCCTGGCCTATTCACCTCATGAGGCAAGATCCCTTCTGCAGCCTATCAGAACCACTCCCCAGCTGCTCTGTTTCTGATGGGTAGCCCAGCAGGTATCCCCTTTGAAAACCAAATCATTTATTTAGGCACCTAAGTATGGGTTTAGCACCATAAACACCAATTCATAGCCCTCTGACCATTTTTTTGGTTTTCTTGCTAAGAACAGTACATGCAGATGCTTTGAAGATGTTGGTTACTGCAAACTGAGGGGGACCCCTTGGCCTGGGAGAAGGATTTGATAGTAAAGAGCTGAAAAAAGAGCTGATGACTTTTAAAAGGGGTGCAGGAGGGAAACACTGCCTAGGCTGGGAGGGATGAGTTAGAGTGGGACTTCCATCAGTGGGCCTACCCAGGTGCACAGCACAAGGTGTGCCAGGGCTGGCTGGGATTAGGGAATTTACATGCCTCAGTGGAACCATTTGGAAGCTAGGAAAATGCTAAAGTCCAAGAAAAAAGCAGCTGCTTTTTTCTTGACCCATCTCTCTTTGTATAAAACCTAGCGAAGGCCCAAGAACAGACGATGTTCAGCTTGTGTGCCAAAGCACCCGAAGTCTAAAGGTAAAGCTGGAGGGTGGTGTGGGGGAGATAATCAGCTCTGTCCTCATGTACACATGCATTATTACAGAGCTCTTACAGGGTTAGCTATAATGCAGCATATGGGAGCACACAAGTCTGGCTGTTGGGGGAGGGAATCAGTCATATTGTCAACGTTAGAGGTGTGCTCACGGCACAAGCATACAGTGGCTTCATTTTCTGCCAAAACGTGGGCAGGAATACAGAGTGCAGTTATGATTCATTTTGCAAGAACTTAGTTCAGCATCCTTGATTTTCCATGGTTTTTTTTTTAAATAAAATTTTTGCCTTTTTTCTTGGCTTTCTGCTTTTTTATTTAATTTAGGAGACTAAAATATGCAAAGTCCCCCTCTCCATTATGCATTCATGGATTGATGTTTCTTGGTTGGGTTCTTAGCAGAGGAAAACTGTCCAATGAAATGTGACTTTTGTTTTCTAAATACCTTCTCTTTCATCCCTGGGGTAGTGCATTTTGCCACGTGGGTGGACCGTTCTGAAAAATTCTCCCCTTACTTGCTACAATGCACACATTCAAGGCTGTCACATGACCTTGTACCACCTACATTTCCTTTGAGTTTTTATGTGGATGTGACTATGGCAAACAAAAGCTGTAATCATGGTAATTCTTTTTTCTACCCCACAAAACCACAGAAGCAAGTATCAGCTTTGGAAGAATTAGTGCAGCAACCCCTGCGTACAAATTCCTGAATCCTAGTTGCTCACACATCTGTTCTAGCCTGACTCTTTTCCAAAGAAGGATAAAGTTGCTGGTTCCAACTTTCAGAAACTTGCCGTTCTCTGCATTTTTATTTCCAGCCTAATTAGAGGTTTGTGATGCAGCCTGAAGCCCGAGGGAGCAGTATACAGTACCCAAATATGATTCCAGCAAGTTGAAAAAATTATCCAGGGCATTAACCTTTTCATTATCAAAGAACATGGAGTTTGTGTCACTGACACCGTGCTGTGTTCCACTAGAACCCTCATGCATCCTTCTACCTTCCTCCGTCCTGCTGATGAGAGGTGGGGACAATTGAAGAGAGTCCAGGACTCCTGGCAACCACTGCCACCATCACAGACGTGGTGGCAGCTGGAGTCCTGAGCCGTTTAAATTCCCACAAGAGCACTGTGCAGCCTGCTCTGGAGGGCTCTGGAAATTGGGGGTGGGGGAGATGGCTTGCCCCAAGCAGTGCTGAGAGCTGTCTGTCCCTTCTGCCTGAGGCCCTTCCTCTTCCAGAAGCTGCCCCTCCCACCTTGCCCAGAGGCCTGGTGAGTGTCTCAAACACAGGCACACCCCTGCCCCGCCACCATCCTGCTTTAAAGCAATGAATAAAAGAGTTCAGTACAAAGTTGATTTTGAGGTGCTCAGCTGCTATCACCAGGGGGATGCCAAAAGTTTAAAAGTGGTAGATGTCTTAGTCTTGGTTCATAAAGCATCTATTAATATCACCTAGCCCTGTATAATTAATGCCGTGTTTTACATTGTTTGTTTTAAGCACCGGCAGCATTACTGAGCAAAGTGCAGAATACTGTATGTTGCGTTGAACCAGGAACAAGAAATGGTAGTGAGGAGTAGTCAGTCTCTCGTGTTAGAATGAGAAAAGATCCCAGCACTCTAAACCAACGGCCACCAAGAAATCTAAAGGGAAACGAGAACCTAATGTACTATACAAGAAAGACTGCTCGCCCTATGGGAAGACCTGGCCCAGTAGTGAACAGAAACACAGTCATCTGGAGATGGGCTGAGATGGAAGAGGGCTGGATTTAGGAATTCATCTTCTTCCTCCATACACATGAATCAATCTGTTTTATATTAGCCAAGTGCTCATCTCCAGCTAATGAGTAATTGAGCAAAAATGGTCTAAGCTGTGATCTATCCCTGAATTATGCTACACATGTGGTTTTAACAAAATAGGCATTAGGAAATATTCACTCTATATTGAATAGCTACATATGGATGGTGGAACTATTCCATTATTATTAAAACCCTTGTGAGATGGCTCACTTAACCTCCAGAGAACAAGTCTGGGACAACACTATGTTTTTTCTCTTCACCTCTGTGTTCTTCACAGAAATCAGAATTTATCAAAACAAAAATTCTGAGTGGAAGTCAATGTATTTCTAATAAAACCACAAATTCACTGTCTACAGCCAATAGAGATGCCCCTCGGAAAGAGCAGAAACCATCCAACACTATTCCAAACAGCCTTCTTGTAATGTTTCATTTACAGACATATGTTTGGGTAGGAGGAGGACCTGGGATCTTAAGAGCAGCATTTTTATTTTTAATTGGTATGGCTGAAGTGAGTTAGAGCATTTTCTCGGAAGACTGAGTTTTAGCGTTTTTTTTTTTTTTAAATGGCTGTGACATCATAGGGAAGGTAGTTATTGCTCCTTGAGGGTTTTTTTTTTTTTTTTTAAATGTGGCTATACCGACAGCAGTATGGTTTCTTGATTTATGTGAAAAGAAGAAAACACCCTAGGCAAAAAGTCTGGAATCAGCAGAAGTAGCAGTTTGTCTTCAAAGAGTTAGATATGAGACTCCAGAATGATTAATGCTTGTATTTTTTTTTTTTTTTGCAGATGTGATTGCAGGCAAGAAGATTCAAAGAAAATGATAAAAAGACATTTCAAAGTTCGAGAAGTGATTTCAATACCAAGTAGAGACTCAGAAGAAGAAAGTTTTCTGGGAGGTTCAGGTGCATCAGGCCAAAATTTTCAAACAGAGGTGTCTGTCTACAGTCACTGAAACTGATGTGTAGGCACCCAAATAAGTGGCCTAGTTTTCATTGACTGTCATAGGAGCTGTGGGTGGAAAAAAATATCAATGTAGTATAATAATTAAATATGCATATAAAGGACCTAACAATTAAAGTCCTGAGTTGAAAATTTTGATCTAAGTATCTACATTGTGAAAAATAAGCAAGAGGTGAAATGCTATCCCTGCAGTGTTCTCATGATAATCACAGTGCTCTCAAATACCTCATGTTAAAGCACAGACAATGAGATAAATCACAATACACATTTTTATGGCTAATAGAGATAGCTGTGTTAGTCTATAATCCATCAAAATAAAAAGGCAGTCCAGTAGCACTTTAAAGACTAACAAAATAATTTATTAGGTGGTGAGTTTTTGTGGGACAGACCCACTTTTTCAGACCATGTGATCCCCAACGGGAGGTGGAAACTCTCTACTACACTTTTGCAATACCTTTGCATGTCTTGGATTTGGGTGAAAGAAAATTTATTTTGGGGGATTTTTTTTTGTTTTTTTGAGAATTGAGGAAAGAGCTATGTAGGGTAAAAGACGAAGTAAATCAGTACCTCCTTTTGGGTCAGGTATTTGATCAGAAACGTTTCAAATATACAAGAAAGCCAATTTAAAAAGAGAGAATGGCTCAACCACATAACTCTGGGAAAGAAAAGCAACACAGAGACAGACTATTTAAATGGTAGACAAAACACCCCTCCATTGCACAAACATGCCAGATATGTCTAAACCACCTGTAACAATGGGTCTTCCAGCCCAGGTGAACAGCCAAGCTCATGATAATGCTCTGAAAATTACTGTGTAGACAAGACTTTGAAGCTGTAGTTCAGAGTCTGAGGTCCGGGCAGAGTTCAGAGCCTGAGCCACAACGTCAAAGTGCTACTATATTTATTTTTAGAGCTCCAGCATGATCTCAATTAGTCCAAGTTTGTGGATCTGGACTGGGAAGTTCGGTGTAATTGGCTGTGTAGACGTACTCAGATCCCGTAAATCCCCACAAGAGCTCAGTTAATGCTCAGTTTTTCAATCTGTATTCTGTCCTAATTGGATCTTTCCACCACGCCTATCACTGTGGTAAGTGCCTCAGTGTGGTATAAAATGACGTTGCATCACAGAGTGGAAATTACATGCAGATAAAGAAAATGAAATTTCTATTTATGTAGGACACATTGCACATTTCTTCAAACTTTGTCTCTTAGCAAATGCGATTTGTGCTTGGAATGGAAAGTAGCAAGCTTGGGGTCATTTTTAGCAGCTAGCCTACAACTATGGAATAAACTTCCATAGGAGTAAGTAGTGTGCTGTCTCAGAGTATTACACTTTGCGGCTGAGGAGTCCATTACACCAGAGAAGCGTGGATGACTCCACACTATGAAGAAAACTTTTTGGTACAGCTGGCCCAGGTCATTGTAAGCTCTGGAGACAAGGACTGGGATCTTGAACATGATGCAATATTATAAGGGAAGCCAGCGTAGTAAGAGGACAACAGGTACTCACAGACAGTCCCAGTGAAGTGTTGAGAAAATGAAGATAAGATGTTGGAATCGCTGACAAAAGGAAAAAAAATGGGGCTTGGAAAATTTAGTCCTGGAATGTCACTTTTTCTCTGAAATCCATCAGATCCAAAGGGTAAGTATTTTGGTGATTTCACCCAATTACCACATGATAAGGTGAGAGTGGATATGGTTATCTGCATGCTTATAGAATTCCATATTCTGCTGCAAAATCCAGGAAGAGTACACACAGGGAACAGAGTTTGGGTGGAGTTTCATTTTTGAACTTTAAGCAGAAATAGCAAAACTGACCTATTTCTACAGCAATCTAATAAAAAAAAAAAGGACAGATCTATAGTTGGACTAGTGTTTTGAGATAATTTCAACAGACCATGAGATTATAATTTCTTCACCTTCTCTCAGCTACAAGATCTTACAGATGCATCTAATTTAGAAATCTTTGTTCTTAAATTTATTGTTAGGCAAGCCATTTTTAATGCTGAATCACAGAATAAAGCTGTTTCAGTCAAGCCAGGAAATTACTCGGTCCTAACAGCAGAACAGAGGTTAAACCAACAGATTACCATTGAATTCAGGCAAAAGGATTAAGTGCATGGAGGAACCTGGACACTAATGATGGAGTATAAAAAGCTCCTAATCAAATATTTATTTTCATGTTTCAAAACATGAAAATTACTGTTTGGAGTAGTACTGGCTCCAAGAGTAACCCAAAGTATAAACAAGAGTCAACAGGGCTTCATCATTGCCCCAAACATGTTTGCAGGGTTTTTTTTTTGCCACCATCCTTTACCTAACTGCTCGGAAGCTCTGAGCTGGCACTGAAATCATTTATATAATGGATGGAAAGCTGCTCAGTCTTAGCACGTTGAAGCTCAGAATAAGATTTTCATCACACCTATTGTGGAACTTCAATATATTGATGACAATGCCGTTTTTGCCAATTTGAGAAAGGTCTTCCAAGTACCCCGAAAGTGTTTGCTGATGCTCGCACATCTGATCTTCTTGATCGTTGAGTGAGACCCAAAGTATTCCATTAGCCCTCTCCAAATGAGGTACCTAACATACCATCTAATAAAATCCATGGAGAAGTACTGGAGAATGTCCACCATTTCCTCCATCTTGGAAGTCATCTCTCATCCAAGGCAAATATTGATGCAGAAATCCAACCCTGAGTTGTGCCAGTGCAGCCTTTGCTCATTTACAGCACAGGGTTTTTGAAGATCACTACATTCTAACAGACACCAGCTGCTTCTTTATCAAGCTGTTATTCTCTCAGTATTGTTGTATGGGTCTGAAACCTAGACAACCTACAAGCATCATATGAAAGGGGTTTAGAGGAAAGGGCAGGACTGCCCTCCACATTCACCAGTGAGGGGCAGTAAAGTGAGCCAAGGCCAGGTTGCTCCACTGCCTGCTGCTGTCAGTGAACGAAGGAGGAATTGACTCCTGCTGCCAGTGCCAGGCTGTGGTAGTCTCCTGGACCCAATTACTCAGGGAAGGAGACGTGGGAGGATATGGAGTGGTGACAGGGCTAGGGCTTAGGGAAACAGGCAGATTGAGGCAGGACACAGGTGGGAACTTGGGGAAGGAGTTGAGCAGGGTGTGGGGGGGGCAAGATGGGATGTGCCTGCAAGCAGACTGGAGGTTGTTCCAGGCCACCCACCTACTCAGGATAACCCTGCTCCAGGCTAGGGCTGGCAGAGGGAGAAGTCATGTGGCCAACGCCCCCTTTGAGTCCCTCCCCAACTGTCACCCCTGACCACGAGAATAAAGTTTTTGATGCTACTCAGAGGGGATAGCTTCTGTGACCCTATCTCAACATGCTCCTGAGCAAGTAAGCTCTCCAAGGCAAACACTAGAGAGACTTGTTGCTTGCACTTTGTCTATGTTCATTGCATACCAGCTTCACACATTAGGTGTGACACATTGATTGGGGTTATGTAACTGAAATGTCATTTTCTTTTTCACTCCCACACAACATATTGACTACAATGTGACAATCTTGACCAAAGTGGGAATTAACTGAACAAATCTATCAGTTGTCTGAGCCATGAATTTAAAATTTTATTTTATTCTAAATACTGGATGCAAAAAACTAACACTTTGTGCCAAAAGACACAACCACTGTTTATCAAAATAAATGTATGACTTTTAAGGCTGGAAAGTACAAATCTGATAATCTAATTAAACCTTACAAACACAGGCCAGGGAATTTCACTCAGTATTTCCTGCACCAGGCTCAAAACCTCTAACTAAGCCAGAGTAGAGCAACTTCTGTGCTAAAAATTTACAACATTTGAGACTTCCTGGATTTACCAAAAAATAAACAATTAATTCTGTTTTGTTCCCAACACAGAAAAGTAGATTTCCTTTATTACTGAAAATTGGTATCAGCATTAGAAATAAGGACTGCTATCAAGAAATATTTTCACTCAATGTGCATCAAATTGTAAAATGCTGCAGTACATATAAAGTGTCTGAGCAGCCTGACTCAAATACATTCAAGTATTTCTTAAATATCAAAGAAATTGGATCCATACAGCACCCAAAATCACTATACCTAATATTACTATTTTAAAGCGAATGACTCTATTTGACTTGAAGCTTTTATCATCATTACTGAGATATGTGGGTTATTCCTTATGCAGCCATATTTATACCTATTATGATTATAATAAAGTTAATGCTTGAGTATATCAAGCCCAAGAGTGCAATATTCAGGATAAATATTTTAAGTGTGTAGAAAACAGGAGAGAAAATTCGTCACAGTATTTTTCATTTGTATGGGGGATACAGGGGGTCATTATAACAAGGTGAAAGGCCTTTGTGCCTTAATTTGTAAGCCACAGGTGTTCTTTGTACATTTTTTTTTTTTAATAAAGACTATTATTAGTCCACTAAATTAGCTCTTATTGCAAGTTACCACATCTGTGCTATGTGGTAATGAAGCAGGGAGAGAGGTCATAGCAGGGGACTTGTACTTGAAGAAAACATCTGGACATTGCTTTGAGATTCCCTAGCAGCTTATATTTTATTAAGCAATAAGGAAATTTATACTAAAATCAACTGTAAGAGTTAGAAGGTTAATAAAAGTAAAATGAAAATGTAAGAAGTGGAAATACCTAGCACCGTCTTCTAAATCAAGGGATTAAATTATCCATAGAACGGCATTCATTCTACAAGATTCTTTATTGATATAGTAGGAAATTCCATCTTGTACAACAGAATTCACAATTTTTAACTACACCCTTTATTTTGGACAAGTTATTTTCATTACTATATCGTTCAGTTCTGGAAAAAGGTGTATTTAGAAGATGAATTTGTATTCTTTTACAGACCATACAATCTCTCAACATATTGAGTGATAAAAGGCACAGATGTATAAGTCTGTATGCAAAACCTATACTTGTGAGGACACAAAGATAGCTTCTAAGGCTGAATTTTATCTATCTATACAGAGATGAAGGGAGGCATTAAGGAAAAGGTCTATCCATCAATGCAAGAGACCTATTTAACCTTCAGTGAACTCTTCAGCTGGAAATAGTCATCTTCATGAACTGAAACTCTACATGACAGCTGGTTCTCAACTTGCAATGCTCTGGATAAATATTTGTAATGCCGACAGACCCGGGTTGCTGGCCCCAGGGATAGACCCTGTGAGCACGGGGTCCGAAGCCCTGCACTCTATCGCATGAGCTAAAGGCCAGCTGGCTCTCAGCCAAGGTTGTAGAACAGAGACTTCACTCACCCCAGATGAGATCTCCATGCCTCTGGGTACTATATATTTAAGAACTAATTTATTAAGAAATCAAAGCTAACAGCTGGGTGAGCTGACTGACTAGTCAGCTAATTGAGACAGTTACTTTATGGAATAAAAGGGCTAGAAATGCTTGTAAGGTAGTGTTTACAACACACATTTCCTAAATTAAGAGAAACACCAGCTAGATTGCTCATGAGAATCTTCTGATTTGGAGATTTCCTTTTGCAGCTGTCAACACTACATTTCTATTCTACCTACCACACCCACCTCCGTAGTATGAGCACCTTCCGATAGCACATCACACCATGTGACAACCATCTGTCACGTACGTATTTTCTCCTACTCTCCTCATGGTGAGAGGCATGTGCATTTCACTCCATTGAGTAAATATCCTATCAAATTCTTACAAGTTTTTTTTTTATTACCTGTAGCTTCTTTCTATTGAAACTTTCATTATATTGCATACTCTATATGCAGTTTAATTCACAACCAGATATTCCAATGCAAATGATACAGGCTATCCAGTTTAGTTTATTCACAGCAGTTTTAATAAAATAATCCCACAAACAATTTTAAAATTATAGATCAACCACAATGGAAACTGCTCCAGTAACATCTTCAAAGTTCAGTGTAAGGTGCTTGCTAGAAAAATGTCAGTGTAAATGCTTCATGAAAAATATTAAGACAGGACACCAAACTGTTTTCCCCTCCCACTGGGTATTTTATTTTATAGCATTTGCATTGGTAATCAAACACTTCAACAGAAGCTGACACGATGAGGAAAATGAAGAGATTATCTCTCAGACAAATGTGACCAAATGGTTTCACATTGGGATAATATTGCACAAATGAATCAATATGCGAAGAGAGACGGAAAAGAGAGCAGGAGCGAGCATCCTGAACATGGATTGTAAGAAAAAAGGCACTATTTAGCTGTGTGTATATATTTAAAAATAAAGATCATGATGCACAATCCATGTTTCTCAAAGTTACATTCAGCACTGCTTTCGAGATGCTCACAAACCTACCTCTCTTACCACAGAAGCTACAGAAAATTGCGGATCTAAGTATTAGATAGTACAAGTGTCTAAACACATTTATAATCATGTGGTATAAAAGTCTTCACAAAGAGGGCTCATTTTATAAATAGTGCTGCAAAGGTTACATAGCTGCATGGGCTTAATATACAGAAAATATCCTGACAGCTAATCACCCATTACAATTTCTCTAGGTCTGATCTCTAGTAGTCATGAAATAAGCTCCACTTTTAAAGAGCCAAAGTGGCAGTGAACTTTGAAATAGGCTTTTGCTCAGGCTGCCTTAGTAATATATAGATTAGACAGCATCATAACTATATCTTTTTGAACAGACCTTTCCAATACCAGTGAAATTGATGCAAAAATGTAATAGTTGAGTATCCTTTAATGTAAACAGCACTATGTCAGGCTAAGACTAGACAAATGTGTACTACCGGAGCACAGAAACAGCCAAACATCTTAGGAAATATGAAACATCTAGAAAAAGCATTCCAAACCTCTCAGACTGCTTCTTCTTTGCTAGCTTTTAAAACCATAGACTGAGATTCCTGTTTTGGATGATGTCAGAAGCATTACTATATCTGTGTATAATATTTGACTATAAACCCAGGCACTGCACACAGCATATATTTTGGGGGTTCCGTTTCCTAAAATATTTTGAAGGTTGTTCACAAACACAAAGAATGAAATCCTGGCAACATTGAAGTCAACAGCAGAGCTACCACTGATTTGAAAGGGGCCAGGATTTAACCCCAAATTGCTCCCATAAAGCAAACCTCTCTTTCTGCTCTGGACTGCTACACAGACACCCCATTGACTTCATGGGGAGATGTGTATACAGAAGGCTGCATATTCTAGTCCAATGATCACGCAACGTACAAGTCACCATATTTCACCAGCTTCATTAAAGGAACAACTGAGACAAATTGTTATTTATACACTGAAAGTTACTTTTAAGAACCAGCCATTGGAGAACCACAGAATACAAGAACAGAGGTTATTACAAATGTATGAAGTTGATTATCCTATCAGGAAGCAGAATTTGAGTTTTTGAGGTCAAAGGATTCTAAAATACTCTGAATACTTTATTTCATATAATATAAAATTAGCCAGAGTCTGGATTCCTTCTGTACTACAAATTGTAATATATTTAATTAATACTTCTCAATTAGTAAGTGTCTAAGAAGATACGTATTTCTGCACCACCGGTCTTAATTTCATCAGTTCATAGCAAATAGAGCACAGGCGTTGACAGCTGAGGGAACAGATTATTTTCCCATAATGTGAACTATGAAAAATATGTGTCTCCTCTAAAACTCATATTTTTTTAATATATTTTAATTACTTTATATACTTTCATTCATTTTCTTAAATTTAAATCTTGTCAGAAGAGAAGAAGTTGAAAAACTACATTTATAGGATTACACCCTGGCAAAACTTGCTCTGATTTCAGCAGGATTTCACACCTAGGCTACATCTATACCATACAGATTTTTCAGAAGAAGCCCTTCTGGAAGATCTCTTCTGAAAGAACTTGTTTCAAAAGAATGCATCCACACACAAAATAGTGGATCAAAAGCATGTTCTGCTCTTTCAAAAGTGAGTCCACACAGGCCCCTGCTTTTTCAAAAGAATGGGCCAGGGATCGACAATCAGGTGCCCTGAGGTCTGCTCTTTTGAAAGAAAGGCCCTGAGGAGCGTCTACACCTGTTTACTTTCGAAAGAAGGCATCCTTCCTGAAACGGGGGTGGGTGGGTGGGTGTGTGTGTGTGTGTAAGCGCGCTTTCAAAAGGAACACCACATTCTTTCAATTTACTTTCAAAAGAACGCTTTTTGCATGCAGATGCTCCACAGCATCTTTTGAAAGAGTCCCCTTCTTTCGAAAAATCGTTCGAAAGGACTTGCTAGTGTAGATGCAGGCCAAGAGTTTTCTTCTCAATCCAGGGCAATTATATTTCTATTTCAATGCCATTTGTCATTAGCTAGTTGGATACTGTGGGTTTGTTTGTTTTGTTTTGTTTTTTTAAACTTTACATCTTTGTTCAGAGCTATCATTTTGAAAATTTTGCAAGAAGATCAAGGAAATAAGGTGCTTTAAGCAATTAAATCCAAATAATTGGAGAAGGGGGACAAAATGTGATCTGTTCTAAAAATGTTCATCTTTTTTGATAAATATCCATTGTATTTCCAAAATTTACCAGTCTACTAGAAAATCCCAGAACTGCAATAACCACTCTAATGACTACAGTAGCTGAGCACTTCTCATCCAGCTAGACAACCAGCAAGTAGAAGAAACAGAAACTGAGTGGCACATTCCATTTCCCAGTGATGTGTGGGTATCATTAGTGAAGCTGATACACAGGAAATGTATCAAACAAAATCCTGTCTGGTGCATGCTATATCAGTGAGAAAGATCCACCAGTACCTAACTGAGGAGAACAGCTATTTGAAAAAGAAGTGACTTTATTTTTAAATCTCAGAAGAGGAAGGTCCAAAGGACAATAAAGCAAATTTAAAATCAGTACTTGAGAATGTCTCATTAACTCTTTCATAATTGGATCAGTGTTTTTGCCACCAAACATCCAATTTACACATGATTTTCCACTCCCAGTCATTTTCATATTCCAAAAATAATGGTATTAAAGAAACTCAATTACCTTATACTATTACTTGAAGCACCATCCTTGGGAATTCAGATCTATGGCACCTTAACTTCTTCTACATACCCTTCCCTGCCCCACTCTCACCTCTCAAACAAATCAAACCTAGGGAAACTCAATTTTAAAAATTTCAGGTGGAAACAGGGACAATTACTGTGATGGTTACAAAAGTTGTATGTTCAATAAGCCAGTTCTTTGTATGTATTCCAGGTCGTTAGCATCTGTCCATTAATTTCAACTATACTTAATCTACCAGGTGTTTCAAGCTGCTAATAAAGCAAATCATACAAGTTTACAATAGTGACATAAGGCAATTATAAATAAACGCATTTATATCAACTTTAACAACTCTCTCTCAGCCACGTGTTGGATTTTCTTTTCCTTCTTTGAAATATTATAAGAAGATATAGACCAATTTTAGGTAAGGAGAACTTCTGAACAATGTGCCATGTTAGTAAATTTGTATCGGTTGCTGAAGTGCATTTCAGTGATGTCCAACAGTTAACTGAAATAGGAAACAGAACAGCAGATAAGATGATTTTTACTTCACAAATAAAAAAACTGGTATAAAACCCCACTTTCAGCTAATTATGTGTAACCTTTTGGTCCAAATACATAAAATATGCAGTATTTACAGCATTTTACTCCTTTTGTAAATGCAATGCTTTAAAACACATTATAAAGCACCTTAGTAAAAATATTCTACAGGTAAAAGTATAGAAGTAGGAAAACCCAAACCATATCACAAGCTCATTAATGGAGTCATAATATGGATTCACCAATATCTGTTTACAGTCATAACAAAAAAACTATGTAGTAATTTGATACTGAATTTAGTAGGGTTTCTTTTTGTACTGATGTACAAGCATTCACCAGAAATGCAGGCAATTCCAACTTTTTTGCAGAATTGTCCCAACTTCAGTTGGGGAGAGGGAGGAAAAGGAAATACTGACCAGTGATAATTTTCTTTTTAATAAAATCACACACATACATATGGGAAAATCCAGTAGCAGCGTTGCTTAGCAGAACACTATCATTCCAATGAATATCATATAATATGACTCACAAAAACAAAGCACAGATGTCAACCAGTTATTAACACTAATAAGAATTGTATACAACCAAAATCTTCATGTAGAAGCTTGGAAAATGTGATTTCTTCTTTACAGAAGTTTAGATGAAAATAAATTGCTCTGAGAATCAACAACAGCATAAATAGAAGCATTTTTGTTTATATTTTCAACCAGAAGTGCTGTGTGGTTAATATCTGTAAAGGAAAATGTAGGTTTCTTCAGGAAAGGACAGTAACTCCCACTGAATCTATTAGTTAGATAAAAGAACTGAAGCTTAAGTCAAGTATCCAACACCTTTGGTGTGATCCAGAGCCCGTTCCTCCTCAGCTCTCGAGAGAAATATGTCAGAGGTCTACCAGAAATCTAGCTGCCTGGGCTGAGAACTAAGATGACAAAGTGACCAAAGGTTTAGTCCATTAATCTAACAATATACTTTGTTCTTAGCTTGACTTAGGGTAAATCTTTTCATAGAAAAAGTTTTGCACCAGAATATACAGTTCTCCATCTTTTTCCCGAACTGCGTGTGCTCTGACAAACTGAAATTGCTCCAGTGCAAACTCATAGAACTCATTCTCCATTTTCCAAATTTCAGACTGCTGCAGCTTGGCAATGGTTTCTTTTGTTGGGAGCTTCTTCTCTGTTGTTTTCCTTAGATGAGATTTTTTTCCTAAATGCAAAATGAAAGCAGTTATAATTTCACTTGCACTTGCAAGTGTAAACAACTGGAGAAGTATACCTACTATACAGACTGCACTTATTTTATTTGCACATTTTTCTTCAGTCAGCATGCTGATAAATGGTATCAGAGTTGAAAGAACTTAACCCTGAATTTATTAATATAACCACACGGGACTGGTAAATTAAAGCTTCTGCCACTAAGCATTAATGCATTTTCTCTCAAGCTGGGTCTACACATGAGCATCCCCTTGAAAGGGTGAAAATTGAAAGAGGGTGATCAAAAGCATGGCTTTCAAAAGGGAACGACCACACATTAAAGGTGGATCGACGGGCAGATCACCCTTTTGAAGGGCAGCTGTGTTCTTTTGAAAGGAAGCATCAACACGGCTCCAAGCTCTCCTTCAAAAGAAGGGAGGCAGCAAACACCACGGAAAGGCCGACAAGCCCTTCCGGGGCCACAGCCAGCTGCTCCCTTAAAGGTCCCTTCCTCCACCCCACATGAGATGAGTGCTACCCAGCTGTTCCCAGCCCCGGCAGAGCTCACAAGTGCTCCAGGATGGAGTTCTAGCACCAGTTCCTACATGAGGACACCCTCATCTTAGAGCTTCTCGGGTGGCTGATCAGCCTCTCTGGGGCCGTGGGGCCCCCCTTCCCAGGACACCATCGGGCTTTCCCTGCCCCCCCCCGCCCCCCGGTGCCCCAGAGCCTCTGGACCCACCCCAGCAGCACCGACTGGTGGAAATGCCTGGTGCTGGGGGAGTGGAATGAGGAAAGATGGCTGTGGAACTTCCACATGTCGACGCAGACCTTCCAAAAGATCTGCCACTGGCTTGCCGCTGCACTCCAGCAGCAGGACACCTGCAGGCGGCCAGCCCTCACCCTGGAGAAGTGGGCCACAACTGCCATCTGGGAACTGGCCACTCTGGACTCCTACTGCTCCACAGGACAAAAGTTTGGGTGGGCAAGGCCACCGTTGGGGCCGTACTCCTGGGGGTAAGTCAGGCCTGCGTCATACCGCCCCCCCACAGGTGGGTGGGTGGGCAGACAGGCAGGGGGAACGGCCTGTGACGCCCTCAAGGGAGCACATGTCCCCCTTTCCCCCATGTAGGTCACCAGAGCCATCAATGTGATGTTGCTGCACAGGGTCATCCGCCTGGAGGATTCGGATGATGCCGTCCTGGGCTTTGAGGACCAGGGATTCCCAAACTGCTTCGGTGCCTTGGATGGCTTGTACATCCCCATCCGTGCCCCAGCACACAGCGCTGGCCAGTACATCAACCGGAAGGGCTACCATTCAGTGGTCTTCCGGAAGGTGGGGTGGGGGGACAATGGGGCCAGCGCTGGTTATGAGCAGCGGGCACCACCCCCATTTGCCAGGCCCGTCAGGACGACCTCTGCATTAGGGAGGCCCTCAGGCAGGCCTGTGACCCACACGCATCTCCCATGCACCCATCACCACCATCACTGCACCCACACAGACACTACCGTCCATCCCTCCCTGAGGAGCACGGCACAAGGGGATGTATGGGAAAAACATTTATTTGCAACTGACAGGTACACGAAACTCTGTACGCGGCAGGGAAGACAGTGAATGGGGGGGGGGCAGGAGGGATCTTAACCTGGAGGGGGGCAGGGGGGCTCAGTCTGGGCCAGGGTGGTGGGCTGTGAGCCCCACTGGCCACAGGATCCCCTGTCCCCCCAGATGCAGGGAGCACCGGCTGGTAAGGCTGTGGGGGGTGGAGCACAGTGTGGGGGTGCTGCAGCAGGCTTGGCCTGGAGGCAGGACACTTTAGCTGCATGCTCCCAGAGTGTGATGCCAATGCCTTCCAGGTGGTCAGCAGCCTAACCCACACCACTCCAGGTTGGCCTCAGGAGGCTGGAGGTGTTGCTCAGACACCTTGGCCTGGAGGCAGCTGACAACAACTGGCTGGGTCCACTTCTGACCGCGAAGGGGCCCTCCAGCCATGGCCCCAATGGTGCACTGCATGGGGTGAGACCTGGCTACCCTCAACATCCACTGGGGGGCTCTCCATGACCAGGGACGGCCCAGGGCTCTCCCAGCCCATGGATGGTGCAGCTGTATGGAGAGAGGACAGCGTGTCAGTACTGTATTATGGCGCAGTGGGGGGGCATGACATGGGGCTAGCATCCACCTCCCCAGGCTAGCATCCCATCTGATGATGCAGTGGCTGGGGGGTATCTCAGGTAGGTGGGGCATCCTAGCCCTTGGTGAGTGGTCCCCAGATGCTGTCCAGGCCCAACCACCCACCACCCCGCATGCGGTTCATGGCGCTGTCCACTGGGGGCGGGTTCTGGACACCACCAGCGGGCCTTCACAGGGTGCCATGTACCATGACATGCCAGGAAGCGTGCGGCCCAGGACCACTGGCCCTGTGTGCTGCTGGCTGGCGTGTCACCCCCACCCCATGAACCTGGGTGCATCACTCCGCCATGTACCTACCAGGAGGTCCCCTGGCGATCTCCAGGAACGCCTGGCTCCTGGTCGCCCGGCTGGATGAGCAGGAGGGAATGTAGATTGAGAGGTCCCCCTTCTCACTTGACCACTCAGTGGTGCCCTCGGCCTTCTGGGTCCCTGGTCTGGGCTGCTCTTCTACCTCTGGCTGCAGATTGTCTGCTCATCTATCCAGGACTGCTGGGAGTGGGGAGCTGTCCTGAGGCCCCAGGATGCCCCGGGGCTCCTGGAAATACAGGCAGGTGGCCAGAGCTGCCCTGGAGCAGTCGGCCTGGGCCCGGGCATAGTCCTGGTGAAGTTCCTTAACTTTGCTGTGGACATGGTCCACAGTGCGCTCTGGGTGGCCCCTCACAAGGAGGCCCCTGGCCAGGTGGGCAAATGCTACAGCATTTCGCCGCTTCACTCTTATCTCGTGGAGGACCCCCTCCTCTTTCCAGAGGCCCAGGAGGTCCCTCAGCTCCTGCTCAGTCCACGAGGGGCCCTGTTTTTTTTCCTTCACCCCTGGAACCCCGGGAGCCCCACGAGAGCTCGGAGGGGTGGGGTGTTGGGGCTCCTGCAGAGACTGGCTGCTGGCCATTTGTGCCTGCTGCTACTCTTGAGTTTTGCAGAGGGCGTACTGCTGGAGCTTGTGCTGGGGCTGCATGTAGCATGCCCTCAGCTTCCTGACACGAGGTTCCTGCGTCCATGCTGCTTTAAGGGCAGTCAGACACAGGGATCACAGAGCCCTGCTGCTGCTGGCTGGAGTGTCCGCACACTCCAGCTGATGAGCCGGCTCCATAGTGGATCCCTCTTTCGAAAAAGCGGGCTGTGGAGAGTCTACACATGTACTCTTTCTATTTAGTTTTTCAAAAGGGGACAATCTTTCTGATACAGGATTGGGGTTCCGATTTTGACAACTGTGCCCCATTCTTTTGATTTTCTTTGAAAGGAATGTGCTGCACGTGTAGACACTCCTCCCCTTCTTTTGAAAGAGGGCCACATATTTCAACGCTTTGTGAGTGTGTAGACACAGCTTCAGAGAATATGTTCCTCACTCTATACAAAGGCAGTCGTAAAAACACAAACAGGAAATGATTACTTTGGCTGTGTCTACACTTGCATTCCTCTTTCAAAGGAGGCGTGCAAATGAGGGAAAGCAAAAATGCAAATGAGGCACTGATTTACATATCTCAGGCTTCATTTGCATAATCTCTTTTCAGAAGAATAACCACGTGCTTGTGAACAATATTAACTGTACATCTAATACATATCTCAACAAACAAATCATCCAAATACCACTTCCAGAAGACTATACTTCTGAAAATTACACTGTGGCAAAGGAATCTTGCTTGCTCTGCAGGGACATCACTCAAATAATGATTTGATTTTCTGAGACAACACTTTTGGAAATGTCCAGAAAAAAAACCTATTAAAGAACATTGCTGAAGTCAGAATGATACTTCTGGCTTTAAATATGTTAAAAAAAAAAAACAAAAAACTGAAGTCACTTAATACAAATGCACAGGCTCATGGAAGCAGTCTGAAAGAAAAAAGCACAGGCTTCCTCTCTTCTTGTTCAGGGCTGGCTCCCCTCTTTCTACCACCCCCAACTTTCCTCTTGTTGTAGAGGAAGCTGGTCCATACAGATAGACCTCCATAATTATTAAATATGCAGCACAAAGGAATTTTACACATTATTAAGGGATGTATCTATGCAGAGCCATAATGACTTTAGTGGAGCCCTACGGGAGAGCAAAAATCACCCAGTACACAGCAGTTGAAAAATCAAAGCCACAGATTGTCAGTTCCTCTTTGGACTGGGCCCTTTTTCTTTTTAAAAGCTACCTCGTTTTACCTGCATGTGTAAATAATAGTATGTTAGTCATAGCAATGCTGCACAGGTCAAAAGGCTTCACCCTGATTGCGTGCAATGCATGTAAGGGCTCTGCACAGTAAAACTTAGTAGAACACTTTTGGAATGATTCTGCCTGCTGCATACTAACATCCAACAATTGAGAAGCAATCCTCCTAGCAGACACTCCAGACTGCTCACTCAGGTCTGAAGAGGTGATGTGAAAGCATAAACAAGAAAGGGGTGAGGAAGAAATGAAAACAGCTATTCCAATACCTGTCCGGTACAGTTCTGTAGCACCCCTAAAGAACCGGGGCAAAGCTGCCTCCAATAACATAATAAAGTCTTCAAGTTCTTCAGTGACTCCCACTAGAAAGTATTCATTAATCAGGTTATACTTGGCTTGTTCCAAAGCCCATCTGCTCCCCACATTCCTAAAATGATAAGAAGTAATTACAGCAAGGTTCTGAAGTCAGCCAAGAATTCTTGATTCCTAGATGTAATTTTCTTCACATCATCTTTGCACAGGCAAAAATGACTTATTTTAAAATCACATCCATCTCTAATTTCCTTTACCTAACTCCCCACCTCCCCAATCTTGCTCACCTGAGGTTATGTCAACACCAAATCCAGATGTCTGGGATTAAGGCTTCACCAGGCTACACACACAGTCTCTTGCTAATACAACACCTTGCCCACTAGGATTTAGCATTCATAAGGTTATTCCTTTAATTCACTTTCTAAAATGTTGTTCTTTCTGTACTCAGTCAGAACTACCCTTTTTTGCCTACTCAAAAATGAGGCTGGGGGAGCACATGCCCTTCTTTATCCCACTAGCATAATTCTTCTGATTAAGCAAGTCTATTTTATACCATTGTTAAATACCACATAAAAATAAAGCTGGCCTTATGAAGAAGAACAAACAGAGCTGTCATCTCTCCCTGCTCCTCTGGTTTCACCACCAGAGAGGGAAGGGGGAATAGAGGGGCTCAGAGTTTCTTCTTCCACTGGTCCCAGTGGGAGACTGTGGTACAGGAGACTTGTCTACGTTACACAGAGTTTCCACTGGAGTAAAAGTTTCAAATAGTCACCTGTGTTGCTTGTGATTAAATCCAGCAAATTTAGGGAATCACAGACATGAGGGCAACACCCTGCATCTTTACGCAGAACTTTTCAGTGTATTTGTTTCTACTGATAGCACTTGGCAACTTCTCTATCCCAGAGTGTTAAAAAGATTTGAATGGAACTGTTGTACACAAGTCAGTCATCTTCAAACAAATTCCCTGTGTGCTTTTTGATAAGTAAAGAGAAGTTACTCACCTGTAGTAACGATGGTTCTTCGAGATGTGTCCCCGTGGGTGCTCCACAATAGGTGTCGGGCTCGCCTGGCGCCGCAGATCGGAAATCTTCCAGCAGTTTCTCCTGGATCGCGCATGCGCTGGCACGCGCTGCTCCCCTGCGCACCCCTGGCCACGTGCGCGATCCGGTCCCCGCCAGTTCCTTGACCAACTGCCTCGGATGCTCCTGAAAAACACTAGACAGAGATCCGAAGCAGGGAGGATGGGTGGGTGGTGGAGCACCCATGGGGACACATCTCGAAGAACCATTGTTACTACAGGTGAGTAACTTCTCTTTCTTCTTCGAGTGGTCCCCGTGGGTGCTCCCCAATAGGTGACTACCCCGCAGTCACCCAAGTAAGGAGGTGGGTAATCGGTTTATGTGCAGCTTGCCCCCGAGAGGACTGCTGTCAACAGACAGGTATCCTCTTTGAATACCCAATGCAGGGCATAATGCTTGGCGAAGGTGTCATAGGATGACCAGGTCGCCGCTCTACAGATGTCTTTTAACGCGATGCCCTTGAAGAAGGTTGTTGACGCCGCCACTGCCCTGGTGGAGTGAGCCCTGGGCGGGGCCAGCAAAGGAGTCTTTCGAAGCTCGTAACACATTTTTATGCAGGACACAATGTGCTTTGAGAGTCTCTGTGGAGAGAGACCTTCTCCTTTTGACCTGGGAGCGAGAGAGACTAGAAGCCTGTCTGTTTTCCGGAAGGACTTAGTTCTGTCTATGAAGAAGGCCAATGCCCTCCTTACATCTAGGAGATGCAGGCGTGCCTCCTTGCTGGAGCTGTGAGGCTTCGGGTAAAACGAGGGTAAAACTATTGGCTCGTTAAGATGGAACTCCGAAGAGACTTTTGGAACAAAGGCTGGGTGCAGCCTTAAGGTTACCGCCTCCTCTGAGAATACTGTGCAGGGCGGCGTTGCCATCGCTGCTGCAAGGTCACTCACCCTGCGGGCTGACGTAATTACAGGGAAGAAGGTTGTTTTTATCGCAAGGAGACGTAGGGGAACTGTGGCTAATGGTTCAAAAGGTGGACCCGATAGCGTGCTGAGCACCAAGTCCAAATTCCACGATGGTGGAAGCGGTTTCCAAGGGGCGTACAGGTTTACCAGCCCCTTCAAGAACCTGGTAACGATAGGATGGGCGAAGACCATGGGCCCTTCCCCTGTATGCCGAAAGGCTGATATAGCGGCGAGGTGGACCTTTAGCGAGGATAGAGAAAACCTGCCTCTCTCGAGGTCCAATGAGTATTCTAGTATTACAGGTATAGGAACGTCAAGGGGAGCTAACTGCTTGGCGGAACACCAGGCTGTGAATCGAGTCTATTTCTGCTTGTAAGTCTTCCTGGTGGAGGTCCTTCGGCTACAGTCCAGGACTTGTTGTACTCCCTCCGTACACGTGCTCTCTAAGGAGCTGAGCCATGGATTAGCCATGCTTGTAGGTGCAGACCCTGAGAGTGCGGGTGCACTATGGACCCCTGAGCCTGCGTGAGTAAGTCCGGCGCCACCGATAGAGGGAGCGGTGGGCAGTCTGACATGCGCAGAAGCAAGGGAAACCATTGCTGCGAACCCCAAGTCGGGACTATGAGTATCATGCGAGCTCTCTCCCTTCTGGCTTTCTGCAAGACCTTGTGGATAAGCGCTGTGGGGGGAAACGCGTGAAGTAGGGGGCCCCTCCATGAAAACATGAATGCGTCCCCCAGAGACCCCCGCCCCACTCCTGCCCTGGAGCAGTACTGGGGACACTTCTTGTTGTACTGGGTGGCAAACAGATCGATATGGGGAAACCCCCATGTACGAAAAATGCACCGTAGCAAATCGGAGCGGATCTGCCATTCTTGCGTGAGTGCGAAACGCCTGCTCAGCTGATCTGCTTTCACGGTGTGAACGCCCGGCAAGTACGAGGCTTTCAACGTTATGTTGTTGGCGGTGCACCAGTTCCACAATCGGACTGCTTCCGCACATAGGGCACGGGATCGTGCTACTCCTTGTCGATTGATGTAAAACATAGTGGAGGTATTGTCGGTATTGATCCCGACTACTTTGCCATGTAGGTAATCTCGAAAATGTTTGCAGGCATTGAACACTGCTCTGAGCTCCCGTATGTTTATGTGCAGTGTCTGTTCTGCAGGGGACCATAGCCCTTTCATCACCTTGTCACCAATGTGCGCTCCCCATCCTATGTGGGAGGTGTTGGTAGTAAGAAAAACAGAAATTTGTGGTTGGTGAAAAGGGCACCACCACTCGCAGATTCTTGGGGTTTTCCCACCACGCCAGGGATCTGCGCACGTCTGTTGTGGGCGACACCACCCTGTGGACAGTGTGGGATGCTGGTTTGCAAATGCTCGCCAGCCAATGCTGCAGGCTTTGCACGTGCAACCTGGCATTTTGTACCACAAACGTCGCTGCCGCCATGTGGCCCAGCAGCTATAAGCAAGTTAAGACCGGCACCATGGGGCTGTATGTGATGACTTGTATGAGCGAACTGATGGCGCGGAAGCGGGCATCGGGTAGGTACACCCAAGCTGTGATAGAGTTTATGCGTGCCCCTATGAATTCTATATCTTGTATGGGTTCAGTCTTTGACTTTGCGAGGTTGATGACTAGGCCCAGCGAAGAAAACGTGTCCACTGTGACGCGTATCATGCGTGAGACCTCTGCCTTCGAGGTCCCTTTCAGCAGGCAGTCGTCCAGATATGGGAAAAATAAACACCCTATCTGTGCAGGTAGGCTGACACCACTGCCAGGGTTTTGGTAAAGACTTCGGGGGCTGAGGAGAGGCTGAACGGAAGAACCCTGTACTGGAAGCGCTCCTTGCCGACCGTGAAGCGGAGGAAGCATCTGTGTGCCAGGTGGATTGTTATATGAAAGTAAGCATCTTGTAAGTCGAGGGCTGCAACCCAGTCTCCATCGTCCAGTGCCGTGAGTATCAAGGCAACTGTGATCATCTGAAAAACGTTGCTTGCGCAAGTAACGGCTGAGGCCCCGAAGATCTAAGATGGGCCTCCAGTCTCCTGTTTTCTTCACTGTTAGGAAGTAGCGTGAATAAAAACCTTCCCCTGGAATTCTTCCGGCACTCCTTCCACCGCCCCTATGAACATAAGGTGATCCACCTTTTGCTTGAGCCTCACCTCGTGGGCAGCGCTCCTGAGGTGAGGCCTGGTGGGAGGCTTCATCGGTGGAAGCGACTGGAAGGGGATCGAGTAACCCGTGGCTATGATCTCCAGCACCCATTTGTCTGTGGTGATCTTTTGCCATTGGGAGTGGAACGGTCTGAGGCGATGATGGAACATGAGATGAGAGTGGCATTGAGCGAGGGTATTGATAGTGCAGCCCCCAACATACCAGTCAAACTTGTTGCCTTTGGGCCTGCCCCCGAGGGCGTACGGCTTTGTTGAGAATGTCGCCTAGGAGTTCTATACTGTTGCTGCTGTTGATGGCGCCCTTGGCCGTAGCCCCGTTGATATCGAGCACGCTGTGGTTGTAAGCGTAGCGTCTTTGCTGAGGATAAAATTTTTTCCTCCTGTATGGGGGAGTATAAATGCCCAAGGTTCTAAGTGTAGCTCTCGAGTCCTTACTGGAGTGAGGGACTGAGTCGGTTGAGTCTGCAAACAGCTTTTGTGTATCAAAGGGAAGGTCCATGACCTTCGCCTGTAGGTCCCTAGGGATACCAGACGTCTGGAGCCAGGATTCTCTATGTATGACCACTGCTGTAGCCGTTGAAAGTGCCGCCGTGTCCGCCACGTCCAGGGCAATCTGGGCTCCCATCCGAGATGTTGCGCAGCCCTCTTGAAGAATTGCCTTTAACACAGGCTTCTTATCTTCCGGAAGTCAATACATGAGGGGAGTAAGTCTGGAGTAATTATCAAAATTATGTTTAGCTAGGTGTGCCACATAATTTGCCACTCTCAATAGCAGGGTAGAAGAGGAATATACCTTCCTGCCAAACAGCTCTAGCTTCTTAGCATCTTTGTCCGATCTCCCTGATTTGTTCTGAGAAGCCTTCGACCTCTGCTGGGACGATTCAACCACCAAGGAATTTGGTTGTGGGTGACTGAAGAGGAACTCCATGCCCTTTGCCGGGACGAAGTACTTCTTATCCACTCTCTTGTTCGTAGGCGGGATAGAGGCCGGAGTCTGCCATATGGTTGTGGCTGACTCCGTAATGGCTTCGTCCAGCGGAATGGCAATTTTGGATGAAGCCGGGGGTCTCAAATTTTTCAGGAGTTTGTGATGTTTCTCCTGCACCTCTGCCGTTTGAATGTCTTGCGTGAAAGCTACCCTTTTAAATAGCTCCTGAAATTGTTTAAGGTCATCCAGGGGGGGGAGACATCCCTGGGGGCCACGGCCTCATCTGGAAAGGATGAGGAGGAACCACTGGGGTAAACCTCCCTTGAGCCCTCAGGCTCCTGCGGTCGATGATACACTTGCTCCCTGGAGGATTGTGAAGGAAAGTCTCGGTGTTCTAAAACTGACCCCTTGAGACAACTGTGTTTCCATCCCGATCGAGAGTGTCCACGGGGGTATTAAGCGGCCAGAGGGGAGGGGGAACCTGCCCCTGGATGTAGGCCTGCGGTGTCTGCAACCAGCATGATGAGGACGACCACAGCAGCATGGGCAAGGGTCCGGGGATATAGACCTGGACCACTCACGGGGTGTGTACCCCCGACGTCTGGGAGAGCGAGACCTCCACAACGACACAGATAGAGGTGAAACTGGCTTGTGAGAGTACTCTGGGGGATCCACTCCCAGAAATGGTGAAGGTGGCCCAAGCCATGGTGACATTGGTTGGAGGAACGGAGAAGGAGGTTCTAGATAAGCCGGTGGAGACACAGGCCTTCGGTGTGGCGTATGTATCACAGGGGCAGGGTTGGTGCTAACAGCAGCGCAGCCCTGTCTGGAGATGGGCTGCGGTGCTGGGTTTTTGATTTCGCCTTGCCCCTCCCCTGCAGGGCTGGCACTGCCCCCTCCCGTGCCGGGGATCTCGGCCCCGCTGTTGGCGCTGCGCTCGGCACAATCAGCTGCGGTGCCGCGCGGGTAGCTTCCTCCGGCACCTGCAGGCTCTGTGCCTGGTGCCCCTGCACCGCTGGTGCCGCGGGGGCTGGTGCCACCGGGTCCATCACTTGCCTCGCTGATGCTCTGGGCACCGTGCGTGCCGGCTATTGTGTAACCGGAGGCTCAGCCTCTGCCACGTGCGCTGCCGCTTGCCTGAGTATGCGGCTGGGGGCTGTGCGCTCCGCTTGTCCTGCTCGCTGAAAATGCCGGCAAGGATCGAGCCAGGGAGATTCCTCCGTTTCTGCACCGAGGGGATCCCAGAAGCTGCCCTCCTCTTATGCAACCCAGAGGGCCCTTCTGGGTGAGGCTTCTCCGGCAAGTCCGGCTGGAGAGCCTTATCAACAAGAGCATTTTAAGCCTCATTTCTCTGTCCTTCCTGGCCCTGGCTGTGAGTTTAGCACAGTGAGTGATTCCCCCAGGCAGCGGATGCATTTGCTATGCCCAACGGAGGCCGGCATAGCTTCGCGGCATCACTCACACTTTTAAAACCTGAAGAGGCCATTGCGGTGAGTCCTTTACTGTTAATAGGGTACTTAGCACTTAATCCGTGCCTTTCCACCCCAAATAGTGATCACCGGCCTGCGGGGCAGCCTAAATGGCCTTCACGTCCGCTCTTCTCCGCTCCTCTCTTTTTTTCTTTTTTTTTTTTTCCGCTGATATTCGCTTCATCTTTGCTTTCTCCCTCTCTCTCTCTTTTTTTTTTTTTTCTTTTTAAAGTAACCAAAACAACAAATTACACATAGAAAACCACTATTTAATCTGACTCTGGCCTTAGCCTGAGCGGATTCCGTCTGCAGCCGATGGCGGTTGAGAAGGAACTGGCGGGGACCGGATCGCACATGTGGCCGGGGGCGCGCAGGGGAGCAGTGCACGCTGGCACATGCACGATCCAGGAGAAACTGCTGGAAGATTTCCGATCTGCGGCTCTGGGCGAGCCCAACACCTATTGTGGAGCACCCACGGGGACCACTCGAAGAAGAACAGTTAATCCTTATCAAATTTCATTTCACCTTTTAACAACTCATCTGCATTTATCATTGAGAGTTTGGCATACAGCTTTGCAAAACAGCAACTCAAACCAAATTGTTTTTATAATTTTCCCTCTATAAAACTCACATAGCTTGAACAGGAGAACACTTATGTCAGACAAACATGTACACTAAGATTTAGTCTGATTCAACAAGAAATCATTGATATTGAACCTGTAATACTGGGGTCTATCATGGTAATTATAGTTATTCGTATTAGTTATGGAATTGTTGGCACACTTATGTCTATTAAAATCAAATGTCTTTTCAAACTTACTCCTTGGAAAATAGTTGCATGAATCTTTTAAAGTTAAATGTCTTTGGGAAGTAAACTCACGAAGTCACATCCGTGAAATACATGCTGGTATACTCCAGATGTTCCCATTCTTTCTTAATATCTAACCCCCTGCCACATAGTCATGTATTAAAAATGGATTATAGTGATAATAAACTTGATTAGCAGCTTAAGCCAAATTCATCTGCTTACCAGCATTCTGAGCTGTGGCCACAGAAAAATGGAATTTGAAGCCAAAGTTTCTCTGGAGCACAGTCTGAGCCTCCAGCTGCTACACATTCATCAAAGGTCTGGAACAAAAGAAAGTTGCAGAGTGAGCTATAAATCTCAGCCCTACATCTCAAATGTATTCCCACGATTAGATGTTAAATATGCTGGGGACAGTGAAACACAAGATGGAAGGGCGGTGGGGTGGGGTGGAAAACAGCAACACTTTTTTTCAAGCTTTGTTTTCAAAATACATTATAAAGACAATCAATCTTAACATTTTGTGACTGAAATGTACTACTTTAAGGACTGCTTGTATCCTCTGAAGAACCAGCAAGATTACTTAATATTGTTTTTCTCTATTACAAAATAACAGTTATGGTCCCAAATGCTGTTTGGGTTTGGATCATATATTCAATTTTTGTTAAATGGATCAATATTCTACCATCCTGCAAATGACTCATTTCAAATCTGAGCCTGTAACTTAAAGTCCTAAAGCTCCAAGTTGCAATAGACATGAAAGTTAAGTTACTGCATCCAACTTCACTTTGAAGGAAAAAAAACATACACAACACATTCTACACATATGGATACCTGCAGTGAAGCATAATGGTTCAAAGTTATAAGCTACATCTACACTGGGACGCTACATCGAAATAGCTTATTTTGACATAGCGAAATCGAAATAAGCTTTTTGACATGTAGCATCCAGACATCTTCCAGGGCTGGTGCCGTCGATGTTCAACGTTGACGTAGGAAAGCACTAAATCAAAATAGGCCCCGCAGGGGACCGTCTACACACAAAAGCTGCCCCAACTGGAATAAAGGGGCTAGGAAAGCCTGTGGACATGGTCACAGGGCGGATTAACCTTCCGGGGCAACAGGAAGCCACTCCCTTAAAGGGCCCCTCCAGGCAGACTTGGCCTGCACAGCACAGGTCCTCAGAGCCCACAACCACTCGCAGACCCTGTGCACGCAGCATGGACCCCCAGTAGCAGCAGCAGCCAGAAGACCACATGGCCGCCCTCAGCATCTCCTAGAAGATGAACTGTCCTCCTTGAGGGATGAAGGAGCTGCCCCAGACCACCATGTAGCCCTCCCGGCCTCCCCCAGCCAGGAGCGCCGCTGGCTCTGGAGGTACCCCACCAGCGCAGAGTGGTGGGAGCAGCTGGTGCTTGGGGAGTGGGACGACAACTGCTGGCTCTGGAATTTCTGGATGAGCCTGCAGACATTCCTCAAGCTCTGCCGGTGGCTCTCCCTGCCCTGCGGCACCAGGACACCCCCATGCGGCATGCCCTTACTGTCGAGAAACGGGTTGGCATCGATGTCTGGAAGCTGGTCACTCCAGACAGCTACCGACCTGCAGGACAGCAGTTCAGTGTGGGCAAGGCCACCATCAGGACTGTCATCATGGAGGTAAGAGGACCCCGGGGAGAGGGGGAGAGACCAGGGGAGGAGGGGAGCCCAGGCGGAGAGCCAGGCACACCCCTCACGGGTGCTCATGTCCTCCCCCTGCAGGTGGTCCGCACACTGAACACTCTGCTGCTCCACAGGCTCATGCGGCTCGGGGACCTGGATGCAGCCATCGTGGGGTTTGCTGGCATGCGGTTCCCTAACTGCTTCGGGGTACTGGATGGGACCCATGTCCCCATCCGCGCCCTGGAGCACAGTGGAGGATGCTTTGTCAACAGGAAGGGCTACCGCTTGGTGGTCCTCCAGGCCATGGTGGACAGCCAGGGCTGTTTCCTGGACACACATGTTGGCTGGCCTGGCAGCACACACGATGCCTGGATTTTCAGGAACTCGGGCCTGGGCCGCGGCTGGAGGCAGGGACCTACATCCCCCAGCAGGTGGATGCAGCCTACCCCCTCCAGCCCTGGCTCATGGTGCCTACACGGGTCACCTCAGCACCAGCCAGGAGCGGTTCAACACCCGCCTGAACCATGCACGCCAGGTGGTTGATAGGACTTTTGGCCGCAGGAGGTGCCTCCTCACCCACCTGGATGCGGGGCTCCCCAACATCCCCCAGGCTGTGGGCGCGTGCTGAGCACTCCACAACCTGGTGGAGAGCAAGGGGTAGGCATTTGTGCAGGTCTGGGCTGCGGAGGCTGGTACAGCCTACACCCAGCCACCCACTGCACCAAGCCGACCACGAGGGGATCCGGGTCTGGGAGGCCCTGCAGGCCCATTTCAACCAGGCTGCAGGGTGAGCGCTGGCAGAGCCACCCACCGCCCACAACACATTACGCTGCCCCCACGCCCACACCACTGTGCACCAAAGAGCACACAACACACGTTTGTTTTGTTTTAAATAAACCAAACATTCCTGAAACCAAAAACGATGAACTGTAACATGAATGGGGGAACTATGTACATTGGGCGGAACAGCTACTAAAGGGGACAAGGCAAGTATGTACAATAATGGTGGGGAATATGTACAAAGGGTGGGGCCTGCGGGGGGGGGGGGCCCAGTCCTTGGCCCCCTTCCCCCCTACTGTCCAGGACCCGTCCGGGGGGGGGTGCAACCCACATCTGGGCTGGAGGTCCCGTCGAGGCTGGGTGTGGGCCTAGGAGGACTGGCAGGTATGGCCGGGCTGGCTCCTGAGCCCCATGGTCTCCCTTCTCAGTAGGTTCCAGAGCAGGTGGAGGGCGGCTGGGAGGGATGGCGGCTGGAGCGGCAGGGGGTGCCATCTGCTCGGCAAGGCGCTCAAGGGTCCTCATGAAGGACCCCCAAGCCTCCTGGTGCCCAGCCAGCACTCTCTACTGCAAGTGGAGCCGGTGCTCTGCCACTTGTAGGCAATGCTCTGAAGCCTCCACATGATGCTGGAGGGTGGCGAGGAACGGGTCAGGGGTCAGCGGCTGCCCGTGGCTGGCTCCGGTGGTGGCGGAGTCGTCCTGGGGCCAGTCCCTGCTCCGCTGCCTGGCTGCCACAGTGCGATGTCCCAGCTGGGATGTCCGGCACAACGGATGCAGCGCCCATGCTGTCGAGGCCTTCAGACGGTGCAGCTGTGGAATAAAGCTGGGAAGAGCGGAGACAGCCATTAGTCTGGGCCCTGACCCGCGTCCCACGCCGTCCACCCCTCTGCTGCTGGTTCCCTATCCCATCCCCCAGGAATGATGATGGGTGTGGTGTCTGTGGGTGACCCCTTTCGGGGGTTCTGCTCCCCCCTTATCCCCAGGGATGGGGTGTGGCACAGTCTTGGGGGGCACGTGCTGATGGGCTCTTAGGGATGTGCCACTGCTGTCCCAGGGCCATGGCCTGGCTGGGCCATGGTGGACCAGGGTCAGCTGGGTGTGTGGAGGGCCCTGGTTGTGTCCCTTGTCCCCACCGCTTAACCCAGGGGTGTGCACCTGGGGTACATACCTGACGGTTCGCTCCCACAGGTTTGGGGGACACCTGGCGGGCAGACGACCTGCTGAAGCTGCGGGAGGGGAGGTCAATCAGGAGCCCCCCCATTGCTGGACCCTCCTCCTCCGGTGTCCCAGGGGTGGGCTCCTGGTGGGGCCCCCATGGTGCAGAGCTGGCCACCGGGCAGGACTCCAGCTCCGGGGCCTGCTGGGGCTCGTTGGCCGAGATGTCGAGGGTGGCCGGGGGGGGGGGGGGGGGGGGGGGGAGAGGTGGTGTACCGGGGGCCCAGGATCTCCCTGAGCTCCCTGTAAAGGGGGCAAGCGACAGGGGCGGCCCCAGACATATGCCCAGGCATAGGGCATAACCCTGCCGCAGCTCCTTGATCTTACTCCTGACATGGTCAGGAGTGCAGACAGGGTGACCCCGGGCAGCCAGGCACTCGGCCAGCTGGGCGAACGCATCTACTTTCTGCCACTTGCTCCCCGTTACCTGGAGCACCTCCTCCTCACCCCAAAGCCCCAGCAGGTCCCGAATCTCGGTGTCCGACCAGGAGGGGCCCTGCCACCTCTTCCTCCCCTGGCTGGATGGCTGAGAGCCCTGGGGGGCACTTGGTAGGGGCTGGCTGGCTGCCATGGGCGCTGGGTGGGGGATCAGGGCATCTGGAGGGCGTGCAGGCTGTGCATGTGTCTGTGCTGCTGCCTGCACGCCCTCAGCTTCCTGCCACAGGAAATCTGGGGGCATGGAGCTTTAAGGGGCTGCTACACGCAGCAACCATAGGGCTCAGGGGCTGGATAGAGCATCTCTCAACCCCTCAGCTGATGGCCACCATGGAGGACCCCGCTATTTCGATGCAGCAGGACGCGGATCATCTACACATGCCTTCACTATTTCCATCTTCTGATGGGGATAGAGATTTCGACATCTCACCGCCTTACATTGATTTCAACTTTGAAATAGCACGCGACACGTGTAGATGCGCCGGGCGCTATTTCAAGGTTGACCTGGCTATTTCGAAATAACCAGCTAGTGTAGATGCAGCTATAAATGTCAGTTCTGTTAACATTGGATGGAAAATAGTATTAAAAATTGCATAGCAGTCAGAAACTCAAAGTACTGGTAAATTTCTCCAAACCAGGTCTAGGATGCTTATTTTGGGTACAGAACTGGTTTTATCCTGTGAAAGTATAATACACTTATGAAGACAGCTTTTTACACTTCTCTTGTTTTGTGCAATTCAAAACACTATTGTTTTGATCATTTAATTGAACCTATGAAGTAAAAATTAAGTTGGGAGAAAGATTTTTAAAAATGTGAAACATGCATTTGTTCAATTTTAACTGGCTATAGACACAGTAAGATTTAGTAACAGCAACGATGGGTCCTGTGGCACCTTATAGACTAACAGAAAAGTTTTGAGCATGAGCTTTCGTGACCACAGACTCGCTTCATCAGATGCATCTGATGTGAGCATCTGATGAAATGAGTCTGTGCTCACGAAAGCTCATGCTCAAAACTTTTCTGTTAGTCTATAAGGTGCCACAGGACCCTTCGTTGCTGTTACAGATCCAGACTAACACGGCTACCCCTCCAATACTTGACAGCAAGATTTAGGACTCTACACTCTTGTCAAGAATCCAACCCAAGATGCAGACACTCAGAAGCAGATTGCTTGAAATTGCTGCAGTTTGATAAAAAAATGTATTTCCAAATAAAGCTCTGCCCATACTTCAGTAAAATATATTTGCGCATTTTCACTAGCTAAGAACTAGAGAGTGTTCAGAATTCAGCACTGACAACATCGTGGCATCTGACCATCTAACTCAAATGGTGCTTTTCTGAAAGGTAAACATGTTTAAACCTGTGTCACAAAACAACTTAAAAACCTGCCCAGCTCAGAATGAAGTGGGCAGTATCTGAAAAGGTTCTACAGAGAAAGATTTATGTTTGGTTGAAATGATAGAGGTAAAATATGACTTTTTTCCCCCCACTTTCATGAGCACTATCCATCCATTCTAAGTATTCATACAGCATCAATCAACCTATCTGAGCATTGACCTGTTCTGGGTACACCTCCCAACTTGTGCAGGTATGTGTCAAATATGAGTTGGAATTTATCAACCAATAAGATTTCTCCTGCAACACAGGTCACTTAGGAGTTCAAGCTCAAGACAGCTAAATAATTTTTTTTTAAAATAAAACAAAATGAAGACATACCCCTCCCATTCTCTCCTCCACCTATATCTTGACAGCTATAGCAACAGGAATTCTAACAGAAACTTTTGTGTTTAAGAGATTCTCTTCTCATAGCAAAGATATTATTCTGAGATGTTCAATAGAAAGAAAATAGTTCTTTCCTATCCATATAGCAAAATAAGACTGTCACTCAAATTGCTGTACATTACAAGCCCGCTGTTCTAGCTGAATCTTTATTATGATTTCTTTAAACCATGATGGGTATCAGTACGAGGAAATGCCATGCAAAATGGATTTCTATTTTGGAAAATGACAAACTCCATCTGCACACACACACAATGATTACAACTATTGTTCAAAGGTACATAGAGACTAATTTAAGGGGTAAATCAGCTTCCATTGTAGTAGTTATTTTTGTCTCAATAATATTAGCTTGGAATTAGATTCAATTTATTTATAAAACAATGGCATTTTACCACATACTTGACATTGTTGTTCCTTAATGTTTTGTATGTTGGTTAATTAGAAAAACGTACAACAGACAGCTTATAACCATATGGAACATACATGTGGACCTACATTTGAGGCTGATCAACATGCACATAATTAGAGGTGTCTTTTAGAAGGGTTTGTACTTTTTGTACATTTACTGATGAAAGAATAGTATTTGTTTTGAATCAGAGTAAAGGATTTTCTTACAAAGGGTGCTCAGCCGTGCTTGTAGATATTCCATTGCTTTTCAGTCAGACATGGTTTAGTTTCAGAGTGACAATCCTAGAATTTTATCATACAGATGTAGGCCTGGTAAAGTTATGAAATCCTTAACTAGTAGGTTCTAAAGAATTTTTATGGGATGTGACTGATAACAGAAAAACTTCTCTCTTAGCAAATTTAACTGGTTTTCTAAATACATGTTTTTGTTTTTGGAGTTTATCAAGGAAAATCATATATCAAACAAGCAGGTATACAGTCTTGCTGAAAGAAACGCACAAAAGATGGTATAGTACTGTTGACGCTTAAACAAGTGGCTCTTTGGACATTATATGTGCAGTGACAATTCAGATGAGATTCTGAGATGTAGTAAACTACATGGTGATGGATACTATGGTTGTCTTAGTTGTTTACCTTTCTGAATTTTATATCCAATGCAAATAAAATTGGCATCTGCTTGTTAAGTAAAGCTTCCTCAAAACACTTTCAAAGAGTTGCATGCTTAGCATTATAGTCTGAATTATTACAAGCAGTGAAAAAAATTAAAGCTTGATTACAGAATTTTATCTGAACAAAACAAGGTGCTTGTGGGGCAATTTAAATGTGTATAACAACAATGGTAATATCAAAAATTAAAATACACTTATGTCCGCTAAAGTGACAAGATAAAAGATGAAAACAAGAGCCTGGCATAAGAACAAAGAATTATTAAGTAACTCATTGGGAAAGTATAAATAGAAACCAATGGTAATTAATCTCTGAAGGAAGTTATTTAAAGTTCATTCTATTTTGAAAAGTGACTTCATGGAAGTGGCATTGTCAGTTTTTGGGTTTTTGTTCTGAGTAAATGCACACCAGATGCATCCAGTTCACAAATTACATGTAAAATGTTTTTACTTTTTAATTAACTTCGAGTCCAATTAATTTATCCTAGTCTGGAAATCAGTTAGTTCTCTTCATCTCACACATCTCCCCCTCCAGTGGAATGTCCTCCAGGCCAAATTATGTCAGTGACACTATGTAACTTCATGGCCTTCTGTAACTTTGCACAAGGGAATCAGACGTAAACAAATCCACATGTATAACAGAATCCACCTATGAGACATTTTACAACATTTTCTAGGAGGTCACGAATAACACTTTAAAAGTGGAAGTCTTCATGGTTGTTCTATGAAATTGGCCATAGTGGTTCAAACTAAAGGTCCTTCTAGCTCAGTAACCAGTCTTCTAATGGAGACCAATGCCAAGTGCTCCAGAGGGAATGAACAGAACAAGCAATCACTGAGTGATCCATCCCATCAGCTTCTGGTAAACAGAAGCTTCTGGCAATCAGACAGACAATCTACCCAGTCAATATTAATTTTATTTACTTTAAACTCAAGGGAAATAAGAAACTCTGAGCAAATTTAATGGCTTAATTGATATGATTTTTTAAAAAGCAATTTTAAGAAATCGAAGTATTCCTTTCATATCCAGGATCTGAAAGAAGTGAAAAAGGTACTGTCAGTGGGATGGTTTTATAGTACTTTCCTAGTTTTAATTCTGCCAGATAAATGTCCAGCGAAATACTCAAACTTTAATTGGCCAAATGACTTTTTTCAACCCAGTTTCAATTACTGATTCCAGTTGAAAATAAAGAAAACTCTGGATCTAATGTCTTCCTGTATCACTTTAGGTCAAATCATAGCGGAGAATGCACAGAGGTGGACTTACTGTCCACCATGCGTAGGAGATTCTGTATTTTTAAACCCATCAGTGGAATAAAAGCGGCTATACACTAAGGAACAGTTGGCAGGTTATAAAATCAAGACCTATACTTACACCCACCCCTTTTTTAATCATCTGATACCATATATCAGACTATCACCATAGCAAGACTACCAGGGACACATTTTTAAATCCTTAATTTAATTTATTATTCTGTTTGAAGTTGTCATGCTTATTCTTTAAGCAAGAAAAGATTTTCCCTACAGAAAGTTTACCAGAAATTCATTAGGCATATTTTGAGCTGGATAAATATTAAAAATGTTTTTCAACAGTAAAAGCATCTGAACAGTTCTTTGCCTTCAGAAACACAAACGATCTTCAAGTTATTGCCAAATTCATGATAAAGACTTTGCAACAGGTAATTTGAAATAACATTTTGAATGTCTGAAAGGTTGGATGTAAAAGCCCCACACAAAACAGAAATATCCTTATTTGCAGAACCCTTTCTCAATCCAGATGATAATGTCTAGTGAGTGGAAGTGGGATGCAGGGGCAGCAGATGGAGCCAAAACCTTTGTAACAGAGGCACAGCTACTTCTAAGGAGGCCAGGAGGAGCAGGGGCTTCCAGATTAGTGGCCTTTTTTGTTTGTTTGTTTGTTTTCTGGGAGGAGGGGTGAAGGGTGTGGAAACAAAAGCTAATTTTAAAAGTAAAACCTACTTACTATGTCATTGTTTCTTTGTGTTTGGCTCAGCTTGCATAATGAAAATAAGGTATTTGGTTTGACTTTTTTTTTTTTTTTTTTTGTCAGTTTCACTTTCGGTTTTTCCAAGGTATTAGCATAATGGTGCACTATTTAGGTTGCAAACATTGCAGAAAAATTTTTATTTAAAAATCCTGTGTTTTCACTTAAATTAAAAAAAATGGAAAAATTTCAGTTCTTATGTTTTGTAAAAATCCTACTTTTACAAAACTTACATATTGGGTCAAATTCAAGCTCTTTAAAAACTGTTAATTCATCAAATAAAATGCATTACTTTGCTTATTTATGCAAGTATGATCCAAGGCAATATTCCAACAGTATATCTATTATATAGATATTTAAATGAATCCTGGGATAAACAAACTGTGGAATTAATAGAAAGCCATAACAATGTTTCAGCAAGCAAGGTTTTGCAGCTTGAATACACTAAGATGGGTCTATTCAGTTCTAAAGAGAGGTAGGAAAGTGCAGAACATGTACCTCTTAAACACCAACAGCGTCAGGTAATGCAGCTTGCATGCTAAAGGCTTACCAGAATATAAGCATTCAAAATTAACTAGTACTACTACTGAAAGAGAAGCAGATTTTATCATATCATGATAGCTTTTGAGTGCAGGTAGTGCTATTTAGTTCAGCTTTTTGATGGGCTCACATAGAACAGTTTTTATTTCATGCCTACAGCCATGGATATTGACAAAATGACATCCGGACTGAGATTTTACAGACTTCTTAAAACAAATTATTTGTTTGCAAAGTTTGAAGAAAATTCTTTCAATTTTTTTTTCCAGAATTAGTCATTCAAATAAATACTTGCTGACAAGGTCAGAACCTTGGATTTATACTTCTTCAAAGGTTTAACAGTATATGAAGTTGTATACCTTGGTTCAGTATCAACACAAAAAAATGGAGCATGCTACCTACTTAAAAAAAACAGCATCACCATTGTTGATGCAGGAGCGGTTCTGATTTTTTAAACTTCACACAATGGTGTAATTTCAACCTTAAATCCTTTAATATTTTACAAAACTTTGTGAAAAAGAAATATGGTTCTTGCCAAGCCATATTTTAAGATCAACTATAAACAACACACGAAAGCAGAAGCTGAAGGTTACCTTTTTATCCCCCTGTTTTCGCCTTCGCAGTCCTGGTCTGTAATCATCTCCAAAACGCAAAAAGTAATAGTAAGAAACTAGTCGTTCTATAGGATCTCTTATAACATTAATGTAAATTGGTTTCTTTTTCACACCAAACCTGAAATTAAAAAAAAAAAAAATATATATATATCAAACTAATATAGTTCCTGAATTATTTCAAAAATGTATTTATTGACAGATAAACATGAAAGTGCACACATATTAGAGGGGAAACATGGAAATTTAGTACTAGAAAAACAATATTTCATATTAAGGCTATACATTATTGTTTGAAAGAACAGAAGAGCACAGTCTGAAATATATATTAAAAACAGAAGTCCATCTCAAGATACAACATAGGTTCCAGAAATGTTTTCATAGATTCTTCATTTCAGGAACAAGACCAACTTAAAAACTAAGCCAGCCATCCTGGAAGTCAATTCTGAATATTGGTATGTGTATATTTTATACATATATGAAATTCCCTCTGAGATAAAAATTTCTATTGAAATGTCAATTACATTTCACCTGCATCCATATCAGGTGCAGAAAGTATTAATGTAAGTAACTTGACCTTAGACATTCCTTTCCTCAGTCTAGCAACCAAATAGTTACACCACAGTAGCTGTCAGGGGCTAGTCTACACTAGAGGATGTTGGGGAGAAAACTGGCATTTTGTCAACAAAACCCCAGGAATGTCCAGATTCCCAAGGCATTCTGTCAATAGTAAATGGACAGAATACAGTACTTTTGTCGACTGCATTCTGCTGTTCCCCCATGAGGCAGAACACCTCTGTCAACAGTCATTTGTCAATAAAAGAGCCAGTATGGATGTCCTGGGGGGCCCTCTGCCAACGGACTGGGCTACCGGAACACCAGGCAGCTTGGTCTGCTGTACTTCTGGTTGGCCATTTTTGTTGAGAGAGCAACTGGGCCGTCTGGCCATGCTCTGTTGACAGAGCAGACTATTTTTTCCATCCACTTTGAAGTTTGGCCCCAGTCTGTTGACAGGGTGAATGAATCACTGTGGATGAATCGCTACAATCTAGACACAGCCAGGAAGTTCAGTCTTCCTTTCCTGCTTTCTGCTATAACTGCCTTTCTAACTGTGCTATGCACTTGTAAAGTAAGTCGTATTCCTGGCATGACCTCAAGGACAGAAACGCTAATTACATGGAAAGAGGGGGGGCTCAAGGATTCCACTTGGCTATTCCTATAAAATATGGGTGTCTCATACTAGCAGAAACCATCACTTCATTTTCTGTTTGAAAGTGACTTTTCAAGATGTTTTAAGGCCACTGTGCTAACCCTAAAGAAATTTTCAGTTAGCACGGTACCAAGTTAAGGTGGCATAAGAAACAATGAAATGATAACTCAAATGACCAGACTAAAACAACAGAAACAATTTTGTGTTATTTCCACCCCAATAGGTCTATGCTCCTTATTTTTCTTCTCCTTTTGAGACTTGTCAGACATAGTGTAGGACCTATGTAAAAGATCACAAAGAATTAAGTAAGAAGAAAAACAACCACCACCACCACCACCACATTTAAACATTTCCAAGGTCCCAAAAGGTGTATCAAATAATATCATGAACACCCTCAAGTGAAAGCAGAAACTGAAAGCTGTTCAAATAAATTTATGTGCAGCTAAAACTGCTAGAATTTTGTACTGACAGAATCATATAACCCTAACAGCTACACCAAAGAAACCTTAGCAAAACGCTGCTTTGCCAAGCACAATGAGGAAGAAAGACAATTGGAAAAAATAAGTTATAAGCTAAAAACTTGCTGTTTGTAAGGGTATAACCTATTAAGCCTTCGCCTGAAAGAATAAAGAGGAGACATAACAGAAGAGGAAGAAGTTAGAAGTAGAAAATGCGGAAATAAGAACACTCATGCTGAGTCTACACTTGCCCCCAACTTCAAAGGCAGAATGGTTCTCAGGATGTTGGGAGATTACTAATGAAGTGCTACGTGAATATGCAGCACTTCATTAGGCTAATTCTCCCCCTGTGGCGAAGTGTCAAACTTCTAAGTGCCAGTATGCGTGTAGCCTCAAAATTTTGGGGAGTAAAGGCACTTCGAAGCGCCCACAGCTACATGCATGCCAGCACTCCGAACTTTGATATTTCGAAGTTGCCGTGGGGGAAAATTAGTTTAATGAAGTGCTGCATATTCACTGCAGCACTTTATTAGTAATCTCCCATTACCCTGATTACCACACTCCCTTCAAAGTGCGGGGCAAGTGTAGACCCAGCCTTACAGTTATGTTAAGGCCAGACTAATGACACAGACATGAATAATGTGAGAGCAGCTGGAATATCTGGTCCTATAATAACCATGCTGACCAATACAAAGTTCTGCGGAGATTGGATTGTGTTCACCACCTATCATAACAGGTCCAATCCTAACTGGTGTCTCTTGGAACACTGTAAATATTTATGGCACGGTGTAAAGAAGTAATATAATAATAATAATAATAATGAAACAATATTGTCCTGTGTCAAAGGAAAGCATTTTCCCATCCACTTAACCCAAAGAAAATAGCATCATGATGCAGATTAGCTATTATGGATGACTAAGGTGGCATCAGAACAAAAGCAGGATAAAAACACACCAGGGAATCAAGAGTTTCTGTTAGTATTGAGCTAGTGGGGTTGTGGCACCACTCCCTCAAAGCCAGTAGTCTTGGATTGCTCCCTACTGCTGCCATATTTTTGGTTTCAGCATAATCTAAGAAGTATTTCTGAAATATCTGAGTCTCATTTGGTGTTTAATAAGTAGCTTAATATTTTCTGAAACAGGGCGCACCTGAAAATTACAAGAATTTAGAACATACTCTCAGTTTCTTAAAAGTATAGGTCAAAAGGCAAGAGCAACCAGAGAACTTGGTACATGATTTTAATAATGAAAATCACACAATATGAGAAAGGAAGTTGGAGGAAATGAGTCTTTCAGGCAAAGGGACAACGAACAATGAATGCAAAGATAACACAGCCCTGGAAAGAAATACGAATGACATTTCTTAAGTGGCTTACACATCTTTGTGTAATAATTACTTTAATCTGAGAAGTTCCAAAACCTAGATGTTCCCAGCTTTATGCCCCAAGTAACGTGAAGAATAATATTCATCTAGCTCTTCACAAGGCTGTTATTTCATTCAGTGTTCAGTTCCATAAGTCTATTAATACAGTATTTTAACTTAAAATTTCATCAGTCTCCCATTCTATCTTTTGTTAAATGCAAGGAGTTTCCTCATTTTATGGTTTTCTTTTTTTTTGTTTTGTTTTGTTTTTTTAAAGTTTCTCTTCACTGTTTCTTTTCTGTAATCTTGAAATTTCAGCTGCTGCCCACTGGTAATTTCCCATAGTGGCTTTTAGGACTTTCTATTAGAGAAAAGCTAAAACGGGAGTTTATGATGATTCCCCAGTTTACTTTTGATTTTTTAAAAATAAAGTTATAAATGTTTTTAGAGGGGGCTTTAAAGGTTACCAACCAGAGAATCGTTATCCTCTGAGGTCTTAGTTAACTGTCGGAGCAAAAAGGAGGAGAAACACAAGCAATGGGGAATTTGGGCCTGATCTTGCATCAATGCAGTCAATAGTTTTATTATCCACTGTAATGGGAAACAGGATTAAGCCCTCAAAGGGAAACATCATTCTGTGTATTTTCTATGTATTTTTTAGTGCATAGTACAAAAATGACTGCTGGTAATGTATGGTATGTTATTAACTGGCCAGATAACAGCTACGTTGAAAAGAGCTAGAAATGTACAGTAAGGCCCCAGAGTATGCGAAGGTTCCGTTCCATGCACTATCACATAAACCGAGATTTCGCGCAAGTTGGGGTCTGGCTTTTTTCCCAGCAGAACACATGTTCTGCAGCCAGGGAAGCAGCTGAAAGGTAAGTCCTGGACTGGCTGGGCAGTTGGGGAGGGTTAAACCTGGTGGTGGGTTGGGGCTATGGGAGGTGGATGGGGAGATGAGCCAAGCCTGGGGTGCGTTAGGGCTGCAGGGGGGTGAGGGGTGGAGTTGAGTGCAGGTGGAGAGCTGGGCTGCGGGCGGGGAGTTGAGCCGGAACCAGAGCCGTGTCTGGGTGGTGAGCCGCAGGGGCCGTTGCACCAGAGCCGTGCGGGGCGGGGGGCAGTGGGCAGCTTGTGAGCCGCGCGGGGTCGTCACACTGGAGCCGTGTGGGGCAGGGGGAAGGCAGGCAGACAGCATGTGAACTGGCAGGAAGGGCGTGGGGGAGGGGGGCACCACACTGGAGCTGCACGGGGCGGACAGCTTGTGAACTGGTAGGGTGGGGGGATCGCATCAGAGCTGCGTGGGGTGTGTGCGTGCGTGCGTCTTGTGAGCTGGCAGGGAGATTGCACCAGAGCCGCGCAGGGCAGGAGAAGGCAGCTTGAGAGCCTGCAGGGGGGTTGCACTGGAGCCCCGCAGGGCAGGAGAGGGCGGCTTGAACCATAGCCACTTGCAGGTGGTTTAAATGGGGCTGGGGGAGGGGGGTTACGGTCAGATGCGTAAGAGCGGGGTCGTGTACTCTGAGACCTTACTGTATAGTGAAGGTAAAAAGCCATTTTGAAATTTTCTACCTGAATATGTTATGTTGTGTTATGTTACTCATTAGCTAACGTGTGTTTGGGAACAGGCTGTTTCTAAACTTTTCAGCCTATGAAGGATATTGCTAGGAGGACACTAAATTCTGAGTATTCAGAAGACTGAGCTGAAATTCTCAGGCAAATGCATACCCATTGCTCATAATATTGCTAACTCATAGAGTCAGATCATAACTGTCGAAGTTAATCCTTTGTTATCATGAAATAAGCAGGTCAAAGTTGCATTAAAATACCTAAAGGGAATATTGTTTGAAGGACATTACTTTTGAATTATTTAAAAAAAAAAAAAAAAAAAAAAAAGACAGTTGTCACATTCTGATCACTAGAGGGCAGTAATATTTAAGATGGAACAACGATCTACTGGAACTAATGACTATGCAACTGAAAACTGGTCAAACTATCATGTTTCGGAAGGAAATGTTTTATCTACTATGTGGCTGAAAAAAATGTATGTAGTAACAACCATTGTAGATTAAACAAATCATTGGGTAACTTACCTTGCAAAATCCAAGTAAGATATATGTCCATGATAAAATCCTGGTTTCATTTCCTTCCAGGAAGTTACATTCTTCACAAATCGCACCTACAAATGTAGAAAGCAGTCAATATTCCAGTACTGTTTGTAACAGCTGATGTTTAACTACAGTAATATATTCCACTCTAAGTATGATTGGACAATGCATTTTGATAAAAATCTATCACAATGAACATTACCAAAAGACACGAGTAACTAAAAAGGGTACTTAAGTTAAAAGCACATGGTAATTGACTCATCTTAGAGAGCCGCAAAGCTAAAAAAAATTAAGCTAAATGCAGCAAAGTCAAAACATGACCAATACAAATAACTGTTTAATTAGTATTGTAGTTGGCCTGAAACAGTTTGAAGGCAATAAAGAGTCGCCTTAATTACGCACAGCAGGGACCAAATCCATCAACCTGTATTCAGACTAAAAGATTTTCCACAAAAAGAGAATAATTTTTCCCCCAAATGTGTTAGGTGAAATTTTTAAAATGGGTCCTATTATTACACCAACACAAAGGCATCAAACCTAGTAGTTCATTTGCTCAAAAGGAGACAAATTTCCAAGTTTTTGATGGACCATAAGGCAGACAGTCTATCAGCATCATGTTCAATTTAAGTTACCCCTGCATTCTTCTGCGTGGCTTACTACTAGGAAAAATAATTTAAGACCAATCACTCAATGCAACAATTTAAATCTAGATCATATCGATCAACATGAAAAAACAGTTACCAGCCTCTCATAACTGTTTTTCGAGATGTGTCATTCACATACATTACAGTTAGGTATGTGCATACTATGAGCGTGAACATCAGAAATTTTTCCCGTAGCAGCATTCATCAGGTCAGCCAGGGAGACCCATGGAGTGGAACCAGTATAGTGCAGTATACATGACTGCTGACCCAACCACCCCTCTGTTCTTTTTTGCTGGCTACACTGACAAAGGGAAAGGATGTGAACATCACATGTTGAACAACAGTAATGAGAGATGAGTAACTGTTTTTTCTTCTCTGAGATCTTGTTCACATCAATTCCAATTAGGGGACTCCCAGGCTACTCCCAGGTAAGAGAGCTGGAGTTAGTATGTTACAACCGCAGGACTCTCTTCTTATAGAAGTGTCACTTCTTGTCTGCTGATCAGTAGTATAACGTGATGTGAAAGCATAAATGGAGGACCAGCTAGCCAAACTACATGTGTCCTGAATCTGGACTTCCCCTAGGAAAACCATGGAAGAGGCTTGAGCCCTTGTGGAATGGATGGGGATTGCTGGCACTGGAATACCCACAAACTCTCAGCATTTATGAGTAGTCTGTAATGCACAAAGAGATACTCTGAGAAGAAACAGGGAGGCCCTTCATTTGGTTAGTGATGGCCACAAATAGCCGGGATGACTTTCTGAAGGGTTTACAATGGTCAATATAAAACAAGGCTCTACAAATGTCCAGACAGTACAGCTGCTGCTGATTGCCACATGGCTTTGAGTAGAAACCCAGGAGAAAAATATCCTGATCCAGATGGAACTAAGAGGCCACTTTGGGCAGGAAGTTTGGATGAGGTCTGAGCTGCACCTTATCCTGGTGAAAAGACCAGGGTGGTGGTGGAGATCTCTCACACAAGTGCTTTTAGGTCTGATAACTATCTAGCTGACATAAATCACCACTACAAAAGCCATTTTCCATGACAAGTACAATAGTAAACAAGAGGCCATATGCTCAAAGGGTGCAAGCATTAGCTCAGAAAGGACCAAATTCAGATCCCATGGAGAGACAAGTGGCCATGCCTGGGGGTAGACTCTTCCAACCCTTAGAGAAAGCGTATGGCCCAGGGATTGACAAAAACTTACTGGGCACCCTTCCTAAAGTGGAATGGAGAAATGGCTGCTATGTGGACCCTTAACAGATGATAGGACTAAGTCTTGATCTTTCTAGTGAAGCCGATAGGCATCTGTCCCAACTCTTCTTGACTATGTTAGCACTATCTTTGGCTAAGCGCACAAGCACCAGTACCTCTTCCGCTTCGCAAGGTAAGTAGCTCTTGTGGATGGCTTCCTGTTGCCTAAAAGGGTCTTCTGAACTTGGTTTGAGCACTAAATACCATGGAGCTTCCAGACCATGAGCTGAAGAGGCCAAAGGTGTGGGTGCAGGAAGCATCTGTGGTCCTGAGTGATCAGGTCAGGTAGAGGGGAAGATCTACAGGTGTGTCCACAAACAGCTCCAAGAGAGCAGTATATCAATGCTGGGACAGCCATGCCAGAGCCAGAAAGATTACCCTCTCCCTAGCTGTCTTGTGAAGCAATAGGATTGGGGGAAAGGCATACAGTAAATGATCCTTCCAGTGCAGCATAAATGCACCTGGTAGGGACCCTGGGCTGTGGTTGCAGAATAAGCAAAAGAGGGGGCATTTGTTTCCTTTTATGGTGAATAGCTTTACCTAGGGAAACCCCCGAACCACAGAAATGAAGTGGAGGATATCTCACTGACTCTTCGTGGCTGAGGAATGATCTGCTGAGATGGTCTACCACCATGTTCTGACTCCTAGGAGATAAGAAGCCTCCAGATGGATGGAGTGGTCTGTGAAAATTGTCCATAGAAGGAGAGCTTCCTGGCATAATGGCAACCAACTGACCGCCACCCTGCTTGTTGATATAGAACATGGAGGTAGTATTGTCTGTCAGAACTGTCATGCTGTGTCCTTGCATATGGACATGAAAGGTATGACAGGCCAAATGAACTGCCCTGAGCTCCTTCACATTCAAGTGCAGAAGCATATTGTCATTTGACCATTTGCCCCATGTCTGCAGGTTCCCCAACCTCTATGCAAAGCATCTGTGACTAGTGTCATCCTGGCCTGAATAGCATGGAATGGGACAGCCACACATACAATCAGAGTGACCATCCACTAACACAAAGCAGTAAAAACCTGCTGAGGCCCTGTCAGGACTAAATCTAGGCTGTTCCAATCAGGGTGGCAGACTGATGAGAGCCATTCCTGGAGTGGCCTCAGTCTAAATCTGGTATGCATGACTACCTACATGCACATGACTGGGAGCAACTATGGGAGCTCCTTACCATGGTCATATGACAATGTTCCAGAGAATGGATGAGATGGGAAATGACCCAGAACCCCGAGTCCAGCAGTAATACCCTCACTGCTACTGAGTCTAGGACTGCCGCTATGAACTCCGTCAGTTGAGAGGGGATGAGTGTCAACTTGTCCAAGTCAAGCAGGATCCCTAATCTTTGGAATGTACTCATGAAGAGACAAACATGGGATTCCACCTGCCTCTTAACAGCCAGTTATTGAGGTAAGGGTACACATCTACCCTTCTCTTGTGAAGAACAGCTGTTACCACCACCATGCATTTAATGAACACATGGGGAGCTGTGGAGAAACCAAAGGGAAGCACTGCAAACTGGTATTAAACCTAACAATGTGAAGAGAAGGAAGCACCTTTGCAACTGTCAAATAGCAATGTGAAAATAAGCATCTTTCACATCAAGGGCTGAGTACCAACTTCCAAAACCCACGGAAAATATAAGAGAACACAATGAAAGCACGCAAAAGCTCAACTTTACAGGAAATTTGTTGACACTGTGGAATGGGTCTGAACCCCCCTTTTGCTTCTGGAATGAGAAAACAACAGGAATGAATACCTTCCTCCCCTTCCCCCACCCCCACTTTCTTAGTTCCTGAGGAACCTTCCCAGTCACTTCTGGCCATGGGGTGATAATCTCCTGTTGCAGAACTACTCATGAGAAGGGTCCCTTAAAGATGGATGGGGAAGGGGAAGTGAAGGGTGGGATGGGTAAGAGTAGACCTGGAGGGCATATCCCACTTCCACTAAGCAAAGGACCCAATGGTCTGAAGTTATAAGAACCCGTGTATACAGGAAACAAGAGAGGCAGTTGCGGAAGCAGGGGGAGGGATCCAGAGTGCCAACTGGTACGGAGTCCTTGAACATCTCATCAAAATCCTTGCTTTGAACTGGACTGGAACTGAGACTCCTTGGGCTTGGCCTGTACACCAGGACAGGGTCCTGTGCCTGTTGTTCCTGCCCTTCAGGGATAGGAATCTTGTCTTGTGCATGACTAGAACAAGTGCTGCTGCTGGGGCCTAAAGGGCCTCCTCAGTTTGGAAGGAGTCCAGATCCTAGGAAAACACACAGTACCTCAAGTATGATTCAAGTTGTGCAGCCTTGAGTCAGTTTGCTTGGACAACAAGCCCGAGCCTCAAATGGGAGGTTCTGAAAGGTACGCAAGACTTCTGGAGGGAGGCTAGAGGATTGGAGCCTCCCAGAGTACATGACTATGCTGATGGAAATAGAGCAGCTGCTGAGTCAGTGGAGTCGAGGGAGGCTTGATGGGCTGTCCTGACCATAGTCTTACCCTTGTGTACCAGCACAGCAAGCCTGCTCGAGAGCCCTTGGGCAGGAGCTCTTTGAATGTTTGCATTACATTCCACGTATTAAAAGTGTAACAGCTGAGGACTGCTATCCTCAGCTGCAAGTCTTCAGCCGCATATAGCTTTCGCCCCTAAAGGTCCAGGTGCTTGGTGTCGGGCACTGGTGTTTGCTAGCCCTGGCGCTCTCACTCATTGTCCACTAGGGAACGTGGAGGCAGGTTAGAGTATAGATACTTGTAGCCCTTGGAGAGCACATAGTACTTCCATTTAGCCTGTTCTGCCATCAGAGGAACAGAGGCCAGCATGCTTTGATGGTGGAAGATCCCAAGTTCCTTTGTCCTGAGAGGGAGAAGGTACAGAGTTCCTGGAAGAGAGATAAATGGAGACACAACGAACTGCACCAGGCAAGGGTACCAAGTCTATATTTGAAGCGATCAAAAATTATATAAGCTCCACTTTTTTAATTTACTTTATCACTCTTTCTTTACCAGGACTTTCAGCAAAAAAGGAAATTGAGGGAAGGTCTATGGAAGGAGTATTTGTGTGTGTACCGAGTTCACATCCTTGTACTAAATGTTGTGTACGGATATTCTGAACAAAACCCTGTTAGTGCCCTCTGGGATTAAAAACTCCCTGGACTGGTGGAAGAACCACGTCAGTGCACGCAAATGGAACCCCTTCTTTGACAGGCTCCTCTTTCATAAGTCCTTACCACTGAGACTTCCTTATGTGGGCAGGAATGACTGAAGCCATCACCAAGGAAAGAAACATGACCCCAAAGCATAGAGCTTGTCTATACAAACTCTAGTTTAGGGGTGTGAATTCAGTGCACACAAACACACACCAGCTCTCTGAGGATGCTGCTACACTACTATGAACTAAAGAGTACTTAAGTTTGCATTAACAGAGACTTGTTTGAAGAGGACTACATTCATGCAAACTAGATATTTTGTATGGGAACCACCATATGGCGCAGATCAGCACATAGATGTTACATCCTTTCAAGAGTTTTTGTTTATTTAAAAAATATCATCAAATATTTATTATACAGCTGGCAGAAACCTTGATATGAAAACCACTTTGGTTTCTTTAAGTCAGTCAGTGATTCACATTGTCCATGGAAACACTGCTTTCTGAGTTAAAATAATCCAAAACTCCTGACATAAAAATTAAATGTGCTTCAATTGCAAGTTCTCTTTCAGAGACAGACACACACACACACAGTTCAATTACTTGTTAAGAAAGCAGCTCATTATCCCTTGCCAATGAATATTCTTACTTTACTTGATGTGACAGAGTAAGGCCAGAGGGCTACAGGAAAGTAAGTAGTAGAAATGAAATACATTAGCCCCAGAATAAATAGGTCACTGTTCACAAGATAAACAAACCGAGGTTAATCCAGAACTTGCAGGAGCTTGTCAGAATCAATCAAGACAATCAAGCTAATTAAAACACCTGATGCCAGTCAGGTGGTTTCTAGCATCAACTGAGTCAGACTAATTGGAACAACTGGGGTCCATTAAGAATCAGATGAGCGATTAAAAAGGGATCCTCTCCTATTAGCTCAGCGAATGCAAGGTGCTGAGGACAGAAGGTGCTGTGGATGATCTGGGAAAAGCAAGCACAAGTAGGTACCAGAAAGAACAACCTGTGGCTAAGGAAAATGCTGGGGAGGACTGTGGGAGAAGTTGTCCAGGAACTGTAGCTATCACATGGCTGTTACTGGAAACATTTACAGGGTCCCTGGGCTGGAAGCTGGAGAGACCGGGTTCCACTTACCACTTTCTCCCCATTACAGCCTGGGAAAAGGACAGGTTTTGGTAAAGGGGTTTCCTCCTGCCCTGGTACTAATTTGGGAGGGTGGGGGGCAGGCATAGACACCATGGAACTTGATTTTCTCTCTTTTTCCCCATGCTGGCCAATGATGAGGTTAACTGAACAAGCTGGTACCCTAGAGCAGAGAGATGCACAAAATGAGTGGCCAGCCTTCTCAGGGGGCATGAAATTTCACAAGAGGAACACAGCACAAGTGGCTCCTGGGTCTCAGGCTCATCCATCTAATCTAAAATACTGAAATATGGTACTGTTTTAATGCATCTATATTCACATCTATATACCAATTAATAAAGTTTTCGCATTCTACATCACTTATTTTCTTACACATGCCAAAAGGGTTGTTTTTTCATATTAACATAACCAAAATTTCTATCCATTGGATTACGTCAGACAGGTTGGCAGCGGGAGGGGGAAGCTGGTAATTGCATGGACAAAAAGCGGAGCACAAAATGAATGGCTTGCTCAACCCTCTTCCAGAGAAAGTGCCAAAACAAAGGGCTGCTGCGAGCTTCTGAGGCAAGCAAGCCAATAAAAAGCACGGAACCTACCAAGACTGAGGAGGAGTTTTGTCACATTGACCTAAAACTAATGGTGACTGAGGCAAAACAACAACAACAAAAAAGAAACCACAAGCAGCTAGGGCGTTAGCAGTAATGTTCTATTTAGCTGATGCACATTCACTTATATTACAGAAAAAATACTAACAGATTTGGCACCTGATTTTCAAAGTCAGGAATGTGCATTTGAGAGACAATTCAGGCACAATTTCACATGCAAAATAGACTAAAAACTTTTGCAGGACATTATGCATCTAACTGATCACTTGCATAGGCAATTACCTTATTTGTGAATTTACTCACAGTAACTGAATTGGCAGATTAGATGTACAACTGTGCACAATTAATTTTACAAAGTAAAGATTTTCTGTTAAGCCAAACACTATAAACAGAACAATATTATACAGTGCCAGATTTGTAAAAGAATAGGGTTTGGTTTTTTTTTTTGTTTTTTTTGGGGGCGGGGGGCGAGAAGCGGGATTCAGTATACAGAAGTGGATTGAAAAAGTTGCTGAAAACTATAGTACCAAACGCTTCCTTATATAATCGTTCTTGGAATGTTAATTGTATTATGTTTTTATTCTTCTCATTTAAAATATATTTCTGAAAGGTTAACTCTGGTTCACATGAAAGTGGTAAACTGGAAGCACGATGTACAGCCACTCGTGAGTTGATGATATACTGAAGCATTCACAGATAGCCAATCCTGGTCAGTTCAGAGCCACTGTATGTATCCCTTTTTATTAAAGTCTTGGATGTTTAATCAGAGACTTCTGTCATGCCATGTAGTGTGGTATATTAATCCTATTACATAATGAAAAAAATAATCTCTCTGCATATAGGTAGAAATTATAACTTAGTTATAAATTTATTAAAGCAACAATATGGCACCCAATTACATCAGTTCCTTTGGTTATAAATTACAACAGCACCTTACTAAATATCTTTGTGGACATAATGTACACTACCAAAACACTTCTTCCTAAATAGTGCTGAACACATGAAAACCTATCTAAAACACTAAAACTGCAGAAGTGGCTAAAACCCCCTAAACCACTTATCTCAACATATATAACTTACCTGATCTTGTAGTGACATAACAGGATTATTTTTGGTTGTATTGATATGTAGAACATGGTATTTGTTCTTTGCACAAAGGTCATAGGCAATATTTGTGAAGGATGTGCTTGCGGTTTTAGGTACTCTGTTGTAAATGATCACAACATCATCATCTTCATCCAGAGCTGCATCTTGTCGAGGACCATCTATTGTATGACGTTGCTCTATTTCTCTGACTTCATGTCTTGCAATTGCTCTTTCTGTAAAAAATAACAGACAAACAGTTTTCAGTGATAAGGAAGACATAGGGCTATATTTTGAAATTCAGTCCTTCAAGTTAATATGATGAAGAGGGTTAAACTATACTAAAGAAAATATCTTTTTTTTACCATCTGAATTCAAAATTTCTTTTCTGCTAAAAAAGAATTTATAGATTATACTAAATTATGCTTTAAGACAGAATATGTTGCCTGCAAACTGATAAAAAAAGAGGGATTTTCTTTCCTTTAGCTCATCTTAGCATAAAAGAAACTACCTCTTTTTCTTTAAAAAGTTGTCTTTGATGCCTACCAAAATAGTAACAATTTTCACTGCTCCCTAGCCAATAAAATATGCAGTAGAGATACAAAGTGAAAGGAATAACTAGTTTAAATATCAAAATATAAATATGTATTAAAAAATGGTAAAAATCACTATCCATAGGAAGTTTACTCAATTAATGGTGAAGAGGCACTGGTGTTTAAAACAAAATATTGTGCTTAGTGTAATTAAAACAATTCCCAATGTTTAACTATTATAATGTATGGCTTTTCAAAAAATCTGATTAGCTGTACAGGTTTAACCTCTCTCAGCTGGCAACATCCATGGTCTGGCATGATTTTAGTTAGCTGGATACCCACTTATTATGGTTGTTGTCAAGCTTCCCATGGTCCCATAAAGTTTGTTTACAAGCACCAATCCTGTCTCTCAGGGTTCTGAGCTGCTATTTACCTCTAATTTACCCCTAAATGTCTTCTAAAAGCCCAGTATACAGTGAAAGTGTCGGTAATACTGCTAGACAACATTGACCTCCTGTGGTTCGGCAAATTCCCTTGTTCGACATTGGCCAGATCCTGAGGGTGCTGGACTAGAGAAATTCAACTTGTATTAGACTGAAATTTGACCAGAAAAGAGGAAATTCTTTTGAAACGATTAACTTTAAGGAGCAAAATTACTGGACAGAATACAAAATATATTAAACACAAGGAAGAAAAAGAGAGAAGCAAGCCTTGGACAAGACATGGTTTGGAGAGGTAGATAAACTGCAAATAAAAATTCCCTGTACAAGGACATTGCTCTGGGCATTTGATCTCCTCTTCAAATACACAAGCCACTTGGGAAATGAGAAGCAGATTGTTTGGCATATTGTAGAGCCATAACATACTCTGTGCTGATCCAGTCAATTCAAAAGCTTTGTCCTATTCTGGTTAAGCAGAATGTCACCACGATTCATAATTTAAATTTCAAAGCTTTTTTTTTAAAGAATTATGCATCATCATACTCTAACTCCATCTTTTTCTATATAAGTCAACTCTAGGATTTGAACTCAAAATCTAGAAAAAAGTCACAGCATAAAATGTTCTTACTTGAACTAAAGGAGTAATTGTTAGTAAAAGTAAGTTGCTGTCCTTCACATGGAGTAATTCCCAGAGCAGTAGTCCTCAAACTTCTTATGCCATGACTGTGTCCCCATTCCCAAGTGGAATCTATCCACATGCACCTGGAGCTTTAGTCAGATGCAGGGCTGGGAATAGGCCATGAGGACAGCCAAACCTGGGGGTGGGGCCTGGAGCAGGGCCAGAGACACTTCTGGGGTCAGAGGTTGGGAGCTGTGGAAGGGGCAAGGGTGAAGTTCCCTTCCCTCTGGCCCCCATAATGGCCAATGGAAGCCCCACCTCACACCACTGAACGTTCTTTCACACACCCCCAGGGGGCTACATCCCACAGTTTGGGGACCAGTGTCCTAGAAGGAGGTTGTGATATGCACTCAGTGTGACAGAATGTGTGGGCATTTGTCATATTATAGACCTGAGTTATATCCCACTTCTGCTTGACGTGATTCTGCTTGACGTGACCATCAGCAACCTCTTGGAGTTCTCTTACCTGTAAAATGCTCACCTTCTGCTTAGATTATGGACATGAAGCTTTGCTTGGTAGAAATGGCTAGGAACTGGCAAGATAAGAACCTCATGTTCTCTCCCGGCTCTCAGCCCCATGCATCTTCCCTCTAGGCCAAGGCCAGGCAAAATACAGCCTGCAGGCCAGGGAGCCTCAGGTAGACTCTGAACCTGATGTGTGCCCCTCCCCTTCCTCCCCGCATGCTGCTCAGAAAAGCAGTTTCAGGACCCTGTTTGTTTACAGTAGCTGCAAGCCTGGGAGGAGGTGGGAGAGGCTTCACAATGCCATTGGCTGGTTTATGATCGATGGGTGTTCCCCTCACCACTCAAGCTCATAGCCAAGCACAGACGCACACGATGAGGGAGGCAGGCAGTCTGCTTGTGAAATCAGCTGGGCTGCTGGCCAAGAGTCACCCAGGTAAGTGTCCCAGGCAAAGGCTGCCTCTGGCACTCCAGATCCTCCTCCATACCCAAACCTTAATCCTCTGTTTCCTCCTCCTCCGCCACCCAGAACCCGCCTCAGGTCACAACCCCCTCCTGCCTTAGGTCACAGCCCAAACCGCTGCATCCCAATCCCTTACCCCAAGCTCCTTTCTACACCCAACCTGCATTCCAGACCCTGCACCCTTGCCATTAAAATCATGGAAGAGTGCAACGAATCCCCAAATTCTTGCAGTGCCCACCCTCCCCATCAAAAAGTACTGTCCACCCCTGCTCTAGGCCAATGGAACTTCAGGGAAAATTTCATGCTCCCTACTCTCATACATGCATGTGATTTTATGCAGACATTGACAGGACTGAAAATATGCAAGATTGTAACCAAGGATTCAGGGCACTTGGTAGAGCTGTATGCTCCCTCCTCCTCCATTCCTAATCTTCTCTTCCATCACCTTTGGTCTTTACCTTCCTTCTCTTGTGCTCCTACCTCAGCCCCTCATACTGTTCTCCTTCACCCAATCACTGTACCACAGTTTAAATGTGAAAGACTAAAAGAATAGAAATATGAAGCTGTACACACAAGTAGCCTAAGAAACCAAACATTATCACTGCCTTCAGCTATACTCCTACAACTTCTCTTACTGTTTGTTACACTCCTTTTCCACGCCTTGTTTTAGACCACAAATTATTCAGCTAGCGACCATCTCTTCCTAGGTACCTGTACTGCTCCTAATATAAAGCCCCAGTCCTAGGTTGGGCCATGTTGATGCTATCACAAGAAATAATGTTAAGAGTGAAATACAAATAGATGCATCTTTTTGTGCTGCACACAGTCTTTAACCAATAGAGTTGGCAGCCCTGAAATCACTGACAGGCAAGGTTTCTGCTGGCAGCCGAGACAGGTGTGAAATTGCTGCAGGGTTTCCTCAGCACATGAGGTGGGAGCTCAGCTCCACTCCTCCTGCCCCATGCAGCATTTTACAAGCTTGCTCAAAGATATGCCTGTAGATCATGGTTTACCAAACTGGGGAGTGTGAAGAAATTCCAGGGGGGAACATAAGGCAACTCAGCCCTCCCCGCCCCCATCATCCCTCCACCCGAAGAAAGAGCCAGCCTTTGCTTCCAGCTCTCAGCCCCTGTCATTTTACTTGGATGACCCAATGTAGCTGCTATAAAAAGCAGGCAGCTGGCAAAGACCCATGTGGAGCTAGCTGCATCCTGCAAAGGTGACTGAGTGTGGGTTGGTAGGGAAAGGAGGAGGAGGATGGGGGGCTGGGGTGCCTGGCTTTGTGGGAGGGGAGGGGCTTGGTCAGCTCAGGCTGTAGGTGGGTGGCTGACTCTGGCAGCACAGCACTCGGGTGGCTCAGGCTGGCAGCTGGCCCCAGCAGTGCAGGGCTCAGGCGGCTCAGGCTGGCAGGCAGGCAGCTGGCCCCAGCAGTGCAGAACTCAGGCAGTTGGCTCCTGGGGCTCGGGCAGCAGGTGGACAGCTGACCCTGGCAGCATGGGTTTTGTGTGGGCAGCTCGGGTGGCAGGCCTGTGGTTGGGGCGGGCAGCTGGTGGGCAGGCAGCTGGTCCCAACAGTGCAGGGCTCGGGGGGCGGGCAGGCGGGCTGCTTGGGTGGGCAGCTCTGGCAGCTGGCATGGGACTCAGGCAGCTGACCAGCTGGGGCTGCACCAGGCACCCACAGTGGGCCAAGAAAAACTATTTGTGCTTATTTTCAATTTTAAGTAACATTTTTATATCAAGGTTTTGTGTTTATTTTAAATTAGGAATTGACTTTTTTGTTAAGCGGGGTTGGATGATGGTAAAGAAGAGGTGGGGGGATGTGAGGGTTTCTCAAAAATCAAAACAGGGGTGTGATGCTGAAAAGTGTGGGAACTAGTACTGCAGATTAACAAAAGACCAGCTAATGCTACCAACCTAAATGATAAAGCTGTGCATCTTTATTTATTAATGAAGATGCTGTAAGTAGGACTATTAGTGACTTCAGAAAGTATCACCGGCACTTACCGTACATAGAGGTCAAAAGGTCAAACTTCAGCACTCCCCCTTGGAAAGGTTGCTGACCTTTAAACTGTTCACGTATTTCTCAGTGGACAACAACAAAATGTCTACTCATTTGCCTTAACTAAAAGATCCAATCTTTTTCTAGTGTAAACCACTTAATTCAACAAAAAGATTAAAGGACACTGCAGTTTTTTTGTTTGCTTTTTAAATAGTTACCTTTCCTAGTTGTTGAATGATGTGGATCATTAACACATCTTGAATAATATTAGAATGAAATGCCAGAAAGCTGCCATATTCCCTGATGGATTTCAATTTGTCAAAGAGTTGTCTGCCTGGGAAGACTGTCTGGAGCACCAGTGAAATGACAACATCCCAACACTGCAAGACACTTGAAAGACCTCTAGCTAAGCTAAGCTGTTTAAAGTTGGTTTTGTTACAGGACAAAAAACATGTCTGTTAAAAACTCAACACCATGGCATAATCAATTAAGATGTTGAAACTCATAACAAAACGCTCTGATACTGAAGAAATTCCCCAGTAAAATTAAGACAGACCAAATTTAACATTTCTGATATTTCTAAGGTTTTTCTCTAGACAAAGTAGTACCACTTAACTTTACCAGAAAAATTAAAGCAATGCAATTAGCCTGCAATTACTAACACTGCAATACCAATATAGAAGTGCTATAAGAGTACGACTGCATCCATGCTGAGTATTTAGCTGGTATAAAACTCTCTCAGTTAAAAAAAAAAAAAAATCATATTCCTGACCAAATTAGTTATACTAGCATAAAAACTGGGTGTAGATCAGGCTGAAGGGTACCACTCAATTTTCAAACCTATCACCACGGAACCATCGAAGTACGTAACACGTACCTAAGATTGCTTGACACCTGGTTGCTTCCCCCACCTTTTCATTTCCTATCCCTCTTATCTACTCCTTCTTGATTTTTCCTCCTTTGCCCCACTCCTCCCCATGGGCAAATCTCTCAACTTCTGTAAGGTGGTGGGGCAACAATTCAGGTTTCATCAAGGTGAAGACGGCTGTGAAAGCAGGCACCTAATAATCCCTTCCACATAAGCAAACTTCAAGGTGTAGTGTGGCACTTGCCTAGTGATAGCACCCCACACCTGCAGGAAGCATGACACACATTCTCCTGTTTCTGATCAGACAGGTCTGTTGATCATTTGCATCACAGTGGTACAAATTTGGAACTGCACCTTGGAGGGCAGAAGTCAAACAGATAATCTGCACTTCTGACACCGGAGCAGCACATCTACAGAAAGGTTGCCATAGTGCAGCTATACTGGTGTAGCTACACGAATACAATGAATTTCAGAGTAGAGAAGGGTAGAGTGTGCTGAAGGAGGAGCGACGTGTATATGCATCAGTATAGAGCCAGCTTCTCTGGAGAAATTCTGTAAGGAGGAAGAGGGGAAGGAAAAACAAAGAAACCAGCACATCCACTTGGGTCAGTTCAAGAAACTGCCAGAGGTAGAAGCGATACTTTTGTACGAGTTTTTTTAAGAACGCAACAAGCTTGAAAACCTGCTAAATTGTGCTTTTCAACCAGAAAAGCCAGAATTCAGCTAAAGACTAAACGTCTAAAGCTGCCACAACAGTGATGTAATTTTGGAAACTGGAATTTCTGAGAAAGATGTGATGTGCAAAACCATGATACCTGATTAGGTAACAACTAACAGAAAGGCTTTGAGGGGTCTAATGTGGACATGGATTCCTGAGAAGATACTGCTTATCCTCAAAGGCTCAAACAGCTGTGAGAAGAGAAGAGACATGACTGGAATAAGACTGGAATATAGACATTCCAGAGAGGGATAGAGTGAGACAGCTGGCAGATACAGACCAGTCCAGTGTGCTGTGAGAACTGTCAAGTGTGCTGTGAAATTTAATCAATTTTCCCCCACTGTAGCACTTGAGGCAGGGGAGAAGTGGGGCGGAGGCGGGGCGGGAGGGTGAATTTGATGACCCTGCAGGACCCTGTTCCTTGCAGGAAACAGCTACAATGCTGCTTCCCTGCCTGAATGAGCTGGTGAGGCGCACACCTCCACTCTCTTCTGTGGAAGAGGGGAAGGAGGGTGTGTGGGAGCCTGTTGCAGCTGGGAGGTGGTTTAAATTGCTGTGTCCTGGCTCCAGTGGGCTGGTGGGGAGAGGGGCCTGCCTTCAGTAGTTACTTGTTTACCCAACATCTCTAGCATGGTGTTGAGCACATTTGGAAAATTTTCAGTGCTCACTGTCTAAGATGGTGTATTCTGTGGTTTATCTGAAATATTAATGCATTTGATCCTTGTTTAGCTTGTTGAATGCACTACTATGTTGCCAACCTGTCTGTTAAGACTGTAGCCATGGCGAACGTAAGTAAATGTGACCTTTATAGGCAATCAATTCAGCTGAAAAAAGTGCGCATGCTGTGGAATTGTTTGTCTCATTGAAGTTTGCAATGTTACTGAAAAGGTTGGGAACTACTGGTATAGACTGAACAGCGATGAAGACAAGTGAATTTGGCATAGTTCTGATTTTATTTTGTGAGTTCTAAAAAAATTTCAGATTCTCCTTGTCAAGTAACTATTCATTGTTATTTTAACACACACCATGTATGATGCAGAATAACTTAACTATAGGTACATGCCCCATGCATCTGATGGAAGCAGGTCTTTGCCCACGAAAGCTTATACTCCAAAATATCTGCTAGTCTATAAGATGCCACAGAACTTCTTGTTTTTGAAGATACAGACTAACTCGACTACCTCTCTGACACTTATGTTATAGGATTGTTTTCCTATAGTTATGGCACTACCTTAAATCCCAGATATTGAAACAAATTTGAAGACTGAACACTTACTGTTAATTTATAAAAGAATCCCATCTTACATGTTGTTTCAGATGGACAGAAGCCACGGTTAACAAGTCAGTGAAAATGGTTTTGGAAAGATGCTGACAACTTTATTATCTGCGAATAAAAAGGCAGTTTTATATTCAAAAGGAAAATTATTAATGCTAATAGTTAAGAACTGCCATCAGCTCTCTGAATCAGAAATTGTCAAATCCAGTAATGGAGAGAATGTAGTGATTGCAAATTACTGAATGGCCAGGACCATTTTTATGTATGCATTTATTTATTTATTTTCATGAATAATGTATTAATTCTAGGAGGAAAAGTTAAGGGAACTTAATTTAAGGACCAGAGGTGTCAGTATATTTGTATGTTACATTTGTTTGAAACTGGAATAAGGCTGCAAGTACTTGCTCAATATATTCATGATAACAAATTTGTACTAAGCTGTTGCTCTACACTAATGCTGCTTGTACCACTTATAGCCTCTTGTATCACTTATAGCTCTTAAAAAAAACTATGTGAATTGATCCTTCTGAATTTTTCAATTTCGTGTAGGAATAATCTGCAGCTCATAATAAAAAACATCTCTAGGGTTAGCTATCTTGGTCTAGGGACTAGTGATATTTCAAACTACATGACTCTCCTGATAACCGAAGTTGATAATCATCCCAGTGAAACTACTTATTCCAACTTGCTTTCAGATTTTAGCATCTATAGGCAATAGTCATAATCCATATCATAGATAGGAAAATTAATTCCAAATGAAGTAGACTACATACCTGTGTACACATGCACATACATTCACTCCCCCTGCTGAATGGGCAAACAGAATTTTTCAAGGCCGTTTCAAGGTAAAATTTCTTCTCGCAATGAGTTTAATATTTCATAGCAAGTTTACATTAAATAAAAATCAATTACTAATCCATGTTGTTCCACTTTGAAAAGTGACTAAAAATACTAGTGTGGAGTTTCAGGGTTTACTGATTCAATTCTCATTTAGGTAGTGGGGAGAAGGCAAAGACAATATTTCAAACATATGCCGTCCATTTTAAAGCTAGGCAATCTCTTAACTGACAGTCCTGCTTTTATAAAGACTTGTCACGCAAAAGTTGGACTGGTTTTACTTAAATCAATTTTAAAACCATTTGAGCTAACCTGATATGAAAGCATATATGGACACATAAAACTGATCTTCTGCTGGTTACATTTGAACTTGTAAATTTACTTAAACCAGGCCCAAGGGCCAAGCTAGACTAATTCTCTCTCACCAGAAAAAGATCCTGCAAACCAAAAGATGCTCACCCTCCAGGACAACTCTGCAGCCCCACTACCTTCAAATTAAACCTAGTGTTATAATTAAGCCAAATCATATAAACCAGATGTAAACTGAAATAATGTCCAACACAGGGTTTTGAGCTGATTCAGCTCAACTGATTTAAAACCTACCTTTCACTTAAATCCATGTAACTTTAAATACAAGGAAGGTCTTATTCTTTGTAACTATATATTATTCTGCTGATGCAATAGAAAAAAAATAACTACAGTTCATATGCTCTTAAGGTACTAAGAGCCAGGACAAACAGGTATAAAAGGATTAAAGTCTGTCGCCTTAAAGCAGGGATTCCCAACCTATGGGTTGGGATCCAAACATGGGTTGTGATTAAATTTGATAAGGGTTGCTGGCTCAGCAGTTCCAAGACACATGTGGCTCTTAAAAGGAGCCATTTGCGGCTCCTTAGCTGCTGCTTGACTCCTCCTGAGCTCCCAGGCCCTGCCCTGCAGTGCTGAAATGGAACTCAATGTTAGTGGTTTAACAGCCAGCAGGAGGGAACCTGCCCTGAAACCAATTAAACTGAGTCCCATTTCAGCACACCCAGCCAGGGATCCCACAGTTGGTGCTGCCAGCCAGGGCTCTGCACCCCAGCTGGCTCCCAGCAGTGGGGCTGCAGGGGTTCCCCTCTTAGAATACATATTTTATTTACTTTCAGTTACATAAATTTTATGTGCATGTTGCAAGGGTGACTCCAGATGAAATTTTCACAGGTGTGTAAAAATGTTCAAAGGGGGTAAAAGAGAATCAAGATTTATAAAAAAAATTCACAGGGAGAACCTCCCCTCTCCGCTCTCTGTTTTGAATTGCCTTGGGTCACAAAGTCTTAACTGAATTGTCAAAATGAGTCCCCATCTCAAAAGGTTGGGAAGTGCTGCCTTAAAGCAAGTGGATATGACTCAGATTATTCAAGAAACAGATATATTTCATAGAACACTAGGACTGGAGGAGACCTCGAGAGGCCATCGAGTCCAGCCCGCTGCCCCAATGGCAGGACCAAGTACTATCTAAACCATCCCATTCGTAATTATAAAACATAATCTAATATGGAAACCTCCAGCCTATATTCATCTTCCATTCCCAAACTGTAATAGTAAAATTCTTCTTCCTCCAGAATGAAAATCTCCCTTTAGTGGTCTATACTTATGTGCAAAAATTCAACTAATATCAATGAAAACTCACAGACACATTATGTACGCAGTGGAGACTGAAGAGAAAATTCTGTTGATCATTCAACTCCCTTAAATTACCTGCAGGAATACAACAACTGAAAAGAGAGCACTCTGTACGGTTTTGAATGGAACAACAATGACATGTTCTTCCAGATGGATTTGAAGTCAGTCAGTCAAAACTCATCCCTGAAATCTTCTTTAACAATACTTGTTAGCATCCCTACCATTCTCAAAAACTCATGCTTTTTTGGTCATTAAAACTAAGATTGCAGTAATAATATTTAGTTTATATATATATATATATATATATATGGGCTTGCGATGAACAAAGTATTATACCCACAACTAAATTAAAATATATTCACATTATTTAAAGAGTCCTGATCTAAATTTTACAGATCTGATATCTACTGTGTAGAGCAATTTTCATCCTGAAGGCTCCATAAGGACCTGGATTTCATTTTATTTTCGTTGAGACTCTCCCACTCCCCACAGCCTGACACTATCAGAATTGAGGGATAAAATTAATTTTTTGAAGATTATATCTGAGTTTCTTCTCTTTCTCAATGCAATTAGCTGTTGAAGTTAACTGAATAGCTAGCAGAAAAACCACAATACGTCTCCTATCCCTAAACTATGATATTTCTGTTTACTCTCTCCCCAGTTCCCTGTCTTGGGATAATATTTGGGCTCCCTTTTTTGTATGTCTTATGCAGGCCCTTCTGAATGCTCTTCCCATATGGATCCCTCAGAACTCCCTCATCTTATGCTGCTGTAGCTGAGGAAGCAGCCAAACTGCTGAGTGGAAGCCTCAATTCAACAGCCCCCAATGTTGGTTGGAAAGGGAGGGTGGATTCTGGCCCACATCAATATGAAGAAGGAGCAATCCAAAGCAAGTGCCTCAGGTACTCCCTGGAGAACTATAGCACTGGAAACAGCTTCAGAAACAGTAAGCACAACATTAAAAAGGTTGAAAAAGGAATCCAGCCAGGTGGGTTGGGGTTTCAAGCTCTGTTTCCACTCTTCCCATTCAGCTTAGGCATCCAGCTGGTGGTCACATGGAGTAGGGACAAGTTCTTAAGCAATTCTTCTGCCTTACAACTACATTAAGCCTGTGATAACCCTAAACACTGAGTAGGCCTTGTTCAACAGAGACTCCAATCGCTCATTCACCTTCTGGAGAAGACTGAAAATTGAGAGAGACATTAAAAACAAGCCATCCTCCATAAAAATGTAACTAAGTTAATATCTTAATACACTTTTCAAGTGGTAGGTATATTATATGCAAACAGTCTTCATCTATCACTGAATGTAACTTCCTTTGAGATGAAACATGGCAGCTATTTAACACTAAAAGATAACGTAACATAGTATCTTACACTAGGCTATGGATAAGAATACTGGGGCAAATCAAAGGAGCTGTAACAATTTATAGCAGAAAGTCTTCCCACTTCATGCAGCTGAAAGAAAACATTAAATAGGAAGAACGTAACAACCCAAGTTAGAATTTATTCAGAATACTGGTGTTAATGTTTCTACTCTTATAAAGGATGACAGGCCCTTTAATGAATGCAACTGTACCCAGCCTTCTACCAAATTATGGTCTCTCCACAGCAGAGTGTCCACCGAAATATGTTCATTGACAAATATGTTCATGAGATTGGCTCATTAACAATAAAAGATTGACATCATCAACAGTACTTTTTGCAGCGCCTAGGGATGTATTTTGAATTTTTTTTCCAGTTTAGTTTGCTTATCTAGCCAGGCACATTTCTTTGATAACACCACACTTTGGTTAATATTTGAAGTTTATTATTAGCAGCTTAAGCTAGAGACCATTATAAACATTACGGCCCTGTAGGATCTTTCCTCCTTCAAAACTGCCATACCAAACTTACTTGTTCATACAGCTGACAGGTGTCGACTGTACTTCACACCAGACTCTCAAAATCAAACCTACGTCAACCAGATGAGGGGGAATACATTCAAGTGCTGAAAAGTATCTTCTCTTAGCTGTCTAGAATGCTCTGCACTAAATCTGAAACATGAAATTCTCCATGAGTCAGAGGGGAGTACCCCAAAGTACAGTAGGAGATCATGCTTTAAGCTCAGTTTAAGTATATAATTTAGTTTCACTTATTTTGATGTTCATCAGTGCATACAAACACAGATGATCTGTTAAAATTAGATTAAGAAAGCTGAAGTGGAGGTATTTACCTGCCTTCAGACCTCATACAGCCTTTTTCAATCTAAAAGCATCTGTCTGTAAAATAGGGACTGTCTCTCACTTGACACAAATGGTCTATTCCTACAATTTCAGTTCCAACTTTCTGCTAACATTGAATTTCTAAAGCTATTTTAGAGATGGGACTTCTTAAGGATTAATGAAATAATGCCCATGGACTGACCCATAACTTCAAGTGCCAAAAAAACCTTACAAATGTGATGAATGACTCTCTGGATGTTTCTGATCCATGGACTTCATGAGCAATGGACTGGAAAGTTCTTTGTTTACATAAAAGTGCCCTAATTGGATCCCATTTGGTGATACTAAATCTCAGAAGAGGAAGAGGAATATTCCATTCTGATTGGCCAAGAAGCTCCTGGGAGAAGTTCCAAGTGAATGGAGGGGAAGAGCCAGCCTAGGCACCATCTGAAAAACTGAAGAAAAGGAAATAACTTCACTGCTTTTGCTTGCCTGCAACGATTCTTGCTGTGACTGACGGTCAGGCCCAACAGAGGGTTTTGTGATTCTTCCACTGCCCCGCAGTGGATGATCCCAACAACATGCAACATTTTCACCATCTCCAAACAAGAAACTCCATCCAACCATCAATTTAGTCTATGTTTGACATATAAGCTGAAAAGACCACCAGCTCCTGAAGTTCAATGAAACCAAGAGGGCTGCATCAACCATACTGGATCAACTTTTTTCATTTGTTTTATTTTTGAATTTTTATGAAGTAGAGGGCTACACCTACTTCTGCATTTTTGTATTTGTTTTTAAACTCAGCAGATGGTTGGCAGCAAGTATGTGCACATGAAGGAGTTCTGCATATGTAGAACAGTTTCTCAAACCCATAAAACTAGCCCTTATACAATTTCACTCTCTAAAAGATCATAAACATTTTTGTGGTGTTAGGAAATGTACATCTAATGCTTAAAAATGTAAGTTTCACCAAAACTTGGAATATTAAAATATAACAAACCACACCCTGTATTTTATTGTAATGTTTCATTGTAACCCTATGTTAAGGGATGAGGGAAAGAAGTTACTGGTTACTGTCTATTACCTAGCTATTAGTAATTTGGGTAGCTTGCCTCAACCAGTACCAGAGCTACTGTCTCAACATTAACTTCAAACTGGAACGGATCAGACACTACCTACATCAGTAACTGATTTTTCAAAATGTGTTGTCTGTACAGTAAGGTCTCAGCGCGCCCTTGCGTAAACCTGGATTTTGCACAAGTTGGGGTCCAGCTTTTTCCCTGGCAGAACACATGGTCTGCAGCCAGGGAAGCAGCAGAAAGGTAAGTCCTGGGTTGGGGCTGTGGGGGCTAAGCCTGGCGGTGGGTTGGGGCTGCAGGGGGGTGAGGGGTATAGTTGAGAACAGGTGGTAAACTGGGCTGTGGAGAGGGTGGGAGTTGAGCCAGTACCAGAGCTGTGCCTGTGTGGTGAGAGTCGGCGGGGGGGTTGCGCTGGAGGCACGTGGGGCAGGCAGACAGCAGGTTTGCCCCGGAGCCACGTGGGACAGCAGGGGTGGCTTGAACCATAGCCACTTGCGGAAGGTTTAAACCGCGCCGGGGGTGGGGTCAGGGTCAGACATATAAAAGCAGTGTCGCCTACTTTGAGTTCGCGTACTCTGAGACCTTACTGCACATATTCCACTTCTGGGTGTGCATGTTTCCCACTTACTCAATAAAAGTGCCACTTGACAAGCACAGCCAACTTTGGTAATTACTGATGTTTCGGGATGTTCTACTAACTTTTTATGGACATGTGTAAAAGTTTGAGGCTAAGTAAGGTTTAGCTTTAAGTGAAGGCTCTCATGTTGTCCTGTTTGTACCAGCCATCTCCTTTGGACAGCTGTGGCTTCCTGTATTTCCTGACATTATACACATAGTAAAATTACTGAGAACTTTGGGTTGAAAGAATCCCAGGTAACACAGGGGGTATGAAACTTGTAAGTCTTCCAATCTGGTGATGCACAATTCCCAGAAAGTCTCAGGCTTCCAAACATAAGGGAAAGAAATTAGCTCCACTCTATTTATATAGATTAACATCACTGTACAAGTTATCCATAGGAACTGACATACAAGTGCTCCAAAGTCACTTCTGAATGTTTGGCTTGCCAAGCAGACTGCTCTCAATTCCCACATATTGGTGTGTAGAGAGAACTCCTCCTGCAACCACAGACTCCCACACAGACTACTTTTTGACATCTGACAACTACAAAGCACAGGAACTCTCGGTAGGATAGGATAATGGAAATATGCAAGTAAGCACCCTTCATATTACCAGTGTTGTAACAGTTCCCCAGATCCAGGGAAGGAATAATGGAGGCTAGAGAGACCATGAAAAAATGTGTTTTCTTGAAGGTGCTGAGGTGTCAAAGGTCAACAATGGACATCAGCCCTCCTTTTGCCCTTGAGGATCAAGAAAATTTGGGAACTAAAAACCCCTTTGCCCCTAAGCTTCTGAGGAACCTCTACGGCCACTACAGTGACGAGCTATTGCACCTTCTGTAAAAGAGGGATGGGAAAGGGTAATGGGAGAGCAACTGAGGACCAGACTATGGCATTTAGGACTTAATTGCATTCACTGAGCCAAAGGACCGGATCCTCCATTGGTGATGGGCTAATGCTGCTATGACAACTTAGAACCACGTGAAGATCTGGCTCAAACTGTTCACTAACAAATGGAAAATCAGATACATTTAATATTTTTTTTAATATTACAACAATAAGAACTATACTCCAGGGGAAAAAAAAGCCCAAAGTAACTTGTGAGTGTGTCCTATGACTCTGCAACAGTTACCAATTTTATATATTAAATTCTCTAAATTATACATAGTTATCTATTACAAAAATTTATGGAAAAATTTACAAAGGAATTTTGTACCTATTTTCTGTCATGAATAGTAGTTGTGCAGTGAACAGCTAATAGTCACTTCCAATGTCCAAAATATTTATTTTCTGTAATACTGGATATAAAGCATTTTTACAATAAATGGATAAATTACAGAGGCATAAAATCCTGTTTAGTTAGTCAATTGGTTAAATGAGGGGGAAGGCAGGACCAGGGGCTGCTTTGGCCAGGCTGGAGAGCCCCAATTAGCTGCTCTAGTCCTTAATCAGTGAACTGTAACTAGTAAGCATCATCCATCTAGGGTGAGGCTTACCATTTAACCATTAACATGCCTAATAAATAGTGGTGCTCATGATAAACTATAAAAACAATTACTTTCACAATCCAAAAACTGCACTTGGTCCATTATGTTACTGGGGGGTGAATAACACATGGAGGAAATAGGACACAGCTCTAGCTGGGTTTTGAGATCATTAGCTGAAATGTAATGCAGCAGATGTCTGAACTTTAGAACTAGTGATGCTGAAAACCTGCTACTGTTTCAGAAGTGTTTGTTACTCATTTAATTTTAAAATAGCATTTTTGTTGGAGCTTTATTTAGAACAAGAATATAAAACCATACTGAATGTTATACAAATATGTACACAGAAATGTGTTATAAAACAGTTAAAGGTTTGACTTAAGCCATCTAACTAGTAAATTCTATCCTAAAGCTGAAATTTTCTCACTATTCCCCATGGCTACGTCTACACTAGCCCAAAACTTCGAAACGGCCATGCAAATGGCCATTTCGAAGTTTATTAATGAAGTGCTGAAATACATATTCAGCGCCTCATTAGAATGCCGGCAGCTGCAGCACTTAGAAATTGACGTGGCTCGCAGCCGTGCGGCTCGTCCACACGGGGCTCCTTTTCAAAAAGACTCCGGCAACTTCGAAATCCCCTTATTCCTAACAGCAGATAGGAATAAGGGGATTTTGAAGTTTCCAGGGTCCTTTCGAAAACGAGCCCCGTCTGGACGAGCCGCGTCAATTTCGAAGTGCCAGGGCTGCTGGCATTCTAATGAGGCGCTGAATATGTATTTCAGCACTTCATTAGTAAACTTCAAAATGGCCATTTGCATGGCCATTTCAAAGTTTTGGGCTAGTGTAGACACGGCCCATATGTATTATATCTGATGTTCAGATGAGTTTACATTGCCCACTGTTCTCTAGATATCTGACAGAAAACTTGTCAACTGCAATTTTATGCATCAGTGAGTTCAGGATTCAATTTTGTTCTTAATTTTTTATTTCCTGCTGGACAATGAATGTTACTCTACAGTAAAGCATCAGAGCTACGAGCATCTTGGGAATGGAAATTGTTTTAACTCTGAACAAAATGTTAAGGCTGTTTTAAAAGTTTACAACTGAACATTAATTAAACACAGCTTTAAAACTTTACCACGCAGAAGAAAATGCTGCTGCCCACTCCATCCCTTTTCCCGTTGAACAGTACTGTACTATATTTGGTGCTGCTGCCTGAGTACTTAGAGTTCCAAATGAGGTTTGTGGTTGACTGGTCAGTTCTTAAGTCTGCTGTTTGTAACTGAGATTCTAGTTTAGTTTGTGTGTATATTTTACTTGTTAGGCCTTCAACTAAATATATGACTTACAAAAGCCTCTTAAATATACAATTTGAAAGCTAAAACTTGCCTTTGAACCAACCCAGAATATGGAGTTCTCCAACACACATTCTGTTTTCCCATAAAGAACATAAGCTAACATGGTTCTATTTTACCCATCTGGAAAACCCAACAATAATGGCAACAATCTGCTACCTTGCATTTTCTTGCCTGGCTCCACAGTAGCACGAGTTGGTCATATGCAGTCAAGTATTTCATTTAGCTTATGTAATTTTTCAGAAAGTATAGGTTTAAAAAATACCACAGATACCTAGAATCCCTAGGTCACATTTAGGGACTATATTCTTGTGCTCCTTTAAAAAAAAAAAAAGTCAGAAATCAGGAAAAGCTGTATACAATCTTTACCATACAGTAAACCCTCAACATGCACGATTTTGAGTTGCACTTAACTCACATTAACGCAAGTTAAGTGCAACTGAAAAATCTTGTGCCTCCCTCTGGCCCTGGCTCATTCCCTCCCCAGCCCCACATGGCCCAGCTCAGCTCCCCACCCCCAGCCCCACTCACCACCCATGCACATCTCTGGTTCAAAATCCCCTCAACACCCCCCACACATCATCTCACTGCCTGAGCATGGCCCCACCTCAACCCCCACCGCACGCAGCCCTAGTTCAACCTCCCCACGTGCAGCTCCAGTTCCATCGTCCTGACACGGTTCAAACCTTCTGCACATGGCTCTGTTTCAACCCCTGCCCCGGTTCAAGCCCCCCTGTGCACGGTCCCAGTTCCATCCTCCCGTCCTCGTTCAACCCCTGTAGCCTGGCTCACCACCCTCCTGCGTGGCTCTAGCTCAACCCTCAACCCCCCTGCCCCGTGTTGAACTCCACTCCTCTGTTCCCCCCTGCAACCCTAACCACCCCAGGCTTAGCCCTCCTGCACCCTCCCATAGCCGCAACACGCAGACAGGCTTAACACTCCCCAGCTGCCCCCACAACCCCAGGACTTACATTTCTGCTGCTTCCACAGCTGCAGAACGTGTGTTCCACTGCAGAAGAAGCTCCCCCCCCACACCCAACTTATGAAAAGTTCAGATTTCGCAAGGGTGCATGGAATCACAACCCTTGTGTAAATCGAGGTTCTACTGTATTAAAATTTATTTCTAACAAACTTGCCAGCATGAGTGACTATACAAAGTAAACTGGAAACCAAAACACATGTGAACTGAAGCCCCTAAAGTATTGCAGAGAAGAATTTTAACATAAAAACATAAGAACGGCCATACTGGGTCAGACCAAAGGTCCATCCAGCCCAGTATCCTGTCTGCTGACAGCGGCCAGTACCACGTGCCCCAGAGGAGGCGAACTGAAGACAATGATCAAGCAATTTGTCTCCTGCCATCTGTCTCCAGCCTTTGACTAAAGGCTAGGGGCACCATACTTTACCCTTGGCTAATAGCCATTTATGGACCTAAACTTCAAAAATTTATCAAGCTCTATTTTAAACTCTGTTAGAGTGCTGGCCTTCACAGCGTCCTCCGGCAAGGAGTTCCACAGCTTGACTGTGTGCTGTGTGAAGAAAAATTTTCTTTTATTAGTTTTGAACCTACTACCCATTAATTTCATTTGGTGTCCTCTAGTTCTTATATTATGGGAACAAGTAATTAACTTTTCAATATTCACTTTCTCCACACCATTCATGATTTTATATACCTCTATCATATCACCCCTCAATCTCCTCTTTTCTAGACTGAAAAGTCACAGTCTCTCTAGCCTCTCCTCATATGGGATCCCTTCCAAACCCTTAATCATTTTAGTTGCCCTTTTCTGAACTTTTTCTAATGCCAGTATATCTTTTTTGAAGTGAGGAGACCACATCTGCACGCAGTACTCAAGATGTGGGCGTACCATAGTTTTATATAGGGGAAGTAAGACATTCTTCGTCTTATTCTCTATTCCTTTTTTAATAATTGCTAACATCCTATTTGCTTTGCTGACTGCCGCTGTACGCTGCGTGGATGTTTTCAGAGAACTATCCACTATAATTCCAAGATCCCTTTCCTGATCTGTTGTATCTAAATTTGCCTCCATCACATTGTATGTAAAATGGGGGTTATTTTTCCCAATGTGCATTACCTTACACTTACCCACATTAAATTTCATTTGCCATTTTGCTGCCCACTCGCTCAGTTTGCTGAGATCTTTTTGAAGTTCTTCACAATCTCCTTTGGTTTTGACTATCCTGAACAGCTTGGTATCATCTGCAAACTCTGCCATCTCACTGCTTACCTCTTTCTCTAGATCATTGAGGAACAAGTTGAACAGGATTGGTCCCAGGACTGACCCTTGGGGAACACCACTAGTTACCCCGCTCCATTGTGAAAATTTACCATTTATTCCAACCCTTTATTTCCTGTCTTTTAACCAGTTTCCAATCCATGAAAGGATCTTTCCTCCTATCCCACGACCACCTAATTTACATAAGAGCCTTTGGTGAGGGACCTTGTCAAAGGCTTTCTGGAAATCTAAGTATATTATGTCCACTGGATCCCCCCTGTCTGCATGTTTGTTAACCCCTTCAAAGAACTCTAATAGATTAGTAAGACACGACTTCCCTTTGCAGAAACCATGCTGACTTTTGCTCAACAAATCATGTTCTTCTACATGTTTGACAATTTTATTCTTTACTATTGTTTCTACTAATTTGCCCGGTACTGACGTTAGACTTACCGGTCTGTAATTGCCAGGGTCTCTTTTAGAGCCCTTTTTAAATATTGACGTTATATTAGCTGTCTTCCAGTCATTGGGTACCGAAGCTGATTTAAAGGATCAGTTACAAACCACCATTAATAGCTCTACAATTTCACATATGAGTTCCTTCAGAACGCTTGGGTGAATGCCATCTTGTCCTGGAGACTTGTTACTGTTTAGCTTATCAATTAGTTCCAAAACCTCTTCTACTGACACTTCAATCTGGGACAGTTCCTCAGATTTGTCACCTACAAAGGATGGCTCAGATTTGGGAGCCTCTAATATCCTCAGCCATGAAGACTGAAGCAAAGGAATCATTTAGTTTCTTTGAGGAAGCAGAAAAATAATGCTGTACGTGAGCTGAAGGATTTAAAAGAGAAGATGGAAAACCAGTTGGAAAAGGAAGCCAGGTTTCAGCAGTTAATGGCCCACAGTTCTCATGATTCAGCCACAGACACCGATTCTATGGAATGGGAAACTGAAGTGGTGGAGTTTGAAAAAGACAGAGAGGATATGAACTTGAAAGCACTTGGTTTTGATGTGGTAGAAGGTGTGAATGAACCATACCTCCCCGGAGACTGTGGGATATTTGTCACCAAAGTAGACAAAGGAAGTATTGCGGATGGTCGATTAAGAGTGAATGTCTGGTTGCTGAAGATAAATGATGTGGATCTTACTAATAAGGATATGAAGCAAGTTATAAAAGCTGTACTTAATGGAGGAGGAGTTATTAATATGGTGGTGCGAAGAAAGAAGTCCTTAGGCAGGAAAGTGATAACCCCTCTGCATATCAATCTTGCTGGGCATAAAGATAGTGAAATTAGTTTAGAAAATGGAGTGTTTGCTGCTGCCGTGGTGCCTGGTAGCCCAGCTCCAAAGATGGGTCCCTTGCTGTGGGAGATAGAATAATTGCTATAATGGCATCACACTAGACAATAAATCACTGACTGAATGTGAAGCTTTGCTACGAAACTGTAGGGATTCCCTTTCCCTCTCTGATGAAGGTTTTTCCTTCGAACTCATCATGGAGTGGTCAAAACATATTTGAAAACCTGAAGGATTCAGAGAAAATGTCAAACTGCCGGGTTCATACATCAGAGATACAAGCTCAGAATAAAAGAAACTTGAAACACAACAGTTCAACACAGACAGACATTTTCAGTCCCAACACCCTGGATGGCAAGAAGGACCAGATTGACCAGGGGAGTGGCTCATTCTGTGATCACAAGTCCTTTTCCAGCTGTGCTTCACAGGCAGACTCTCGCAGGAATGCTGTGCACAGCTGCCACAGTAATTCAGAGCACAGTCTTAGCTCCTTTAGTCCAGACGCTTATGGAGAACAAGGATATGGCCTTGTTGACTTAGACGGCAGGAGGCTGCCATTTGAGCCCCCGGTAGCCAACTGCACCATGGTTGAGACCACGTTAGACAAAGGACATGGAGCTAAACATAGTGGTGGTACGTGGCCTAAAGTGGTGGTCAATATTTCAACAGCAGAAACTGAAAAGTTGTCTGTGTACAAGAAGCCAAAACACAGGAAGTCCATCTTTGACCCTGACACTTTCAAAAGACCACAGACTCCTCCCAAAATGGACTATCTTTCAACCAACCAGGTGTCAGGACATTCGCCTCAGCCCTCAAAATCAGAAGTGGCTTCAACTTCTCCAACGCCTCCCAAGAGAAGTGACTATTAAATTTAAACATAAATAGCAGACAAGTTCTGCATCAGACTCTACTGTAATGACTGGATCCCCACATACCAGTCCAGCTACACCCCAGCCCCGTGTGTCTTTGGCACTGAAGCAAGACTCAAATACTCACAAGGGGCGCAGCAGGAGTACTGGGCATTATTACAGGGAGGAGGGGCTTGACTGGAGTCACCTATCTTCGAGTAAGTCTTGTGAAGATGACATTGGCTTTCAAAGAGTTGAAGAGCCAGAGATAAAAAACCAAGACCAAAATCAGCACCTGCTTTGAGACAAACTCAGCCCTGTGCCCATTCCTAATCCTTCACTTCAGGTACAGAAATACACTCCAGCCAGTGAAGAGCATCTCTCTCCAGAACTCCAGGAGTGGGCACCATATTCACCAAAACGTTCCACTAGGCACAGCGATGGTTTTGTGCCTCCCTCCTTGTACACTGGAGCTATGTCAGCAGGTGCTGTTCCACGAAGTTTAGCGCTATGTCCTGCAGTAATTGCTGTGATGAGAAATCCAATTTATACTGCTTGGAGCCACAGAGTTCATACCAATAATTGCCTGTCTGTTGCCAACCAAATCTGCCATCAACATCTGCATCCCAGTGCCCAGCACCAAAGTCGCTTGAGTTTGGATCTAAGTCACAAACATTCCAGTGATTATTCTGAAAACTCACAGACAAGGGCATCACATGGTTCAAATTCATTGCCATACAGTGCAAGATTAGGTTCTTCCAGCAACTTACAATACAGGACAGAAAGAATAAAGATCCCTTTAACCGCAAGATATCCAACGTCCATCATGGGTTCTGACAAGGGTTCACTGTCCCATTCTGAATGTAGCAGTCCCAGCCTGATAACTCCTCCACAGTCACCACTGAACCTGGAAACCTCTTCTTTTGCTAGCAGTCAGTCACAGAACTCCCGTTCTACATTACCCAGGATTTCTATTAGCTCAGTTTCAATTGGCGAGCGTAGAAAAGACAGGCCATATATGGAAGAACCACGCCATGTTAAAGTGCAAAAGGGATCTGAGCCACTAGGGATTTCCATTGTGAGCGGAGAAAACGGTGGCATATTTGTGTCTAAAGTAACTGGTGGGAGCATTGTCCATCAAGCTGGCCTTGAATATGGTGATCAGTTGCTGGAGTTTAATGGAATTTTACGTATTTGAAAATAAAAGCTTATCCTAAAAGTCTCTCTTCGACCAGAATGACAGTACAGTAAAACCGCTCTTTACGCAATTTCGACTTGCACATTACTTGAATTAATGCTAGTCATAATAAGCGAGGGAAACCCCAGCTGTGGGTCATTTGCACATACATGCGAACATGCTCCTGGGGCTCCCTGGGGCTTGGGGCTGGCCAGAGCACAGCTCCTCTGCCAACTCCCCGCTCCAGTTCCCAGCTCCCTCAGCTGGAGGAAGCCAAGGAGAAGCCCCACCACCCTGTCCCCTGGCACCCCATCTGGGAGAAACCAGGGAGAAGCTACACCACTGCAGCTGTCTGCCTGCCCAGCTTCCCCCAGCTAGGAAAAGCCAGGGAACAGACTGGCAGGGTGGGGTGGCTTGTCCTCAGCTTCCCCCAGCTGAGGGAGCCGGGGTGGTGGGGGAGGACACAGACAGCCGTGGAGGTACAGCTTCTCCCTGGCTTCCCCACAGCTGGAGAGCCAGGGGACAGACTGGCGGGGTGGTGGGGCTTCTCCCAGCTGGGGGAGCTGAGGGTCAGACAGCTGCAGCAGCACGGCTTCTCCCTGTTTCCCCCCAGCTGGCAGAACCAGCTATCCGGCTGCACTGCCTGTCCAGCTCCTGGGATTCCCCCCGAGCCAGGTGGCTCCCCAGTAGAGCTGGTGGGGGTTCTAACCCCTCTCCCAACTAACGCAAAATTCGACTTACGCGCAGTTGCCTAGGAACACAGCCAGCACTTAAATTGGGGTTTTACTGTATTGCTCCTGTTACCCTATAAATACTGTAGTTAACATTTCATTATAAATGTCCATAACGAAATCATTACAGAAACATTTTAAGCAGCATAATGTAGAGTGGCAAGATTTACTGCTTTTCCATAAATCAGATGCTAAATGTCTCTGCAAACTCTCCTACTTTAAATTGACCTTACTCATATGACAACCACACATGGCATATGTGAACTATACAGTAAAGGAACCCTGAAGCAGACAGAGAACATTTCATGTTCCCTTTTTTGTCTCTAAGTCCAGCCTTTTTATTTTTAAAGAAAAGGGCTTATATGATGCTTAGTCAGAAACAGACATAACTAATCACAGAAAGAAAAGCTTGATGCTTCTAGAATTTGCCAAATGTTTTTCATGGTGAATTGTTACAGAGCACAGTAGCTCCAACACTTACAGTGAAAATTTCTGGAAAGTCAAGGTAGAATCTTTAGTTTATTAGCTAACAGTGGGACTTGTTCTTACTTATTACTTTGTCTTCACCTTGCAATACAGTTTTTATCTGTTAACAGAAAAAGCTAATGGAACTGTTTTATATATGGGGAAAAAAATGTCACAAGTGTTCCAGTATACAAGCATGTTTGTCATTTCCTCAAGCAAAATCCAATTTCAAAGAATAAAAAAAGCAAGATCAATACAGAACATCTGACTCCTTTTAGTAAGAAAGCCTGGAGACATATTTTGTACAAGCCTTCAGACATTCAACATTCAGTCATTTATGCTTCTGAGAAAGTACCCACATAGTGTGCAAAGGAAAGAGATCATATTTTAAAAAAAAAAAAAATCACTTAAATATCACTTTAAGGGAAAACATAGGGACAATACTTTGCTAGGATAAATCACCAATTGTATCCTGTGAAATTACCATTGCAAAGGCATACAGCTACCCCAATATGTTACGTTTACATTCTTGAGCCTCCTCCCTTGTCTAAATGAATTTAGTTTACAAAAAATAGTTGTTTCATCTCTGAATGAACAACAAATACAGGAAACTGCATCTCCTGCTGATTTAGCATAGCAGTTGATATATCTTCACAAAAGATTAACAGGGTTAGAACTCTCAAGAGTTTGTGCTCACCAGTGATAACTTTAACACAATTAGAAGTCTATAACTTGAAATAGCACCAACTGTCGGAAATAATTATGGAATTAAAGTAACTGCCATTCCCAAATGTGTGCCCTATACTTACTTAGACTTAGGTCCGCCTGTGCGTCTGGGCACGTTGGGCAACAAGTGCTCTCCAGAGATTTCGGTCTGATGCCACTGTTTCTGCTTCTTCCCACGTTATACCAATGTTCTTAAAAAGTCTTCTTTAACCGTGCTTTGCCATGTTTTCAGTGGTCTTCCCCTCTTTCTCCTTCCTTTAGCTGGTGCCCATCGCATTGCTACCTTTGGATGAAGATTATCTGAAAGACGCAAGATGTGTCCAGCAAGACGCAATCTACGCTCTGACACAACATCCTGCAGTCTCCGCAGACCACATCTTCGTAGAATCTCTTCGTTAGTAACACGATCAATGTAGGTAACACCAAGAATCTTATGCAGACGTCGTTGGTGGAACACATTCAGTTTATGTGATATTCTTGCAGTGTTTTTCCACGTTTCACTGGCGTAGATTGCAGTGAACATGACAATAGTGCTATAGAGTCAAAGCTTTGTAGCAAGGCCAATTGTTGACACAGACCAAATTGGGCATAGTCTTTGGAACACTGCCGAGGCCTTCCCGATTCTGCAGTTGACATCTGCCTCGACATCCCCATCATTGGACAGAGTGCTGCCAAGATAGGTGAACCGCCGGACATCTTCTAAGGACTGACTTTCGACCACTATTGGCGTGTTCGCCTGAGCTTTTCTGATCCACATCACCTTTGTGTTATTGCCGTTTATCCTCAACCCAACTTTACCTGTTTCTTCTTCTAAACTTGTTGTCATGTCCTGCAACCATTCGCCTGTTTCTGCCAGCAGCACAATATCATCAGCCAAGTCCAGATCCGTGAGCAGGCACTGGTTTTCCCAAGAGATACCAAAATTCGTCCTGCACATTGCTTTCCTCATAATGAAGTCCACAGCCAAAAGGAACAAAAATGGTGATAGAACACACCCTTGCCACACACCAGAGTCAATATTGAAGAAATTGGTCATACCACTATCGGTCCTCACACAGCAACTGGAGTTCAGGTAGGGATTTTGGAAGGTGTTGATGTAGCATTGTGGGATACCATAACTACGTACTATGTTCCACAATGACTCTCTATGTACGCTGTCAAACGCCTTTTTGAAATTGATAAAGTTTATTGACAGTGGCTGTTGAAATTCAATACGCTGTTCAATGATGTTGCGCAATGTGAAAATTTGCTTGTTGCATGAGTGTCCACGCCGAAATCCAGCCTGCTCCTCCTGCAGTGTACTACCCACTGCAGCCAGAAGCCTCCTGAGCAGGACAATACAAAACACTTTGCCCGGGACTGATAGGAGCTTAATGCCTCTCCAATTACTACAATCAGTGACATTCCCCTTTTTTGGTAACTTTAACAATCACTCCCTTCCTCCAATAACTTGGGACACCCTCTACTCGCCAGCATGCGTTTAACAACCCCGCCAGTTCTTGCACGACACTGTTGCCCCCATACCTTAGTAAGTCAGCTGTGATTTGGTCAAGACCGGTGGCCTTGTTATTCTTCAGAGATCTAATGGCTTTATCAGTTTCTCCAAATTTGATCACGCCTAGGTCTACTTCCAGTTTGTCAGAAGGACTGGAATTACTAAAATCGTAGGTTGTGGCTGGAGCTGGCTGCTTTAATCTCTCTTTGAAGTGCTCTATCCAGCGTGCATCTTGCTCTTCTTTACTAAGTAAGATTTTCCCATTCTTATCCTTGATAGGAGCATTGGAATTGCATCTTGCACCCATTAATTCTCGGACAATACGATACAGCGTCTTGGTGTCACATTTCTCAGCTGCTTCTTATGCTTCAGCACTCTTATGCTCCAACCATTCTTTTCCGTCAGCCCAGCAGCTTTCCTTAACTTGATGATCCAGCGATTGATACTTTGCAATAGCCTCTGCTATCTCGTTTGGCAATTTTGCCTGGTCTCTATGCTGTTCTGTGATTTTACACTCATCTGTCAGTTTCCAGGTTCTGTCTTGTATCCAGCATTCTCTTTGCGTGCCTCTTCTCCGTCCGATCGTCTCTTCTGCGCTCTTAGTCACTGCTCGTTTGAACCGCATCCACTGGTCTTCGAGTTCATTTTCATATAGTTCATATAGGCCCTTGATTACATCAGTCTTGTTTCATTTTCTTTGTTAAAATCTGTTAGATCAAGAGTGGGGAACCCACAGCTCACAGTCCGGATCCATCCCCTGAGGCTCAGGTCTCTCCTCCATGGTATCTAGCCCACAGCGGGGTGGAGGACACAGAGCCCCAAGACTTGCCATGGGCTCTACTAGGGCTGGGTGGCAGAAAGTGTCCCTGGGCTTTGCTGCTGCTCTTTACTGCTCCTGCAGAAAAGGGAGAAGGACCAACAATGGCCTCAGCAACTTGCCTGGCAACTTCCTCTGACTGCTGTGATTAGCTAGAATTCTGGGCAATTGGAGCAGCGGGGGTAGTGCTACGTGCATTCAGGGGTGTTGCAAAGGTAGCTACACACCTGTTGCCCAGCTCCTGCATCCCCAGTCAGCTTCTGCGGCCTCCTCCCTCCCAGACCCTTCACCCACACAGTAACCCCATGCCCCAACACTCCACTTCCACCTGTACTCTATTTCTGCCCCCTCCCTCCCAGGCCCCTCACACTCCTCTCACCTAGACCCCTAGCCATCTCCTACACCCCAGTCCCCACAACTCCCAGCCTATTTATACACCCTCCCTCCCACCCAGACTCCCTAGTCCAGACTCCCATACAGTTGGAGACCACAGGGAGGCATGGAGGGTTTTACGCTTCTCACTTGTGTGGCCCCCAACTGGTTTGTCTACAGGTCAGTGGCCCCGACCCAAAAAAGGTTCCCTTCCCCTGTGTAGATCTTCACGGAGCCCTTCAAGGTCTAGGTCTGAGAACTTCATACTGGTTACTTGATATTCAAATGATCAGAAATTAAGTATTTCCCATTTTCACATAATACTTGTTAATACTGATTCATAAGCAAAGACTCCATTGACTTCAGCTTAAATAGCAATAGATAAAGATTCCTACTTTCCTCTTGGAGATATGTACACTGAGAGCTCATCTGTTTAAACAAGTGGAGAAGGAAAAGACAGTAGTAAGATCAAAAAACAATGCTAGGACTTAAAGCAATCTTATTTCACTGAACTTCACGTATGTCCATAGTAACCTTTCCTGTGTTCAAAAATTATGTTTCACAGCTCTCAAAGCTACCACACAGGACCTGAAAGTGTCCAGTGCGATTTACTGGCATGGCACGCGAAGTCCACTTACTGAGAGCAAAGGACATGCTGAGTAATCCCCAGTTCCAACCCTTACTCTGTGTGGGGGGGGGGGGCCTGCACATCCACAGGAAAGTCTCTCCTGAGTGGGATGGGAAAAGTAGTGTGCAATGGGGAGCATGGGGGAAGAGTAGTTGGTGTGGGGCCTCCAAGGAAGATGTGGGGCAGGCGCAGGCCATCACAGTCCAGAGGCACAGCAGGGAGCTAGAGGGTGTCCAATTTTTAGTTAACACCAAGCCAGGAATCCTACTAATTCAGAATCACATTTAAGTTGTGTTTTGAATAGCACAGAAGCATAAGCTGTCTGTACTAAAGCAAACCCTCAGTGCCCATCTGCTCTGTGCTTACAAATAGTAGCAATCACAAAAAGAAAATATAATCAGCTAACTGCATTCAAACACGCCATCGCAATGGAAAAAGCTTCCAGACACTTAAGGTCATATATACACAGTATATATCAAAGGATTTAGCTAGCTGATGGAGTTCACCATGCCCTCCAAAGAGGTGCAGAACCAGGCCAGGAACAGGTTAACTATGCAGACAAAATTTATTTGTACAGAGAAGTATTCCAGCTGGTAGCTGTGAACTGGCTGCTCTTCCAGAAATTCTGGGAGTTAATCCAGTTTTGAGTGGAATTAAGCTTTTAATTAAAATAGTCTTCCCTGTCTGCATAAAATTATTCTTTTGAATTTAAAAAAAAAAAGTCTTTTCTAACAGTAAGAAATAGCATTTCAAAAATCACCATTTAATCAATTTTTTAATACATATAAAAATGTGAACACATGACAGGGCTTGAAATCTTATAAATACACAAGAAACCTTCAGTTTCAGGGTTAGGCCCTTTTCTCCCTAACGCAACAAGAGCTAAAAATGGGGTAATTTCCAGCCTCCAACTATTCATTCTCACTGGCTATGTCCATACTAGCCCCGCCTTCTGAAAGAGGCATGGTAATGAGCAAGTTGGGAAGATGCTAATGAGGTGCTTCCATAAATATGCAGCACCTCATTCGCATAATTGCAGCCACGTGCCATTCGAATCATGCACCACCCACGTGGACGGGGGCCTTTCGAAAAGAACCCCAGACTTTGAAACCTTCTTCTTCCTATTTGGCAGCCATTATGCTAATGAGATGCTGCATATTCATGAAAATACCTCATTAGCATCTTCCCAATTCACCCATTACCATGCCCCTTCCGAAAAGAGGGGGTTAGTATAGATGCGGTTACTATGACATGCAGAAGTGTTGATTAAGGCTATGTCTACACTTTCCTGGAAGATCAACCCACTTAGGATCCATCTTCTGGGGTTCAATTTTACACCTGGTAGGGATACATAAAATCGACTTATCGGGTGTCAGCATTCTCCCTGTACTCCTCACGAGATGCAAGGAGTAAAGAAGGTCAACTCAAGAAACTCTCCTATTGAATTTTTCAGTGAGGATGGCCAGGTAAGCAGACTGCAGATAGGTTGATTCTACCTATGTAATTGCTGTAGCTAGAATTCCATATCTGTTATCAACTTTCTTTCCCTAGTGTAGATATAGCCTAAGGAAGCAGCAGCCACAACTTTGTATTCCAGGGAGTTAAGACTGCAATGAAATGCAATACGTATTAAATAACAGTAAAAAAAGGTAACAGGAATCTGAGAAACCCACATTACAAATATTAGGATAAAAATAGGAGCTAAAACTATAAAAAATGAAAATTAAATTAAAAAGGTTAATTTTACTAAACCCTGTAGAACAGCCAAAAACCTCATCTAGTTTTGAAACTCACTTTCTTGGCCCTTCCTATAAAGTTAACAGAACAAACTGTACTGAGGTTACAAACGCAACTAACATTTTTTTCACCTAAGACCACTTATTTGCTCCTATTACCTTTTTCAGCTATTCAGATGTTTAAAGTTAAATCTAAACATTTAATTTAATGCAAGTACATTATCTACTTCCCACAATAATTAATCGTATGAAATCCAGCATTGCACTTATCTAATAAGCTGGCATTTTCAACCTCCTTTTTGCTGCCATCTGTAAGGACAATGGTAACACTAAGTCACTTAGGAATTTGATTTTAATTAACATATAGCATGTTGCACAAGGATGTGGGTAATGTATTGCCAAAACTTTTTGTCATAATGTGCAAGGGTATGGTAAAAGAGTAATAATTTTTATTCAAGCAATACCTAATGACACACTGATTCAAAAGCAACATAAAACCTATGGCTTTCGGGACATGCAAACCCATAGATCAGACAACACATCTCATAGGTCAGCCTTTCCCCCCTGAAAGGACATCCCCCAAACTCTTCCACCTCTGTGCCAGGGTAGTTGAGCTGCTTAGGAATTGAAATACTCCTTGTGTCCTGTTTTTCACAGCTATTGACGCTGGATAAAGGAGGGAAAATTTCAGCACACCCACCAAACATTTGAATCAAGCCCTCTCTGGCCCAGTGGGACCCTTAGGCAGACTCCTTGCTCGTCATGGAGAGTGTGTCTCTCTGCATGGTGTGCCTCTTGTACTGCCTCTAGCAAAATCCTCCAAGCCAACTGGAACAATAGAGGCAGGATTTGCGGGCACATGCAGCACACAGAGACCGACTTCCCTTCTCCTCATCAAAGAGTGTGCTGAATAGGCACACAGAGTGGCCTCAGAAGCTGGTGTCATTTAATACACAAGGGTTAATGGTCAACCTTTTGTACATGAACAACAAGGGAGAACGGCACACTTTTACATTAAAGGGGCTACACCTAAGTTACTTGCTATCTTTACCAATTCAAGAGAGCCTTTGGGAGGGGAAGAAGGGGAGAGGAAGAGAAAAGCAAGATTCTGTTCACAGAGGTGGCCAGAAAAGGGAATAAAGCAAAGTGTAACCTGGAACAGTAGGTGCTTGTTTATAGCAGAGTTTACATACCTAAAGTTATGCTTGAAGTAGACCTAATGTTGATGACTGGGGAAATGAATTAAGGAAGATACACTTTCATCGCAATGTATATAATTTTTCTCTATCAAAAAGATAAAGAACCTCTTTAGAATTGATTAAAACGTACCTGATACAACTTTATCACCAGCTTCTTTACTTGTGATATTTTAAAAACCAAAAGCAGAGGAGACAACAGGTGAACCTGGTTTCCAAGGAGAGTACACATTCCATCCCAGGGGTATGCTGTACTCTACAATTATCCCACAGACTGAGTGAGAACACCAAAATTTGAAAGGGACATCTTAATCATTGTGCAGGCTGTCAAGTAACATTTTTGGCTACTTCCTTATTACCTAAAGCCTACAGTACAAGTTAATAACCTATGCACACAGACCAGGTTACATTTTTAAGGTTTACACCATCCTTTTAATACCTGTCCTGCTGGTAATGTATTCTTTCAACATTATTTACTCTTCACTAGATTTTGACTAATTATCCTGGATGATTCTCTCCAAAACACCAAACGAACGTAAAAGTACTTTTCCTCAGAAGGCAGGAGAGAGAGATGCAATGAGTGGGGTTACTAGCTGCTAAGGACAAGAAAAAAACTGGAGCTCTTAAGAAATGCTATAGGTCGTCATTTTGTACCTGTGCTGAAGAACCTGGACTATCTGAAAACAAGGTGCCCTCCTTTGTCATAAGATGAGCTTTGTACACCTGCATCCCTCAACTGTACTCCTTGGGCCACACTCTAGCTTAGTCGTCTCTCGTTGTCACTGTTCTTTTGTGTATCTTTCCTACCTCCTTTTTGTTAAGGAAGGCTTTTCTTAAAAGGCTGCCCGTGGCTAAACTTTCTTAACCTCCCTCACCCCCACCTCAAACCTCAGGTTTTTTTTTCTCCACACAATTTTTCCTCAATTCAGCCTGTAAAGGGACTTTCCATTTTCCATGCGGCCCTGTCCTGGACACATTTCTCTCACCCTCCTCCAGCAGGCAGCACAATTACCTTTTCCCAAAAATGTGAGTCTGGCAAATCTTGAAAATTGTATAAGCTCTTGCCAGACAGGTCATATTCCTACCCTTTCATTCATTGATTCCAAGGCCAGAAGCAATAATTGTGAAAATCTAGTCAAACCTCCTGTATAACACTACTTGCTCAAAATAGCTCTTCTTGAGCTAGAACATACTTGAGGGGGAAAAATACTAAAACCCTGATTGAAAATCCATCACAGCGAATGAATGGCTCATTATCCTCACTTATGGAAATAGCTTCTCAGAATGTTTCAGAAACACTTGTTCTCCTAAATACTCGTTATCCCCAACTACATAGTCAACATGAAAAAAATATATTTAAATCCAACACAACGATGAGAGATTGAACAGATGTCTTTCTGGGCTAACACATCAAAACAGGAATATTTACCAAGTTCCAGTTACAGAAAAGCATCCCACCCTTATGGCAGGTCTACACTAGACTTTAAAGTTGATCATAGATGCACAATTCCAGCGACAGCAATTGCGTAGCTGCAATCGAATCTATGATTGACATATCTGACTGTCCTCAGTGATGAAAATGAGGGGTACAGGGATCAACTGTCAGCCCCTGATACTTTAATTTTGCACGTCCCCACTAGGTGTGCAAAACTGAACCCCAGAAGATCGACCCTGACCAGCACGGACATACCCTCAGTAACACCTGTGCAGCCTGACACAAAAATGGTGGTCAGAGCATATGTTGTTATATATTGTAATTCCTGAACCATGAGTAACTAATGTGACTTTCCCAAATGACATGCAGAAAAAGATTAAAAAGACATTTATTTATGATATATCATTGAAAAAACATTTTCTTCGCGCTTGGTAATCTTGGAAATATCAGGAATTTCAAATCTGCTCCTTCCTAGTTTTGTTGTTAAGTTTGTTAAGGGGCTCAGTTGTAAACTGTGAGCCCTAATTGATGCAAAGTGATGTGCATATGTCAAATCTTTAAAATAGTCATTTGCCCCACCCCCGTCCAGTATATGTAACAGCTGTAACTAAAACACAAAAAGGTTGTAAATGAAGAGTGTGATGAGAAATCCCTTCCCCTCTCAAATGCACAACTTCCAATTTCCTGTCATGTCAAAATTTTACTTGTTCTCCAATCACTACACATCCTACTTATAAAAGCAACTTTGAGAGTCTACTGTAGACAGATACCTTTTCAAGTACTATGCTTAAAACAGTGGCAGCAGTCTATGGCTTCTTTACAGCAAGACCCACCCCCACAACACCTGTATGGTCGTGCAACAGTATTAGAAATACTGACATTTCCAATTTTTCCTAGTATATAAGAGGCTGTAGAACAAGGGTGAGGAAACTTTTCTGGGTTGGAGGCTATTGATAGTAGACAAAATCTGTTGGGGACCACACAAGTGAGAAGCGAAAGAACACCCCTCAATGATGTGAAGGCGAAGGGGCAGGTGCAGGAGCAGGCTGCAGATATGCAGCTGGGTAGGAGAGGGTAGACGATTTGGAGTGTGGGAGGGAGAGGTCAGATTGAGGGTGATGGGTCTGGAAGTGGGAGGCAGGAGCAAGGTAGAGATGGAGAGTGGGGGGGTAGGGTGGGTGCAGGAGTGCTCATGGGGTGCAGGGTCTGGGCAATAGGGGTGCACTTACCTGCTCTCCCCCAGACACACATGGCGCTGCCCCACCTCCAGGAACTGCCCTCTACTGTAGCAGTGGTATGAAGCCTCAAGGCAGTGCGGCTGAGGCTGCTGCAGCTGCCCTGCCCCTTTCCCAGGCAAGGGGGAACAGCAGAGAGGAGCGGCAGAGCCCAGTGCCACTTTCAGCCGCTGGTCAGCTTCCCAGCCCCGATTTGCACAAAATTCGACTTATGTGTGGTTGCCCAGGAATGCAGCCTACACCTCAGTCAGGGGTTTACTGTATACATAACATGTTTATGGCTAATAAACATTAAATATGCTAAATCAAATCCCCTAATCACATCTCCACATTCAAATGTTTTCAGTTGCATAAAACGAAGCTAATGTTCATACAGAAAAATAATTAAAAAAAAACGCAAAAAGGAATAGAATTAAAAGAACATTTCACGTTGAAGACGTAACACACAGCTGCTGTCAGCACAGGTGTATAGTTATGGAGTACAGATATAACATTTATGCAAATAAAATTATGCTAAGAGATCGTTCTTTTGCATCCTGTAAGTGCAGAGATACTATATGATATGCGTGACATCAAAATCCACACTTCCTATCAGCACAGAAGGACTTTTACCTAAGAGAAGGAGGAATAAAAAAAGAGAAGTTACTCACGTAGTAACAGTGGTTCTTCGAGATGTGTCCCTGTGGGTGCTCCACAATAGGTGTCGGGCTCGCCCGGCGCCGCAGATCGGAACTCTTCCAGCAGTTTCTCCTGGATCACGCATGTGCCGGCGCGCGCCGCTCCCTTGCGCACCCCCGGCCACGTGCGTGATCCGGTCCCTGCCAGTTCCTTGACCAACCGCCTCGGATGCTCCTGAAAAACACTAAACAGAGATCCAAAGCGGGGAGGATGGGCGGGTGGTGGAGCACCCACGGGGACACATCTCGAAGAACCACCGTTACTATGGTGAGTAACTTCTCTTTCTTCTACGAGTGTCCCCGTGGGTGCTCCACAATAGGTGACTACCCAGCAGTAACCCAAGTAAGGAGGTGGGTAATCGGTTTATGTGCAGCTTGGCCCCGAAAGGACTGCTGTCGACAGACGGGTGTCCTCTTGGTATACCCGATGTAGTGCATAATGCTTGGCGAAGGTGTCGTAGGATGTCCAAGTTGCCGCTCTATAGATGTCTTAACGCGATGCCCTTGAAAAAGGCTGTTGACGCCACCACCGCCCTGGTGGAGTGAGCCCTGGGCGGGGCCAGCAAAGGAGTCTTTCGAAGTTCATAGCACATTTTTATGCAGGACACAATGTGCTTTGAGAATCTCTGTGGAGAGAGACCTTCTCCTTTTGACCTGGGAGCGAGAGATACTAGAAGCCTGTCCGTTTTCCAGAAGGACTTAGTTCTGTCTATGTAGAAGGCCAACGCCCTCCTCATGTCCAGGAAATGTAGGCATGCCTCCTTGCCGGAGCTGTGAGACTTCAGGTAAAACGAGGGTAAAACTATTGGTTCGTTAAGGTGGAACTCTGAGGAAACTTTCGGAACAAAGGCTGGGTGCAACCGAAGGTTACCGCCTCCTTTGACAATACTGTGCAGGGCGGCGTTGCCATAACTGTTGTGAGCTCACTCACGCTGCGAGCTGACGTAACTGCAAGGAGGAAGGTTGTTTTTATCATAAGGAGACGCAGGGGAACTGTGGCTAATGGTTCAAAGGGTGGACCCGTTAGCATGCTGAGCACCAAGTCCAAGTTCCACGATGGTGGAAGCGGTTTCCGAGGGGGGTACAGGTTTACCAACCCCTTCAGGAACCTGGTAACGATAGGATGGGCAAATAGCATGGGCCCCTCCTCTGTATGCCGGAAAGCAGATATAGCTGCGAGGTGGACTTTTATCGAGGATAGGGAAAGCCCGCCCCTCTTGAGGTCAAATAAGTATTCTAGTATTACAGGTATAGGAACGTCAAGGGGAGCTAACTGCTGGGCAGAACACCAGGCTGTAAATCGAGTCCATTTCTGCTCGTAAGTCTTCCTGGTGGAGGTCCTTTGGCTACTTTCCAGGACTTGTTTTACTCCCTCCGTACATGTGCTTTCTAAGGAGCTGAGCCATGGATTAGCCATGCTTGTAGGCGCAGACCCTGAGGCTGCGGATGCACTATGGACCCCTGGGCCTGTGTGAGTAGGTCTGGCACCACCGGAAGAGGGAGCGGTGGGCGATCTGACATGCGCAGAAGCAAGGGAAACCATTGCTGCCGGTCCCACGTTGGGACTACTAGAATCACGCGGGCTCTCTCCCTTCTGGCTTTCTGCAAGACCTTGTGGATAAGAGCTGTGGGGGGGAACGCGTAAAGTAGGGGGCCCTTCCATGAAATCATGAATGCATCCCCTAGGGAGCCCTGCCCCAATCCTGCCCTGGAGCAGTACTGGGGACACTTGTTGTGCTGGGTGGCAAACAGGTCGATCTGGGGAAACCCCCACGTATGAAAGATCGGTCGCAGAAGATCGGGGCGCATCTGCCATTCGTGCGTGAGTGCGAAGCGCCTGCTCAGCTGATCTGCTTTCACATTGTGAGCGCCCGGCAAGTACGAGGCTTTCAACATTATGTTGTTGGCAATGCACCAGTTCCACAGTCGGACTGCTTCCGCATATAGGACACGGGATCGGGCTCCCCCTTGTCGATTTATATAAAACATAGTGGAGGTATTGTCTGTATTGATCCTGACTACTTTGCCGTATATGTGGTCTCGAAAATGTTTGCAGGCGTTGAACACTGCTCTGAGCTCCAGTATGGAGCTGATAGAAGAGGTATCTGAGCCTTTAGCAATCATTTTTGGTAAATCGTGGGAGACGGGAGAGATTCCAGAAGACTGGAAAAGGGCAAATATAGTACCCATTTATAAAAAGGGGAACAAGAATAACCCGGGAAACTACAGGCCAGTCAGCTTAACTTCTGTGCCAGGAAAGATAATGGAGCAGGTAATTAAAGAAATCATCTGCAAGCATTTGAAAGGTGGTAAGGTGCTAGGGAACAGCCAGCATGGCTTTGTTAAAAACAAATCATGTCAAACCAATCTAATAGCTTTCTTTGATAGAATAACGAGTCTTGTGGATAAGGGAGAAGCAGTGGATGTGGTATACCTAGACTTCAGTAAAGCATTTGACACAGTCTCACATAATATACTTATCAATAAACTATGCAAATACAACTTAGATGGGGCTACTATAAGGTGGGTGAACAACTGGCTGGATAACCATACCCAGAGAGTAGGTATTAATGGTTTTCAATCCGGCTGGAAAAGTATAACTTGTGGGGTTCCGCAGGGGTCTGTTTTGGGACCGGTTCTGTTCAATATCTTCATTAACGATTTAGATATTGACATAGAAAGTACACTTATTAAGTTTGCAGATGATACCAAGCTGGGAGGGGTTGCAACTTCTTTGGAGGATAGGGTCCTAATTCAAAAGGATCTGGATAAACTGGAGAAATGGGCTGAGGTAAACAGGATGAAGTTTAATAAGGACAAATGCAAAGTGCTCCACTTAGGAAGAAACAATCAGTGTCACACATACAGAATGGGAAAGGACTGCCTAGGAATGAGTACAGCAGAAAGGGATCTGGGGGTTATAGTGCACCACAAGCTAAATATGAGTCAACAGTGTGATGCTGTTGAGAAAAAGACAAACATGATTCTAAGATGCATTAACAGGTGTGTCGTGAACAAGACACGAGAAGTCATTCTCCCGCTCTACTCTGCGCTGGTTAGGCCTCAGCTGGAGTATTGTGTCCAGTTCTGGGGACTGCAGTTCAGGAAGGATGTGGAGAAATTGGAGAGGGTCCAGAGGAGAGCAACGAGAATGATCAAAGGTCTAGAGAACATGACCTATGCAGAAAGGCTGAAAGAATTGGGCTTGTTTAGTTTGGAAAAGAGAAGATTGAGGGGGGACATGATAGCAGTTTTCAGGTATTTAAAAGGGTGTCATAAGGCAGAGGGAGGGAACTTGTTCTTCCTTGCCTCTGAGGATAGAACAAGAGGCAATGGACTGAAATTGCAGCAGGGGAGGTTCAGGTTGGACATTAGGAAAAAGTTCCTGTCAGGGTGATCAAACACTGGAACAAATTGCCAAAGGAGGTGGTAGAATCTCCATCACTGGAGCTATTTAAGAAGAGATTAGATAGATGGCTTTCAGGGATGGTCTAGAGAGTGCTTGGTCCTGCCATGAGGGCAGGGGGCTGGACTCGATGGCCTCTCGAGGTCCCTTCCAGTCCTACTCTTCTATGATTCTATGTTTATGTGCAGTGACTGTTCCGCAGGGGACCATAGCCCTTGCGTCACCTTGTCGCCGATATGTGCCCCCCATCCTATGTGGGAGGTGTCGGTAGTAAGAAACAGAGATTTGTGGTTGGTGAAAGGGTACCCCTGCTAGCAGGTTTTTGGGGTTTACCCACCACTGCAGGGATTTGTGCACCTCTGTCGTGGGCAACACCACCCTGCAGACAGTGTGGGATGTCGGTTTGTAGACGCTCGCCAGCCAATGTTGCAGGCTGCGCATGTGCAATCTGGCGTTCTGCACCACAAACGTCGCTGCCGCCATGTGGCCCAGCAGCTGCAAGCACGTTAAGACCAGCACCATGGGGCTGTATGTAATGACTTGCACCAGCGAACTGATGGCGTGAAAGCGGGCGTCGGGAAGGTACACCCTTGCTGTAATAGAGTTTATGCGTGCCCCTATGAACTCTATGTCTTGTGTGGGGTCGGTCTTTGACTTCGCGAAATTGATGACTAGGCCCAGCGAGGAAAACGTGTCCGCTGTGACGCGTACCATGCGTAGGACCTCTGCCTTCGAGGCCCCTTTCAGTAGGCAGTCGTCCAGGTATGGGAATATAAATACCCCCTCTCTGTGCAGGTAGGCTGACACCACTGCCAGCGTTTTGGTAAAGACTCTCGGGGCCGAGGAGAGGCCGAACGGAAGAACTCTGTACTGGAAGTGTTCCTTGCTGACCATAAAGCGGAAGAAGCGTCTGTGTGCCGGATGGATCGTTATATGAAAGTAAGCATCTTGTAAGTTGAGGGCTGCAAACCAATCTCCATCGTCCAGTGCCGTGAGTATGGAGGCGACTGTAATCATCCGAAAACGTTGTTTGCGTAAGTATCGGTTGAGGCCCCGAAGATCTAAGATGGGTCTCCAGCCTCCTGTTTTCTTCTCTGTGAGGAAATAGCGTGAATAAAAGCCTTCCCCCTGGAATTGTTCTGGCACTCTTTCCACCGCCCCTATGAACATAAGGTGGTCCACCTCCTGCTTGAGCCTCGCCTCGTGGTTAGCGTCCCTGAGGTAGCCTAGAGGGAGGTTTCGGCGGTGGGTGCGACTGGAAGGGGATCGCGTAACCCGTGGCTATGATCTCCAACACCCATTTGTCTGCGGTGATCTTTTGTCATTGGGATTGAAACGGTCTGAGGCGATGATGGAACAAGAGATGGGAGTGGCATTGCGCGATGGTGGTGATAGTGCAGCCCTCGACATGCCCGTCAAACTTGTTGCCTTTGGGCCTGCCCCGAGGATGTACGGCTTTGTTGAGAGCGTCGCCTGGGCGTTCTGTACTGTTGCTGCTGTTGATGTCACCCTTGGTCGTAGCACCGTTGATACTGCACACGCTGTGGTTGGTATGGGTAGCGTCTTTGCTGAGGGTAATATTTTTTCTTCCTATACGGAGGGGTATAAATACCCAGGGTTCTAAGTGTAGCTCTCGAGTCCTTACTGGAGTGGAGGACCAAGTCGGATGAGTCTGCGAACAACTTTTGCTGTGTCAAAGGGAAGATCCACAATCTTCACCTGTAGGTCCCTCGGGATACCCGATGTCTGGAGCCAGGATTCTCTAAGCATGACCGCTGCTGTAGGCGTTGAGCATGCCGCCGTATCCGCCACGTCCAGGGAGATCTGGACTCCCGTCCTTGAAGCTGCGTAGCCCTCTTGCACAATTGCCTTTAACACCGGCTTCTTATCTTCCGGAAGTGAGTCCATGAGAGAAGTAAGCCTGGAGTTAATTATCAAAAATTATGGTTCGCTAGGTGTGCCGCATAATTCGCCATTCTCAATAGCAGGGTGGAAGAGGAATATACCTTCCTGCCAAACAGTTCTAGCTTCTTGGCATCTTTGTCTGATCCCCCTGATTTGTACTGAGAAGTCTTTGATCTCTGCTGGGATGATTCGACCACCAGTGAGTTTGGTTGTGGGTGACTGAAGAGGAACTCCATGCCCTTTGCCGGGACGAAGTACTTCTTATCCGCTCTCTTGTTCATAGGCGGAGCGAAGGCCAGGGTCTGCCATATGGTAGTGGCTGACTCCATAATGGCTTCGTCCAGCGGGATAGCAATTTTGGATGAAGCTGGGGGTCTCAAATTTTTCAGGACTTTGTGATGTTTCTCCTGCACTTCTGCCGTTTGGATGCCTTGCGTGAAAGCCACCCTTTTAAACAGCTCCTGAAACTGTTTGAGGTCATCCAGGGGAGCAACATCCCCGGGGGCCGTGGCCTCATCTGAGGAAGATGAGGAGGAACCACTAGGGTAAACCTCCCTCGAACTCTCCGGTTCCTGCGGCCGATGATACACCCACTCGCTGGAGGATTGCGAAGGGAAGTCTCGAGGTTCTAAAATTAACTCCCTTGAGATCGCTGTTTCCATCCCCGGCCGGGAGTGTCCCCATGGGTATTGGGCCGCAGGAGGGGGCCTGCCCCTGGGTGTAGGCCTAGGGTGTCTGTATCCAGCATGATAAGGACAACCATGGCAGCATGGGCACGGGTCTGGGGATGGAGACCTGGACCACTCTCGGGGTGTGTACCCCCGATGTCTGGGAGAGTGAGATCTCCGCGACGACACAGATAGTGGTGAAACTGGTTTGTGACAGTACTCCAAGGGATCCAGTCCCAGAAAGGGCGAAGGTGGCCCAAGCCATGGTGACATTGGCTGGAGGAACGGAGAAGGGGGGTCTGGATAGGCCGGTGGAGACCCTGACCTTCTGAGTGGCATGTGCAGCATAAGGGGAGGGCTTGTTGATAGCAACAGTGCAGCCCTATCCGAAGAAGGGCTGCGGTGCGGGGTTTTCCCTTTTCCCTTTCCCCTCCCCTGTGGGGCTGGCGCCGCCCCCTCCCGCGCCGGGGATCTCAGCCCCGCTGTCGGCGCCGCGCTTGGCCCGCTCAGCTGCGGTGCCGCGTGGATAACGTCCTCCAGTGCCTGCAGGCTCCTTGCCTGCGGGCTCTGCACCGTTGGTGCCGCGGGAGTCGGTGCCGCCTGTGGCGGTGCTGCCGGTTCCGGTGCTTGCCTGGCTGCTGCTCTAGGTGCCACGCATACTGGCTGTTTTGTAATCAGAGGCTCAGGCTCTGCCACGTGTGCTGCTGCGCTGCCGCTTGTCTGAGTATGCGGCTGGGGGCTGTATGCTCCGCCCGTCCCGCTCACTGAACCCGCCGGCAGGGATCGGGCTGGGGAGAGCTTCCTCCGTTTCTGCACCGAGGGGGTGAGAGAAGCCGCCTTCCTCTTGTGGAGCCCAGAGAGCCCTTCTGGTTGAGGCCTCTCTGGCAAGTCCAGCTGGAGAGCCTTATCAAACAGGAGCATTTTAAGCCACATTTCCCTGTCTTTCCTGGCCCTGGCTGTGAGCTTAGCACAGTGGGAACACTTCTGGGCAATGTGTGATTCCCCCAGGCACCGGATGCATTCACTATGCCCATCGGAGGCCAGCATAGCTTCGCGGCAAGACTCACACTTTTTAAAGCCTGAAGAGGACATCGCAGTGAGTCTTTTTTACTGTTAATAGGGTACTTGACACTTAATTCGTGCCTGTTTACCCGAGTCACGGACACCAGCCTGCAAGGGGAGGCCTACTGGCCTTCACGTCCACTTGTCTTCTCCGCTCCTCTCTCTCTTTTTATTATATTATATATGTGTGTGTGTGTGTGTGTGTGTGTGTGTATATATACACACACACACACACACACACACACACACACTTTTTTTTTTTTTTTTTTTTTTGATATTCTCTTGCTTTCTCTCTCTTTTTTTTTTTTTTAAACCAGAAAAAAAACCAACAATTTACACGTAGAAACACTATCTCATCTGACTCTGGCCGTAGCCTGAGCGGATTCCGTCTGCAGCTGATGGCGGTTGAGAAGGAACTGATGGGGACCGGATCGCGCATGTGGCTGGGGGCGCACAAGGGAGCGGTCCGCGCCGGCGCATGCGCGATCCAGGAGAAACTGCTGGAAGAGTTCCAATCTGCAGCACCGGGTGAGCCCGACATCTATTGTGGAGCACCCACGGGGACACTCGTAGAAGAAAATACCAGTGCATATTTGACTGAGTCATAAGCTACTAGCCTTCCAATGTGAAACTGGAAAGAACAGTAAGATGATAGCAAATGTGTAGTAACTACTTTGTGGCCTCAGTTCTCTAATTATTGAGATAAATGATGATAAGCTTATAAAAATAAAATATTTTCATTTTAAAATAGGCTTTAAAAATGGCAACTATTAAAAATACATTCCTAAGTGAATGCTGAACTTGATACAGCATTCCCTGCAGTGGACTTCCAATTATAATTACACAGGTTAACAGCTGAATTATAAGCCCTCCATCCTCTTGTTCAACATTCCCCCCAATGTCATAGTAGCTATACCACAATATCCTGAGAATTTATGGATTTGATTTCAGGACATCTTTTAGAGGTAGGGAAACACACTACTCCCTTTTACAGATGAAGAACTGAAACACAAATAGATTAAATTTTTCACAGGATTGTAACCTAGATCTTCCAAGACCCAGCTCAATGTACTAATCACAAAAGCATCTTTTCCCTGCTACAGTTTCTTACCAAATAAGGTTATGGTGGTTATTGTAGTCCAATGGCTACGGCACTGTGCTGATTATCAGGTGAGCATTCTATTCCTCTCTCTACTACTTATGTAGCCTGTGATCTTGGATATATTTATTCACTTCTCTATCTGAGTCTCTCTGCCTGAGAAACAGGAAATTTCTTACTATCTAAGACCTAAGTGCTGTTACTAAGCAGAAGCAAATGGCTTCAAAACTACATTTTTGCCTTAATGAACAAAAGAGGGTGCCCAAAAACAAAACCACATAATCTTTTCTCAGTATGCTCTGACGAGAACACTGTATAGGTAACTTCTCCAAGTTCTCATTTCCCATGTGGATTACAGTTTAGGCATTCAGCATAAAACTACTGAACATTAAATATGACAACTTACCTGAGTTGTGAGTTCACCAATAGAAATATCTAATTTATGCAATTAGACTGCTCATTATCCCATTTAGATCCCTCCACATACTCATTTAAAAATATTAAGCAATCTAACATTAGGAAAGACTATTTCAGAAGAACAGAGATCCTCACTGAGAAGTCGTTTTCAAACTCTCCTAGTCTGTCCGTTTTTATTTGTATTGCCACAGCACAAAAAAAAAAGCTCAATATACTGCCAGATGCCACCATTTCCTATTTAAAATGCGTATTAACAGGAATTGCTACTTTTAATGAATTTGAGACAGGCCTAATAATTTCCGTGGCAGAATAAATCTTCACAAATCCTATAATTTCAGTACCCTCACTAAATTAGGCTTCCTTAAATATTTAATTAAAGTATAACTTTCTGAACATGATACAATCAGTACCAAGGTTTTCATTTCTCCAAACAAAGGCAAAAGTGTGGTTCTCTCTTGCTCCCCCAACTCTTTGGAGGCTAAAGGGGTTAGGGTTTGACAGAATGGAGATTTAACACAGAACACATACTAGGGGACTCACTTTGAAATCATGCATTTGTTATTCATAAAAGAGATTTTCCAAAATGAAAAGCTGCAATTCTGTAAGTGGAATCCACATTCATTCAGTGTGTTTTTGTATAATTTGTCAGATAATGGGGCCCAACTTGGTTATGGTCTATAGGCACTACTACCTCAATATAAATATAATAGTCAAGTTTCTAGTCTACTAACTAGTGAGGCCCACAACTCTTTTGTACCTCCCCCTACCCACTGACACACTTTCCAAATTACTTTCTCATGTAACATTTTGATTTTCTTAACAAAGGTTTTTAAATTCCATGCCAAAATGTGCTTAACTGATGCTAAACTTGCAGGATAACAGCATTAAGAGGTCTTCATATTCTGAATTCTATTGTCCTATCTTCTGCAATTCTACTGCTACAATTTTCCACTATTTTGGAACATTCATTTTCCTTTCTCACTCAACTAATCATGAGTCTGACAACGCCTGCAGAGCAACTTTGAACTTCCACAACATACACCAGTACAGCAATAGCTGTTACTGCTTTCTTAGTGAAGTTCAAATGGTGTCTGTCTCAGAATCTGAAGACGACTGACTCTCCCCTTTATGTTCCCAAGTATTTCCATTTTCGTTATTTTGACCAAATGGTGAAGACCTCAGTCATACGGTCCTCTGCATTCTTGAACGGCATATGTAGCAACTGACCATATTCTGAGAATTTTACCCCAGATGTTGAATCAATAGCATTAAATAGAAATACACTTGGGCCTTTATTGGTGGGTGGGAGGGTGGGGGGAAAGAGGTACTATTTGGTTAACCTTAATTGTTGATGTTAATTCTTTTCGATCTTTTTACTTTGTCCTTCATCCCTCCTCCTGCAACATTTAATAGTGACCCTGAAAGTTTAAATTTGCCTGGAAAAGTATTATCCAGTGTAAGGTATCTCAATCATTGCTATAAAGTACTCCTTTTGTGTTAGATTGAAGGCAATATAGGCAGAGAATGTTCCACATTTTCTATCAAGCTCAAAGCCTTCTCTTTCAAATGTTTTAAACGACAGTCTTGCTCCAATGCTCATAAAAATATGTAGCCATGCCTCAGAACTCCCTGTTTTCTCTATGTGTACACTTCAGCTTATGTTAGGAATCACTCAGAGATGTGAATCAATCACCCCAGAACAACGTAGGGTTGCACCAACATTAGTGCTGGTATGGACAGCGCTATGTCGCACGACAGCTTCTGCCACTTGCAGAAGGGTTTTAGTACAATCAGAGAGCTCCCCCCATCATTAGGAGCTTCTTCACCAGAGGCACAGCAGCACTATACATGCAGACATGCCCTAAGTCACATTCCACACAACTCCAAAAGTAGAAACTTCCCTGCTGGGTGTTGTTTTAAATTCCTGTACTTGCTCAGGAAAGTTGCTCCTGTCAACACTTTCATTTCAGGCTTCCACGAGAAGGTTCTGTGTATAGTCTGCCTTCCTCTGTATTCTGGGTTCACAACATTCTTTCTGCTCTGGGGAAGCAGGGGCTCTATAAAATCTGAGGTTCAAGAACAGTCCCTTCCCTCTTGCCTAAAGGAGTCCAAAACTGTTCCAGGCAGTCCCTCTGTGCAACCCCACTCAGAGTCTTTTCCTAGGAGGCTTAACAGTGACAGTCATCCTTCAGATGTCCCCCCAGCTGAGCAAAAGAATCTGTCTTATCATCTGCTTTTTACCTCAAGGGACACTGGCTTGCTATCTCATCAGCTAGTTTTTTATCCTAGGTGTTGCATCCCTCCAGACACCTGTGCATGCACACAAATTCCTAACTTGGTTTAAGAATGGCAGTAGAATCTAGCTACTTTTGCTGTTAACCCAAACATTCTTTGCTGCTTAAGTGTTTTGCAATGTGACTACTGTCATTTGAGGGAGGCTCACTTGAGAGGAGTTTGCTCCAGTTAGCTACACTTCAGTTAACACTGCATGTTTCACACTGCAGGTAAGAGATGTAATTCCCAGCTGAGGTTGACGTGTGTGTTTGTGTGTTAGTTCTGCTTGTGTAGTAACTAAAAACAGCAACATGGTTGCAGTAGTGTGAAAGACAGCTAGGAATAAATTGCCCAACTACAATCCAGTCCACCCCCCTGGACACGTACATGGGTAGCAAGCCTGAGCTGCTGCCCTGACAGCCACAGCCACACTGTTATTTCTAAGCACAGGGAGGAGAACTAGCATGTGTAGATTTACCTGCTGTGTAGATGCTAAATCAAACATCCTCCCAAGGGGCAAGTACCAGAATGCCTAGATTTGGCAATATGACACTTGTCTTCAGGTTTGCTAGCTGAGCCTTCAATGCCTGTTAAGGACATAATCACTGATGACGACCATATTTTGAATGACCTATAAACAAAGACAGCTTCCAAAGCAGACACTGAAGAACTGTTGAAAAATTTAGAACAGATTTTTTTAAACTATTGCTAAATTTTCACGTTGAAAATGGCAGGCAGGTCTCACCTTACGGGTATGCACAAGTGTGTTTTGCTTTATTTTAATACACACTATTTTTCAATGGCTTTTTCTTGAAAAAACTCAAACCAAGCAATTTTCTACACTTTTGGAGTAAGCATCTTGATACTTAAATTGTGACACTCTCACATTTTACTTTAGAATAATTATCTGCTCTAATTACTTCAGTCAGTTACATACTTGTTTCTCAACATCTCCTCCAATGTTATTCACATAGAGTCAGATAATTCATACACCAGTACAGAGCTGGTTGGGGGAAAAAAACAAAACTGGGTTTTCTTTTTAAACAGAAATTCCATTTGTATTTTTCAAAGTTTCAAACAAACAGGCATAACAAGAACCTTGATGCTTAATCATTTCCCTTGAAACTTTACACTAAACATTTAAAAAAAAAACCACTAATGAAGCATCACCCTGATTTCTTCATATGAAAAATGTTTCAAGTACAGTATAAGTTTCCAAAAACACTACAAGGTAGTGTAGAAGATTTTTAGTAAATTGGTAATAAATCAATAAGGAAAAAGAAATGATAAAAACCACAGATAAGAAATAGTTATAAGAAATAGAAATGTTTATTCCAGTGTTTTAACAACCCTGACAACACACATTTAAAAATAGCAATCAATAGTCCCAAAGTAGACTAATTCAATAAGTGCATGTACTAAAATTCATATAGAGAATTGCCATCTATCCCAACCATATGAACTAAAACTTATCATTTGACTATGCACATAATTACTGATTCATTATCTCAAACAAATACAACCTTGATGTAATGGATATGATCAATCAGAAAGCCCATATCCATCTACACAGATCAGCCCACAAATCAACCCCAGTTGACCACTAAATGCTGTGTGCGCATTATTTACTTTAATGCCCTTTTATTAAAGATTCCCAGTGCATATATGCTACATTATAACAGCAAACTAATACAATTCAAACATCACTAAAACTCTTATTGAATTTTTGGCAGTAAAAATGAGCTGAGCAGGTATCGTCAATGCTAAAACCCTGCCTTAATTCACCACTATTCCCAAGTGAAACAGTTGTTATGACTAATTTGCTGCATACATTAAAGTAATGGAAGATACTCTTAGGAAAACAAGAAACATGTTCCACAGCCTTATTGATGCACTAAAGAGCCTGTCAGTCCTTCAAGAATTTCATTAAAATTTATAGTAAAACAAAAGATTTTCCTTTTCCAAATTTAGAAGAATGATTGCCTGATATTATAATTACAAAGCCTTAAGAATTTTGAAATGATGTTATGCACATTACATGATTGCTCAGTGTTGTCTTTTTCCTCATGTTGATTGTATGCAGTTATGAAACTTACAAGTAAATATTTTCATCTAAACTTTACAATGAATGTTTGTAGTAAAAACACATTTTATTCATTTATTTTTCTGTTTCCTCCACCGAGCCTATTGCAAATGTTCTAGCATATGGAGTCTGTTACATCTACTCAAATGGAGAATAAAAAAGCTGCTATGGGGAAGGGGGATAACTACTCATGCATTGTCAGTAAAACTAAATTTTTTTGTGTCTCTCTTCAACTTACAAAGGGTCTTCAATCACAAACACATCAAGGCTCACTATGATGTTTCATGACAGAAAAGTCACAAGCATTAGCATTCACACAAGACACTGAGAGGGTTAGAAGTGCTATTAATAAAGTAGTCATTGGTTCTCAAGGTCAGTTTGCTTCTCTTTTTATGCCTCTCCCTTTTTCTGTATTTTAGTCGCCTTCTTTGTTTTCACTGTATTTCAGTGACAAAAGCTGGATTGCTGCAGAATAACTCCTATTTGTGGGTTTTGTTTTGTTTTTTTTTCCCCCCCACAAAAATGTCATACACCTATTGCTACAGGTAACCCCAGAGATTTATAACTGAAAAATGAGAAACTTTTTTTTACTGTTTAATTTTCACATTTGACAGCCCTGTGTAGAATCAATTCCTTTGACTATGCATTGATGATAGTACATTGCACTTTTCTTCATGAAATCATTACTCATGCACTACACTTTGGGAGTCACTTATATGCATATTCTTCTCCATGCTCTGCAAAAATATGATTATTAACAGGACAAGCAAAGATGAAAATTGAGGGACAGCAGGACAGGATAAAAAGACGAATGTGGTACATGTCTATTGATGCTATAGTTCTCTAGTCTGATCCAAAAAAAACTTTAAGTCTGTAGTTGGAGAGCAGGAAAACAAAAAATTTTTCTCCTCTTATAACAGAACTATACTTTCATAGGGAGTATAAAAAATTTAAAGATTTATTTTTAAGTATCAGAAGTACAGGGTTTCAGAAATCTGAATGGTAGTCAGTTTCATAATGTTTTAATTCTTGTTTTCCCCTATTGACAAACTGTCTTGTAGTTTGTTCAGACTATTACGCAATTGAAAACTATTATGACCCACCCCCCACAACTCTTCTCTTTTCCAGACTCAAGCTTGTTTTCCAGTATTCCCCCACATATTAAAGGTCTGGAAGACACAATAATTTTTGCTGCTCTTTTCTGAACTGATTTTAATTTGTGCACACGCTTCCTGAAACGTGGCACCCAGAACTGGACACAATACTCCATCTCATGCCTAATCAGCACAGAGTGGAATAATTACTTTTTGTGTCTTATTTACAACATTCCTGCTAACACATGTACTCATGCTCCCGCAGTTTGAAAGGGAAGACAGAATGAAAATGAAAAGTGGTCATATTTAGTCAAAAGATAATCAGTTCAGGAACGTTTATTGCTGTTAAATGTTTCTCTATTGACATTTGTGTCACTAGCTTGTTCAATGCAGTACATTCCAGAAAAAAAATGCTTCCATATGGTGCCTGTTTACTACTTCCTGCACAACCTAAAGTTAAATTTTGTGAACTCCTTTGTGAACTTCCTACTTTCACCCCAGAAAAACAAAATGGCTGAGCAGATATTGAGCTGTTAAGAACGCTTATTTCTCTTCTTTTCTTCGTTTGCTCCCTCTCCGAAATAACTTGGACATCTTTTTCTTTTCTTCTTCTTCTCAACAAGGAAAAAATTATTTGAAATCATGTTAGTCCAGCTGAGTAGGCTTAACTGAAAAGCCCGGTTATACACAACTGAACACACCTGAAGCCGTAGTGGCTGGCAGCATTGCAAAGTTTGTGATGTGGTACATATCAAATCAGCTAATACTGGTTAAATAACTGCCTGCCTTGTTCATACTATGTTTTAACATGAGTTAATACATGCTAAAAAACCCACCTTTGCCTCAGGAATAGCCAGGGCCTTAAAAAGGCTTTTCCTATCATGTTAGCTAACGTGATTGAACCAATGTGACTGAAAAACATGTTTCTGCCTGTTAATACAAAGCCTGTAATATACCCTGTATTCCAAGGCTAAGCATCCTCTCCATCATAGGAGAAAGGAAATCAGGCATTTGTTTATTTGGCATTTTCCTACTTAAGCAAAATATTTTTTCCCCACAACCTAAACCTAAGAACCAACTCTGTGTGTCTGTGTTATGTATATATTATATTTATTTATATCTATCTATATAGGAAGCTCAAACCGTAAGTCAGAATGTGGGATGGGTCTGAACCTGGCAATAACCAGATTCAGAAAATTTTCTTAAAATTACCTGTTTTCACAATCTGCTTCATTCTAACAAGACGTATTAGAAATATTTCTTTTCTTCACCAAGCAACAGTCATCTGGGTTTAGCAGTAGTTAGAGGGTAACACTGCCCTGTCAGAATAATGACCACAACCCTCCATTTTAATATTTCAGCATATAGCTTACACACACACACACACACACACACACACACACACACACACACACACACACACACACACACACACACACACACACAGAATATATTTGATTTTTACTATTTTAATAATTATCTTCTTCCACAGGTTATTTTAAAGGGTGGCTCTGCTCTGAAGAGTGATTAAAAAGCAGCAGTGTGGATAAAATGTTTATGACATTTGTTTCCTATCATAAGAACATAAGAACATAAGAACATAAGAATGGCCATACTGGGTCAGACCAAAGGTCCATCAAGCCCAGCATCCCATCTGCCGACGGTGGCCAATGCCAGGTGCCCCAGAGAAGGAGAACAGAAGACAAGTGATTTATCTCCTGCCATCCATCTCCTGCCCTTGTTATGAAGGCTAGGGCACCATACTTTATCCCTGGCTAATAGCCATTTATGGACCTGACCTGCAAAAATTTATCAAGCTCTTTTTTAAACCCTAATAGAGTCCTGGCCTTCACAGCCTCCTCGGGCAAGGAGTTCCACAGGTTGACTGCGCGCTGTGTGAAGAAAAATTTCCTTTTATTAGTTTTGAACCTACTACCCATCAATTTCATTTGGTGTCCCCTAGTTCTTGTATTATGGGAAAAGGTAAATAATATCACATTTTCTCAGTTTATAAAACAAAATGTTCTCACACCTAGGCCTACAAGTAGCCTGGGACCTCAGAAAAAATTCAGTTAGGTTCTCTCCCACTTCCTACCACTATGATAATAAAAATGCTTCAAGCTAAATATAGAGATCTGATGATCAGCATAACCTCATCATCTTAAAATGATGCCCTCAGTTATTTCTGGGGAATCCTGTTGACATATTCTGATTAGTTATTATGGACATATTTTATTCTTTCTATCATTGTTATATCATTGCAACAGACTCTCATAACAAATATGACATGTTTAGATAGGATTAAGCATTCTGCAGGCTAAATGAACCAAAGTCAACCTGTAGAAATACTTTGGAAAAGTATATAAATGGTAATTAGGGCCATTCATGCTAGTTAGATTAGAACTCTAAGTGCAAACCTGTACCATTAGAATTAGAATACTAATTGTGTTTACTTACATTGTATTAGACATTAGCCATGTAAACAGGAAATTCCTGTCTACTACTATAATTGTTGATTCAAAGATCAAAGGGAATATTAATATTTAGGTGAATCTTCAGTAAAATAATTTCATAGTCTGTATCCTTCTTTAAAGTTTGTGATATACTGATAAACGGATACCCTCATCCCTTGCTACACAAGCACAATTGGTTCCCAACTTTCTGCTCGTAGGTAAAAACTCCTCAGAGGGATGCTAAATTACCATTAAAATACACATATAAGTCTCTGGTTGGTTCCTAATGCTCCTAACTCGGCGAAGGAGGGGCAGCATGTGGTGCTGCTTTTGAAAGGTAAAAGTGAACCTTGGGTTTGGGGTCATGAGTGGGAGGGAGGATTAAAACCTGGTGGGGGGGGTTGGGTCTGCGGGGCAAGTGGGGGAGTTAAGGCTGCTGTGGGCTGGGGGGCGGTTGTCAGGCTGCGATGGTTTGGAGCCACAGGGCTGCCAGGTGAGGGGGTGGGGTCATGATGCCATGGTTTGGGACTGTGGGGGGGCACGTCAGGCTGCAGTGCTTTTGGGTCCCAGGGCCAGCAGGTGGAGGTAAGGCTGCCACAGTTTGCGGTTGCGGGGCCAACGGGGGGGGGGGAGGTCAAGGCTGTGGTGGGGTGGGACACAGGGAGGGGCCAGGCTGCAGCGGGTTGGGGCCACAGTGCCCGAGGAGGGGGGTTTGGTCAGCTTACTGCAGTTTGGGTGTGTGGAACCAGTGGGCGGGGGGTGTGGTGTCTGACTGCAGCGGGTTGCAGCCACGGGGAGGGGGTAAAGCTTGTATTAGCCGGGGGGGGAGTTCATTTGTCTAGTGAACCAAGGTAAGTATATGTGTCCCTCATTTAAGCGAGTACGCGTAAGTAAATTACTTGTTTAAGGAGCAATGAGTGTACATAACTTACGTAAATTACCGTGGTGTTTGGGAAACAGAAGGTTACACACAAAACCTATTGTTCGCCCAGGAATGAATGGGCAAAAGACTGACTGAAAATATAAAACCCCTCTGATCCTGATCCTGTAAATCTTAGATCTGTTTAAGGTTTCATGCACTGGAAGCCTAAACCATAGGGACTTGGATCTCAGCCCTAAGCTAGAACACCCTGAATATGATGTTGCACACTAGACTATAGGCTATGGAATGAATTCTAAAAGAACTTGTTGCAACTACAAGGCTCACCATCCCTACTCTGAATATGATCTTGGGGCTGTACTTGTCTGGGTATGCTCTTTTAACCAATTCACTCCCACTCTTAATAAATTTTAGCTTAGTTAATAAGAATTGGCTGTAAGTGTATATTTGGGGCAAGATCTGAAACATTCATTTACCTGGCAAATAATGTTTCTAATCCTTTGGAATTAGTAGAACTTCTCATACAATGAGTAATATCCTCAGTGATCCTCAATAATTTTGACTAGGGTGGCTGGGTAGAGGAATAAGGCTGGCCTGTATTAAGGGAACTGTGTTGCTGGCTTCTGAGTAATCAGTAGGTTATACATGAAGCTGTTTGGTGTTGGCTTTGTAAGGTTAAGTATTGGAATACCCACACTTTTTGGGCAGTGATTCACTCATACTTTGATCCTAATTGAGTACAATAAACCATTGAGTTACATGGGGCAACTTGAATTTTCATGCAAGTCGAGAGGAGACAGGAACTTAGCCTGGTTCTCAGCTCCCCTGGGTTTGCAGGAGCCGGAAAACTGACCAGCCCACCAGGGACCCAGGAAACTGCCGCCACTTAGGGAACCCAGGAAACTGACCAGCTAATGGGCCCCACAAGCAGCAGGGAGCTGGGATCTAGGCAGCAGCCTGGCTCCTGGCTCCGGCCCCTTGCAGAGCCAGGAAACTGACCAGGGCAGGTGTCTTGGTCAGTCTCTTGGCTCCAGCTAGTGGAAAGGAGCCAGGAACCAGCAGCAGTCTGGCTCCCATCCACTCCTTGGAGCTAGGAAACTAACCAGAGCTTCTGCCCTGCTTAGTTTCCCAGCTCTGCAAGTGGAAGGGAGCTGGGAGCCAGGCTGCCCCTTGTTCCCAGCCGCCTGCCACTCCTGGGACTGGGTAACCGCTCCTGTCCATTTCTCTGCTCCTGTCAGGGATGGCAGCCTGACTCGCAGCTGCTGCCCCTCACTAAAATGGCTTCCTGCTCCTGTCAGGGGCAAGCACACTTTAACCTGAGACATGTGCTACTTGGTTGCATGTATCTAGAGAGTTTACTGTAACCTCAGTTGGCTCCCCTGGTATCCCAGTCACAGCTGTCATAAGATAATGGTCCCCAGGTAGGGATGTAAAATCCTGTTTAATTGGTTAACCAGTTAAATGTGATGTTTAACCGGCTGACCAAAATTAAAGAGGGAGAGAAAAGGAGGGCGGGTGCTCCAGCACGGATGAGCTAGGGTGGCTGACCCTCCCATCACAGCCAGGCTGGTGCAGCCCATCTGCCATAGACAGTGAACAGTGGGCCACGCAGGGCTGGAACAGCTGTCTGCCTGCTGGGGGCAGGGAGCTGTTCGAGCCCCCACCCGATACCCAGAATCCAAAGCATCAGCTGTTAAGGATGACACTTACCAGTTAACCGTTCACATCCCTAGCCCCAAAGTCCTAGATCCAAACCTAGACCCCTACAATACTTTTTATTAGAGAATTACTTAACACAGTGACTTAATGGAATTCTTTATGCTGTGTAGTGGATGTCACTTAAAAGAATCACCACTGACAACACGTTACCTTAGGACAGGGATCGCAGGCAATCTGTGGCTCTTTAATGAATCATTTGCGGTTCCGGAGGCTGATGCCTTGTGCAGCCCCTACCCTGACACCACTGAAACAGTGGAACTAAACTGAATTGGTTTAACGACTAGCAGAGTGGCTGAAGGCATCCGGCTGTTAAACCACTTAAATTCGGTTTCACTGTTTCAGTGATGGCAGGGAGCTGCCGAGAGCTCCTCACTCGCCCCGCTACTTGTGGCCTCAAGCTGCCACGGCCTCCACTCCCCAGCAGCTCCATGCTGCTCTGCTTTCACCTCTCCTTGGCCCCAGAATTCAGAGAGGTGCTTTAGAGGCTGCAGCCGCAGGCAGCAGGGGTTCTGGGCTATAGCTGGTAGAGCCCTTGTGTTCTGGGCCACCCTTCCTGGAGGTGGGATGAGACAGCTCGGCACTCTGCTTTTCCCTCACCCTTGATGGAGCTGTGTCCCCAAGCAGGGAAGCCCCCCATCTAAGTGGCCACACCCTTCTGGTGGGTGTGGCTCAGCCCCTCCCACCCCACCAGCAGAATACCTCTACACAAGCCTTCCTTCTGTTGGGTGCATGTGGCTGCTTGACAAGGGCTCCTCAGACAGCACCACTGATGGATTAGTCCTGAGGGCCATTTTGAGGATGAGAGGGGTTAGGCCTGGGGATGGGGGAGGGGCGGGTTTGAGGGCTGAGGGGAGTTGAGCCTGGAGGGGGTGGGGGTGCAGGGCGTGAGGGGTTGATGTGAACATTGTTTTCCTGTTTAAAGAGCTTATCTCCAGGCACAGCATTTTCCTTGTCCTCATCTGTTCTCCAATCCAGGGGTGAAAGTAAGAAAAACTTTCTAACTGGTACAAATCATTGTGTGGACTATGGCCCCCTTTTCTCTTGAGACACGGTGGTTAGCAGTGGTGGTGAGGATCGACGGGCAGTGTTTGAGTCTGCAGCTTCTCTCATTGCTTATCCATCCGATATTGGATTTGCACAGTTGACTGCAATAACCGCATGTCAGTCTATTTCCCAATTCTTGACTCAGAGTTCTTCCCTTCTAAGTTCTTTTGCGTGGCTTGCACATATACTATCAAAGGACGACGTGCCCTGTTGTAGCAATCATTGCCAGGTATTTCACTCTGATGATGTAGATTCCCAGGATTTTGGATGGATTGTGTGTTCAATGTTGTTAAAATAGGTGTTACAAAAAGTATGCTTTGACATTGGATTGTCTCATTCACACGTATTCTGGCTCTTGAAGTATTGATTTTGTACTGAATTTGAAAAAATGGCTTCTCTCACTATTTTGGTTGTGGACTCCTGCCACAGGTCTACTTTTTTTTTTTTGGCACAACTGTATGCATTTCAAGTTGACAATGTGCCCTTTGGGATACAGACCCTGTTAAGTATCCTAGCTCTTGCATAATCTATAGCACAGGGAGAAACAGCTATCAACGGGGACAAATAGCTCAGTAGTTTGAGCATTGGCCTGCTAAACCCAGGGTTGTGAGTTCAGCCCCTGAGGGGACCATTTAGGGATCTGGGGCAAATAGATTAAAAATTTATGTTTTTAAAAAAATCTGCCAGGGATGGTGCTTGGTCCTGCCAACAAAGCAGGCAGCTGGACTCAGTAACCTGCCAAGGTCCCGTCCATCTCTATGAGATGTGTATCTCTATTTAATCTTTAATCTAAGCTTCATATAATTTAAATGGTTTGATACAATTGTGCTATGCTTCAGTACTTTCACCATCATCGCCACCACTCCAACAACTTCACTGGACATTGGGGTACCACAACTGATGAGTTATCAACCAGTTGTCTCCATCCCTGATGATTCAATACTTCACTGTCTTAAAAAAAAAAACCCTAAATTATTAAAATGTTAGTCTGCTATTCTCAAACAAGATGAAACCATGTCTAATTAGTGCCATCTTTTACCTTTGTATATAGCTCAAAAACAGGGACTCTGAAAGGAAGCAGGTTTGTGTTTGTCAAAAATAATTTCAGAAAGAGTCAGAGCCCTTTTGTCCTGTGAGAGGAGAAAAGATAACTAATCCATCTATGTAGAAAACTAGACTCTGTTTCTTTTTAAAGTCAATGATAGCTATACTGTTTCTCAAATCCTATATATGATTTTTTGCTTTGCCTGCCTGTCTAGGCCCTATACATGAATATTCTGTGAACAGACATCAACTCCCAGTCCAGCTCACATTTGCCATGACCATAAACAAAGCTCAAGGGAAGACGCTACAGAGCTGATGTCTACCTCCAAGACTCTGTCTTCACGCATGGACAACTCTTTGTTGCTGCCTCCTGCGCTGGCAACCCAGACAACATCCACTTTGCAGTGCCTCACAGCATAGACGGTAAGACTCAGAAAATCGTCAATCATGAAATTTTGCGAATGCTGCTTTCTAACTTGTCCAAGCGTCGGTCTCTTTGCATCGTGATGATAAACTTTGGATGTGTATAACAAGTTTCTGTATATAATTTTCCTCCAGCTCAATTTCCACGTGCAAGCAGAGTTGCTACAGGTCCTCGTTAAATTTAAGTTTGCTAAAAATTTTAAATCATGTTCATTACTTAAAAGGAAAGATGGAAGTTTTGTTAAAATCATTAGAAGGCCCACACTACTGTGATAATTTCCCAGTACTTGCTGTTTGATAGATGCAGTTTCTACTCAGTAAATATACAGATTTTAGTCCAAATTATTGGAAGCATGAATTTTTGATAATTAATGAGCTATCAACTGTCCAGTTTAATGAACATAGACCTCAGCAGGAATTGTGCATGTGGATTAAATACAGAGTGTTTGATAACTTTTTTTTTTTTTTTTGAACACTGAAGAAGCTAAAACATTTTTAGGTCAAGGACACTGCGAACCACAATAAAACCTCAGACAAAAGCTTATTTTTTGCAAATACAAATACCACTCACAGCTGGTTTCAGTCTTCGGTTACTTTTGTAAACCAAGCCTTGAAGCTCATTCTCTGCTAGAGTTATTCAATTTGTTTTCATATAACAATTGATTGTAAGCGCTGAGGAAAACAGTCTTTCAAAGCGATGGATGCATTAAAACATCTTCAGGATCACTAGTACCATTAGTGAATAACCAAATACATTCACCATCCAGATGAACATACTGCACTCAGCAGCACACTTTTACAGGTCAGTGGGTTTTCCATAGAGCTACTGCTGAGAACTACTTCTAAAGCACCTTCTCAAATACGCTTGTCTAAGTCAATATGTCTACTTCACAAGGAAGCTTTCAGGCAATAAATGAAGTAGAATATTACACAAGCTATTTGTTTATAGCTCAGACACATTATGAGTCCATATTTCCTTTCATGTATAGCTTGATATACTTTTACCACATATAAGCTGCGTCTACACGTGCACGCTACTTCGAAGTAGCGGCACTAACTTCGAAATAGCGCCCGTCACGTCTACACGCGTCGGGCGCTATTTCGAAGTTGAAATCGACGTTAGGCGGCGAGACGTCGAAGTCGCTAACCCCATGAGGGGATGGGAATAGCGCCCTACTTCGACGTTCAACATCGAAGTAGGGACGTGTAGACGATCCGCGTCCCGCAACATCGAAATAGCGGGGTCCTCCATGGCGGCCATCAGCTGGGGGGTTGAGAGATACTCTCTCTCCAGCCCTTGCGGGGCTCTGTGGTCACCGTGGGCAGCAGCCCTTAGCCCAGGGCTTCTGGCTGCTGCTGCTGCAGCTGGGGGTCCGTGCTGCATATACAGGGTCTGCAACTAGTTGTTGGCTCTGTGTATCTTGCACTGTTTAATGAAAGTGTGTCTGGGAGGGGCCCTTTAAGGGAGCGACTTGCTGTTGAGTCCGCCCCGTGACCCTGTCTGCAGCTGTGCCTGGCTCCCTTATTTCGATGTGTGCTACTTTGGCGTGTAGACGTTCCCTCGCTGTGCCTATTTCGATGTTGGGCTGAGCAACGTCGAAGTTGAACATCGACGTTGCCAGCTCTGGAGGACGTGTAGACGTTATTCATCGAAATAGCCTATTTCGATGTCGCAACATCGAAATAAGCTATTTCGAAGTTGGGTGCACGTGTAGACGTAGCCATAGTGATATTCCAAACACAAACAGCAAGGTCAGTTCTCTTTTGATGGATGTCACAAAATTCATAAAAAACTATTACAGTTCAATTGGTTAATCCCTGAAAAAGGCTCTCTTTTGCAAAGTAATAACGTGTATTTTAGAAGGCCAACAAAATCAGCAATAATGTCTGAGAGTTCCTAAAGCATTCTTCAAACTTGCAAATTTCTCATAAATAAAACAATGGCTGCACACACACAGTTAAAACTTATAATTTTAAAAGAGCATGAAGGCAAGTCTGATCAGAGAAAGTGGCAAAAACCACATCATATCCTAGATTTAAAAAGCAAAAGCATTCCTAATACTGCATTCAATGTGGTGGTTGCAATCTCAGTACAGGAAACCGATTAAAAAACAAAACAAAAAACTCACTTCAAACACAGATTTAGAAAGACTCACAATAATGGGAAAACAAGAAGTGTTGATTCTACAAAGGCTGCGGGGGGAGGTGAGGGAGCGTGCAGCCGAGCATCAGCATGTTGCTGATCCTGCTTTCTGTAACATCTCAGCCTCTATGAACTACAGAGATCCTCAAAAAGAGGGACGATTCAATACGACTGTAGGACCCAACAAAAGGATGAGCAGATTTTTGTGATAACTCTCAGAAAAGAATGAAGCCATCTTAAAAGCAACTTAATAGGCAGGGCAACAGCAGCAGAGACTTAACAGGAAAGGCACTCTGTACTTTCCACATCAGCATGACCACAAGATGCTGTCCTGAGACTTTGACTCACATCTTGCAGCTTTTTAAAAATCTTATTCTTCACATGACTGTTCTGATTAACCCATTACTCATTTTTTTACCCTTTACTTCCTATCACCAGCTCCAAGCAACTACTTACCTACATTTCCATCCACCTGTTCCTGCCCCTTCACTTACTTTGTCATCCACACACTTCCCAACAAAAGAAACACACATACCTATTAAACACAGATTGAGCTATTAACATATTTGGGGTGGGTGCAGAGACTTGTAATCATACTGAGCACATATAACTAATGTTAGCACAATTTTTATTGCATACCTTTTCATCCCCCACTGCTCTGCACCCTCATCACCCCTTTTTCATTTGTCAAATTTTAGATTGCAACCTCTTTGAGGCAGGACTTTTTCCTCTCTGCCCAAAATGCTAAATATATAATAACCATCACCAGCAGATTCCAAACTGGCTCTCAAACAGATGTGCTATATTCCCTTATTCCTACACAGAACATGCTTTTATAGTTTTATTGAGCTTAACACTGGATCAAGGAATGAGTGAAGAGTTATCATTAACACTTCATAAAACAGATAACCCACTGCTAGCTACATATGCCAATCAAAATTATATTTTCTAACCAAAGCTTTCAGATTTCCCTACGTTCTGTAATACGCTTCCTTACATTGGCTTTCAGGGAACCACCTTCCCAATACCACCAATTATTAACAACTGTTTCGCTGTCTTGTACAAGCCACAAAGACTTAATAGGTAGTTCAGGAGAATGCCAAGCTGAAACTTACTGAAGAGGTTTGGAGAAACAGCTCCCCAGATATTGAAAAGAAGAAACTCAAATGTACAGTAAAAGAGTTGATGTCAAATGTAGCAAAGCAATTTGTATGCACCACATACAAATGTTACATCTCGGCTCAACATTGCAGAAAGGGGAATGAGGAGAGAAACAATTATTAACAGCAATCTCCAAAAATAGACCCTAAACATTAAACTCCTTCAGGATCTAAAAATCTAGCTTTAACTCTGTGAACGTAAGAATAAATCATCATAAACTTCTGATCCTGTTTATGACATGAGATATGACTTTTGTCTTAATTCATCAAGGTACTTAAGCAAGTTCCACTGACGTGTCCGATACTAGTCACAAGCTATGGTCTGAAGAAGTGGGTCTGTCCCACGAAAGCTCACCTAATAAACTATTTTGCTACCCTTTAAAGTGCTACTTGACTGCTTTTTGTTTTGAAAGCTTAAAATGGTTTGCTGAATGGAAACCATAAGATTTTTTTTCTTTCGAAATCCTAATGTACCACAAAGACCACATATTCTTACTTTGTAGGAAACAATGCTCATAATTTGTCTCTCTCATTAGAGAAGGTCATATTTAAGAAAAATACATCAAATTCTAAAAATAATATATTCAAGATGTATATCATCATTAAGAAGGGCACAGCAAAAATTCGGTCTCAGTAAAATTTATATTTTTCCTTTTAAAGAACTAATAGGAAATTAATGTTTAATGTATCCTAATTTTAGCAAAGTTTGAATATATTCTATAAAAATCTGTTTGCTACAAAAAGACCAAAGCCAAAATTTTAGAATTCAGATGCCAGAAGTCTGATAATTTGTCAGCTTCAGATGAGACATCCAACTTCTAGATATATGCTCCCCTAGATATACCTAGTTAATGAGATTTCAAGCTTGGGGTGGGGGAGTGGAGGGGGCGCGGAATCAGCCTAACCATCTCTTGCTACATAAGAAAATTATGACACAGTTAAATCAGTGCAATCCCAATGCCTGGATACTTATTTTGGTTAAGAACTTTTTATATCTATCTTAAATTAGATTCTTCAATGATTTAGTTTAAATCAATAAACTTACCGTAACCACGATAAGAGCATCCAAACGTCTAAATTGCACTGATTTCAGTAAGTCAGTTTCTAAATTGTTTTAGCTAAACTAGTACAAGCTGTCTTAAACCTTGATTAAATGGGAAAAAAGTGTATTATTAAAATAAAATCTGACAGGACCTAGTATAAACAGGTTTAAAAAAAACAAAAACATAAAAGCAGGTCATGAGTCACATTAGTGGAGAGATTCAATATGGATTTATACCCAAGTCTGAAAGATTTCAACAAACTACAGATGTTGATTATTTAGAATATTACGAACAGTAATAAATTACTATGTACGTTAGGGCAAAACTCAAAGTAGCAGTAAATTTACGACATGCATTTCCTTTATATTAAAGCCTTCAATGTAATTTTCCATTGTTTGCTAATAATAAAGGCTACTTTCTGAACTGCTTGCATTGTGGAGAAAATACTTTCTTCATGATGCATTTAACAGGGAAATAAGTATTTTTGCAATCACGCAACTTAAGTGGACTGTCAGATCTCACAAATGTCTCTCATTTTACTCATGTATGGCTTCTTGCAAAGAACTGCTACAGTACCAGCTACTACTGTACTATTAAAAATGCTAAACGAAACTGAAGAAATGGAAAAATTCTACACTGAGGAAATTAATCCTACATTATTTCCAGCTGCAAACTGTTGTGTCTGTGTCTGGCAAAATTAAACAAATTGTGAGTTCTCAGAAAGGGGCATTAGATAAATCCATTTTGAACCTTAGTGACAAACATGAACTTAAAAGAAAAATGAGCCTCATTCCCACTTTTACAAAAATATCACTGAAAAGAAACTACATGAATTACATTAAGTGAGGAACATTACTATCCATTTACACAAACTCCAGTTTACTAAATTGCATCAAGAGAGAAAATATAATCATAGTTGACTGATTATACAATTATGATATGATTATGTTGCATTTTCCCTCTTGGCGCAATTTAGTAAACCTGAGTTTATGTAAATGTGAAGTTATGTTCCACCGGTAATGTAATTTATACTTAATTTCTGCGCCTTTAGTAGAAGCATCAGAAAGAAACGGGAAGAGGCACATATTTAAGCACAAGGACAGCATGTTAATAAGCACAAACGTTAGCATGGAAAAGCTCTTCTGAACTGCTTCTATGAGATTTAAATGAAATTATCTTTGTTTTAATTAGGAGTACCTCATACAGTACATATTAAAACCAAGAAGGCTGTTAGTCATTTGCCAAAATGCAGTTTACTAACAGCTCCACAATGAAAGACAGTAACAAAATGTGAGGATGACTGTTCAGTATACATCTTGCAAAATACATTAGATACATCAATGAGAGAAACTGTGCTGGCAGATTCAGAAAGTCTAGTATGGGCTGAACCTTTCTAATTTGCAACTTTCTTGCCCAGTAACGCGTTAAGGCAGCATTATTTTTGTTAGCTGGTTGACCACTTCTCATGGGTGTAGCTAAATTTCCTGTGGTCCTATAAAGTTTGTTTCCACCCATCAGCCCTGGCTCAGTATTCTGCACTGTTATTTAGCTGTAATCTACCTCTGAATGTCTTCTAAGAGCTCAGTAACCAGTAAAAGTGTTGGTAATGCTGTCAGACAACATTGACCTTCAGTGGTTCAGCTAAATTCTTTCTTTTGGCACCAGTCAGCTCCCGAGTGTGTTGTATACAAGCTGCATAATATCTCAGAGTAAACCCATACTTGCAACCAAGAACTTTTATAATTGTTAAAGTCTAAAAGCTCAGATCTTTTCTTGAGAACATACTGAAAGTGAAAACTAGCTATCAACTAACATGAAGAGGTTACATGACAAGATTATTCCCCCTTTTCACAAATCAATACAAATCACAAACTAAGCATCTGAATAACTAGGTAGACGCACAGGACCCTTAAGTGATTACAGAACTGCACCACAGCGATCACAAGGGAAGACTGAAAGCTCATGAAGTACTGGTGAACACACAAGCATGGAGTTTCACGAGACAATGTCCCAACATGGACAGGTAGGGTCACTGATAGCTCGCTCAAACTTGAGAGATGCATTGTACTGAGGAACAGAAAATACAAGAGAGCTCTTATTCCTCTGTGGTGGGTGTTACTGACACTGGATTCACTCTGCACCAAAGAATGTACAGTTGACATTCTGAACCTGACAAAACATCCTGAGTCAAAGAAAATTTTCCCTCCTTAAGCATTTTAATCCCCTTTTTGTTAAGATGGGTAATTTCTTTTTTTTAAAAACGCAGAATTATTCGGGAGCTTCCAATAGCTTTAGCTGCCCTAACTTTTCCAAGCTGAAGTTTTAGGTATTAAGATTTTACTTGAAACTACACTGAGAACTAAAAGAGCAGCGCCTCTGTTACATAGAGTTAAAAATAAGGAAGCATGGTATCTTGCACTTACATAGCCCTTATCTTTTCTTTCAAGCTTACAGTTACAGATGTAACATCAATATTGTCTCTCTCAAAACTGGTCTTTTATCTGAAAATGTAACATTTATAATCATTTTGTGAGCCAGACAGTTTGGCCTAATCTATAGTTGGGGTTCAGTAAACAATGGCTAGCAATTGCTGAAAGCCCCATATATGGAAAAGGAAAAAAACCATTTTTTTCTAGGGGCACTTACCCTAGTTTCAAAAAGAGATGAGCACAACCATTGCAAGTCACAGGTTACTTTCCTATGCCTGGAGATTGCCCCACTATAACCACATGGGATGCTACTTTATCAATCATTCAGTCAAACTGACCTTGAGTATAAATAAGGCCACTATATACCTCCTTCCCCAACAGAAAACGTAAAAATGGTTGAACAGCAGTAAATGAGATTTGATAGGGACAAACAGAAGTTAGACACACATCAGGACACACAGAAGCAACCATCTGCTCTCCTGTCATTTTATTTTATACCACCTTCCTGGCACTACTAGAACTTCTGTGCAGTTTTTTCATCCCTCAGATTTCAATAGGGTTGACCAGAAAACGTGAACTGTGAGCATATTTGACCAGCTCACTTGCTCCTCTTCCTTTTCACTACTTATCCTGAAACAGCAAAGGTTCTTTTGCATTCCAAGTTCTGCTTATCTGCAAACATACCAATGTCCCAGTGACAGAAGCAAAATAAAAAAAAAAAAGGTTTGTTGGGTTTTTGTTTTTTTTTTTGGCAGTGAAGGGGGCAATCTCATATTCACTACTACTAAGTGAATCTATCCAAAATGCGTGTTGGCCTCAAATTTCCACGTCCCCCCACCGCCTCTTTTTTGGAAGAACCAGGCCACTAGCACAGATTAGATCTTACTTTAAAACCCATGCCAGGTCTACGCTGTAAAGTTTTGCTGGCACAGCTATACTGGTTAGGACTGAGGAGAAAAAAAAAAGATTACATTCCTAATTGAAATAGCAATTCCAGCAACAAATGCCCAGTAGACATGGCTTATAACAGCAAAAATGTCCGTTTTGGCAATATAGCTTCTGTCATTTGAGAAAATGGATTAAATATACCATATTCTCCTTAGTCTTGATTTTGGAAATTATTTTTAAATAGCGCCTATGAACCTAACTTATTTTAAAGTGATAAATCACGTTACAATTTTAGTACTGCACAGGAACAAAACCTGACAGACCTTCTTGAAGGAGCTCCTTTCTGGTACATACTATAAAATCCTACACAATGAAACAGAATGTTACAAGCACCTTAATTTGCAACATCCACAGTCTCTCTTTAAAGTGTGATAGTCAACAGGCAATTGATTAACACTGGCCACTTATCACAGCAGTTATCTGTTCCCTATAGGTATTTTAGTCCAAACTACTAAACTGACAAATACAAGTTCATTATATTGCTCACTTTGCTGCACAGCCACTATAACTATGGCAAAGAAAGCTGTATACTACTTTGTCATGTGGATTATAAATTAAAATCCCAACTAAATTTGAATTTAAGACTTTGTATAATTTCTAATTATGAAGAAGCAGAAATATATCTTGTTTTTAGATACTAGGTTCACACTTCAGTGATTCTAAAATGATCAAATGTATACCTAATAATAACTGGCATACAGGAAGCCTAAGTTTCATGCCTTGTCTCATTTTCCCAAGTTGGCAACTACGGGAGTTTCCCAAACTACACAAATTGGACGTAAACTATTTTTAAATAGCGTTGCTGCCAGGATTCAGAAAGAAATATGGAGTGTTGATAAGAGGAGGGAGGTGAAAAGGAGAGCTCTTGAAGTATTTATTTGGGGGGAAGGGCGACTGGATATATTGATGACAGAATGGCAAGCAGTTTAAAGGTAGGACTGGAAAACAAATTTAAGAAAAGCATTTCTCAAGGTAATCTTTCCATTTGTAAATGCAGAAACTTTGCATTTAACAGGACCTTTCAGGGTAGGAAATTTCTCCAAGATCACAATACATGACCACTAAGGATTTAAATCTTCTCTACTCAAACAAGATTGCTAGCTTTGTAATTGTTTCTTCTCACATAAACCATCCTTCTTTTGCAAAGAGAAGTGAATTTTTGCAGTTATACAATACAGTAGCTATTTTAACAAAGATTTTAAAAAAGGAAATTAGCTACATTTCATTACTCACAAATGAGAAGAGCATGTGCTTCTTCGCAGGGAACCTTGGTTTACAATGAGGCATACAGGGAACCAACGATGAAAATTACATCCTGCACTGACAAACTGCAGCATACAGCAGAACCCCGAGATACATGCAACTCAAGTGCACATCTCTCGGGTTAATGCGACTGAGTGGCAGGGAGCTGGCACCTGGCTCTGGGCTGGCCGCCACCCAGGCAATCCAGGAAACTGATGCATGGGGGGCAGCCTAGAGCCAGAGCAGGGAAACTGACTAGTGCTGCTCCTGTTTCCTGGCTGCCCAAGTTATGCAAAATTTGACTTACACAGGGTTGTGCAAAAATGCAACCTTCACCTAAGTCGGGTCTACTGTACACTTTTTTATGTAAGTTTTGTGCCATGGCAGGTGAGGAACAGGAAGAGAGTTCTCTGCCTGCCCCAGACTGCCTACATACTTCTTATCAGCAGAAAATTGTGTCAGGCAGCAAAGTGTGTGTGGACACTCCAGCTCATATTGCACACAAACAGACGATGTTTCTTGCTGTGCTTCCAATTTACTTTGTGGGAAACAATCCATGCCAGCATCACATTGGCACACCTGTGATAGAAAGGATTTGAAGTAGGGGATCAAGTTTTCTGAAGCACCTATGTGCTCTAAATATTTTACTTGAGGTTCTTTCTGCTTCAATCCCATCCACTTCCCCTCAACAGTGTTCCTGAAATGCTTAAGCAGCCATATGCTGCACTTGTGATTTCCATCCATTCACCTATTCAGGCTGGTGAATCTTGCCTAGAGACACTAGGTTATTACTTATGGATTTATCAATGCCTGTCAAAGGACAAGACAAAGCATCAGTACCCCTTGAACAGCTGACTGTTACACCCCGCTTCTTCAAACTACCTCAGTATCTGCTTTTGCTTAATGGAACAATTCAGAAATTTGGGGCAAAGCAATTCTGCAAACAGTATTTTGGGTCTTTATTTTCAGTCTGGATATTCTACGCACACTGATATTTACAGTGGTTAACTATCTCTTATGACAGAGGACAAAGATCACTCACCTAGGCCAATTTAACTTCCTCTGTGTACACATCAGCCCTGGGGACATTCTGTGCAATTTTACTATGGCTCCAAATGCAACAGTTGCACAATTCCCCCAGAATTAAGAGATTGTTTACTCCTGTGGAAATTCTGCATCACTGCACACATGCAGAATTCATGCCAACCCATAGATTTCTTTAGTTCCCCATAGAAAGGTGACCTCTGACAGGGAAGCAAAGAGAAGCCAACAACAGCAGTCACACACCCTTCTCCCCAACAGCTCAGACAGGTTGGTTTGGGTTCCTGGAGCAGCTGGTAGAGACCTAAATCACTACTGAGGGGGCAGGGAGAATGGGCAGTTGTGTGAGTGAGGAAGATGATGCCTGTTGCTTGCTAGTGCAGCATGTTTGGTGTGGAGGGACAGGGCTTCAGGGTATTTCTGAAGACGTAAGTATAGGGCAGGCTCTTTGCCTCAGAATAGGATGTAGCAGCCTGCCCATTTAGGCAACCGTTCCCATTTTCTTTGTGAATATCCCCCAAGTATAAAAAACAGCTATAAAAGTTTTAAGCCTCCTTTACATTGGCAGAATGGTGCAAAGGACAGTATGGGTTTATAAATGTTTATGGTATGTCAGTGATGATTAGAAATGGTCTAAATATTCGGACTGAAAAAAAATTCTACCAAAACGTGCTCCATGAACTGTTGTTTGCAGAAAACCTTTCTGAAGAAGGTAAGTAATCAAAATAAATTGTGAATTTTATTCCCCAGACCTTACTTGCTCTTCAATTGCCTCCGATAAAACACTGAGCATAAGGTTGCATATATTTGTCAACTAACAAAAAGAAACAAATGCTCTAACATAGCTATGTTTCCATTAGGCATGGAGGTTTGGGGATTTCCCCCAATGTTCTCCACTCATTCTCCATTGATTGTAGTGTAGTTTAATTACAGGAAAAAATGAAAACAGAGTGATTATATTTCATTAATTTTGAAACATATACAGAATTTTTAAAAAACTGTACACACTTTTAAATTGCTTGGTGCAGAACTTCCCCAGAAGTAATGTTGTATGCTGCTGCTGGATTGATCACTAAGTGCCATCAACCAGTCTGCAGATCCTGCAGTAACAGGTAAAGCAAAGGCTGATTTGGCTCCCCTTTCTCCCTTTCAGTCAAGAGAAAGAGAATATTATTGAGATTTTGTCTTCTGAGGATCCCTTCTGTCTTGGTGCAATTTTATCACACTTCAGGTTCTGTACACCTGAGTTTACCATGATAATAATAAAATGGTGCACTGCAGCACCAACCATACGCTGAAGAAGTTAGTGTCAATGACTTCCCTCTGAAGCAGAGTATGATCACTAGGCTTTCTCAGGCCAAGTCTTAATAAAAACTTTCACTAACATAGCAATGCCAGAGTATGCTTTTTTAAAAATATTTCTATACGAGCATGAGCTCTAACGTATGCTAGTATAAATGCATCCAGAAGTGTTTGACAGTAAAACTTTGCATATTGAACTGGCATAAGCTGTGTCTACATTAAGAGGGTTGCCCATACAGCCCAACAGCAAATCCTTTCTAGTATAGACTAAGCTTCAGTGTCTGATACTCCTTATATCCCAGACCTTTGTAGTCTCTGACCCGATCTGTCAATGTATCCATGTTAAGCGGGAAGTGACAGAAATCTACCCTTTGATTTAAAGTACCAGATTGCCTCCATTCTTATGTTCTTATGTTCTTATGCTTTACAACTCTCAAATCCTATTAACTCCTAGATTATTTCTGGATGTTCAGCTAATAGTCAGGATAGCTTTTACCCTTACTGATAAGCAAGTATGATAAGATTTTACTTATCTGATGTAGTCTTAGGACAACAAGAAGTCTTGTGGCACCTTATAAACTAACAGATATTTTGGAGCATAAGCTTTCATGGGCAAAGACCCGCTTCATCAGATGCATGAGTGGGGTGGGGGGTGGACTAACACCAACTATATCATCAGGGGCTCCTTTACCCGCACATCTACTAACATCCTATATGCCATCATGTGCCAGCAATGCCCCACTGCAATTTACATTGGCCAGACTGGACAGTCTCTGTGTAAAAGAATAAATGGACATAAATCAGACATCAGGAATGGTAATGTACAGAAGCCTGTGGGGGAACACTTCAATCTCCCTGGACACTCAGTGGCAGATTTAAGGGTGACAGTTCTGAAACAAAAAATTTTAAAAATCAAATGGGGAGAGAAATCTCTGAGCTGCAATTTATGTGCAAATTTGACTCCATTAACCATGGATTAAACAGAGACTGGGAGTGACTCACAATTTACGAAGACAGTTTCTCTGCTTTGGGTGCTAGTAGCTCCCCATTAGACTGACAAAGGTCACATCCCCCGTCTGATCTGACTTGTTTTTTCCACTTTTGATAAGAACTGTTGATACTGGGCCATTTCCACCTTGCTGAATAGACCTTGTCAGCTCTGGCCCTCCCTCTTACCCAGACCCCACTCTTTAAATACCCCTCTGAACCCCCGCACCCACCCACTCATGCATCTGATGAAGTGGGTCTTTGCTCATTTGAAAGCTTATGCTCCAAAATATCTGAGTCAGTCTATCAGGTGCCACAAGACTTGTTGTTGTTCTCAAAGCTACAGACTAACACGGCCACTTCTCTGAGTCCTAGGACAGTTTTTCAGGCTTTTAATCATCATCAGATTAGATTTCTGGTATACCATACATGTGAATACACCTGAAGACCATTCAAATTTAACTCTACATAAAGTAATTAACTTGTCCATCCCTCGGTGCAAGGACGAGATCTGCTAAATGAGTGCATTGCTGGATTTTTAGCTTTCTAAGGAGTCTAATTTATGCCTTGTAGACTTTTTCCGCAGGAGTGATCAGAGTAATCCTGGAGAAGCCAGCTGCTGGCTGAAGCATTGTGCCCTCTCTTTTCTTTTTTGAGGACATCTGTTCTCAAAATATGATGCGCCACCACTCTGTTCTTTTTTATGCCGAGTCCTGCCAGTTGGATTGATGCCTCCCTTTTTAAGGTGTGCTTTCAGTATGTGTTAAAAGTGGTTCCACTATCCTCCGTGAAGCTTTCTGCCCTGATTTTACTGACTAGAATGGGTAAAAACACATCATAATCTAAACAGAGGATAGAATGTAAGGTTCTTATGAGCCTTGTATGATTAGAGTAGAGAACAGTACTTGCTTTAGAAAGCAACTGTAAGGCATATGTACAAAGTGGCCAGCCCAGAGAAGTTGGTGTTTTATGACTTGTGCTTCTATACCATTGACACTGCCCGAAGGGAAAACACTTACATTAGGATATTGGTCATTCCAGATGATCCTGAAAATCCCATCTCAGGCACTCCTGCCACTTGCAATGATATACAAGCTATCCAGACCTCACATGCACAGAGAAGGATGGGGATCACAACTGCCTTGTAAACCAAGATCTTGGTGCCTATCATTGAAGGCTCATTTAAATAATCTTCCAAAAAATAGGATGGCACTATAGTTAGTTCCCCATCCATTTCACAGCCAGGAAAATATGGGTCATAGACAACCAAATAAGCCCTTCTCCAAGAAACCTGACCAATCCCACAAGCACTGATCACAACCTTTTTAAGTTCAAGGCCTGAAGGTCTTCGAGATGGCACAGTGATCCTCCTGATGGCTCTCTCCTGAGAGAGAATAAGAATAAGAAGCATAAAGACTGCTTCTGGGCATACACTTGCCACAGGTTTCACAGGCTTTGAAGCCAAAGACCGGAGACCCACAGATGTCCAGACATCGAGAGTGCATGGGAGAAATTCTCTTTCCCTACCCAAAAAAGGAACGTAATTTCACTCTAATATTACTATCAATTATATTAATTAATTTTAGATTACAAATTAATATTAGAAAACAGAGTAATATTAATTAGTTAGAAAACAAATAAGAACTATGTGAATAGACTGCTGTTGTGCTTGTCCAGACAAGAGTACATGGAAATTGCAGCTAACCATCACTGGCAGTAAGAAGGAACTGAGGGAGTGGCAGGTCAGCATGAAGGTGCAACTCCAGAGGGAGGTGTCCAGGCTGACCCTACAGCTAACTGCTAGAGGAAAATCTTCTGGCCAACATGCACAGCATCTGACTGGAACAGACATGAACAAAAACTCAAAGAGCAATATTTTGAAGAACATGGCGTTCAGTGTCAGATAGCTTTCTTTCGATTTCATTACCTCAAGTCATTTTACAATTGAAGTGTTTATATTTTAAATTTAGTTTCACAGCTATATATTCAAAGAATGTGCTTTACTATTTTAGATTCTCTAATACAGAACTATCTTAATATCCAAGTAAAAATTTATCTGATAGTTTCAATTTAACTGCTCAGACAGCATTTGTTCACACGAGAAGGTTACCACATACTTTGGCCCACTGATACTTTGCTAACCAGCAAGAAGAGAACCCTGGGATGATGAGCACGTGTGGGAGCTGAAACAGAACTGAGGTGATCTGGGAATCTATGTAAACTGCCACAGGTGTCACTATAAAGGAATGGTCTCTAATCTGACATCAAAGGAACGAATGGTGTCAGCTGCCTGTACCTAAGGGTATGTCTACACTACAAGGGGCATTGACCCCACAGGGATCAATCCACCAGGCACTGATTTCATCACATCACTGAAGATGCAATAAATCTATCTCTGAGCTCACTCCTGTTGATGTCAGTACTCCAGCCAAACAAGACAAGTAGTCAAGATCAATGGGAGAGCAGCTCCCCCCCACCCCCATCAACCTTACCACATGGAAGACACTGTGGTTGCTGTGGGCCTCAGCTACACAATTTGCATAGCAGAAGTAGACCAAAGATAAAGGTTGGTTCAAACAAGGCTTACGTCAGCTACTCCCCAATAAGCAGGTGAAGACAACAAGAAGGTTCTGAGCTTCCAGGGCTGCTAACTTTCTCCCTGTCCTCTATGAAATAAAACAAGGTTTGGTAGTTTCAGAGGCCAGCAGAGACTAAAGGTGGGGACTAGGAACTGACACTTTTGTCTCCAGTGCAGCTCTCTGTAGCTGAAGGACTGAAGCCAGGGATTAAGTAATGGCTGGTGGCTCCCTTTAAGTTACTTTGTCTTCTCTTCACGAGCTGCTACCCAGTCAAAGGCTAGGTCTACACTTACCCTAAATATCGACGGCTACTAAGCAATTTAGGTACACCAACTGCACACCAAAAATTGATTTTGCAGCTGTCAATATTAGTGTCTGTCCCCACTGTAGAATGCTGACGGGAACACTCCTCCTGTCAGCATTTCTTAATCCTTGTGGCTCGCAAGGAGTTCCAGGGCTGACATTGACTGTGAAATGGCACCCCGGAACATAGAACCTAAGTATTTGCTCTTCCACAGCGAGCGTGGCTGGGTCGATGTTCCAGGATGCCACTTCACAGTCAATGTCAGCTTTTCATTGCAACCACAAGGTCTAGAAATTTATCTTAAAGTGAGAATTTCAGTTTTGTTTGTTTGTTTTTTAATGACTTGAATCCAAGAGGTAGGATTTTACAAAAAAAAAAAAAAAACACAACATGCAAAATATTGCAAGATTAATGATAAAGTCTCAAGTTTTAGCAACACTGCTTTTATAATAATCAAATTCACAGTTTGCAATAGGGCACTGAGCCTTGACACAGATGCACATATGCCCTTGAGACCTTTAAAGCAAGGATCTATAGCAGGGTAAGCAATCTTTCTGAGGTGGAGTGCTGAAATTTGACCTCCATGTGCAGTCCAAGTGCCAGTGATACTTTTTAAAGTCACTAATAGTCCTACTTACAAACACTCCATTAATAAAGATGCACAGCTTTACCATTTAGTGTAATCCTTGGCCCTTCTCTGCCTTGGTGAGACATCCTCCCTGCCACCCCCACTCCTTGGGAGATAAAGCCCTGAGCTGCCTGCTTCCCACCTCCCAGCCCCACTGCAAAGATAGGTCTGCCCCTCCAGACAGGGTCCCTTCCCTTCCCTCATGGCAGGGCTGGCTGTGACCCCTCACCTGAAGGCAGCAGGCCACAAGGCTGAGACAGCAGGAAGAAGGGGCCCCCCAAGGCCAATAAGCAGTCGTGGACCCTCAACCACCGAGCTGGGCCCCGCATCCCTGCCTGTTGGTGGGAACTCAGCTGGGCCAGCCATGCTTCGAGCTCCCCTTGTCCATAGCAGGGACACATGGTGCTGAATGTCTAGAGGCAGTGACTCCACACTGGGCCCCACACAAGCTACAGCACCCCCCTCCCCCAGCATCATCCCACTTGTGCCAGCAGCACATTCATCCCTGCCTAGTCCAGCTGCTGACACCCAGCTGGGCACTCCTAGACCCTTTTGCCTGCAGGCTGCACATGGGAGGGGGGTGGGGGACGAGCTCCTGCCATGGCCCTAACCCTTCAGGCCCCGCAACCCTGTGCTGTGGTAGGAGCTCTGGTCCCACGCTGGTTGCATAGTGGGAAGAGGGGTTGGGCAGAGCTCCTGCCTCATATGCCAGAGTAAACTGACACACACTCTGGGGGTTGCTGACATGAGACATCAGGCATATGACTAGAGGTACGTATGTGATCTACAAGAAGTCAAATATAGGTTTCGTGCCTTAAAGGCAGCAGCAAGGAAAGACCTAGTGAAGGTACTATCTGCAGTATATGTAGGAAGGGCTGCTTAGGTGAGAAGTATGAGCCCTCCACCTCTTCCAATTTGTAAAAACCAGTTAAGTCTCAAACATTTCTATTACTTTGGGCCCTTCAAATCCCGTTATTTAATAAAACCTGCCTTCAGGAAAACTACATGAATGTTTGAGATATACTGTAGGGTCTCAACATTCGCAAAGCTTCCGTGTTGAAAACCCTCACAAATGTTGAATTTCACAAACACAGCAGCTGCTCAACCTGGAGCCCAGCAGCCGGGGCTCCTACCGGGGCACCAGGGGAAGCGGTGGCTGCTGGGCTCTTGCTCGGGGCCCCAGGAAAGCGACCACTCGCTAAATGAATTCACGAACTGTAAGTTCTCGAATGTTGAGACCCTACTGAATTTGGACTTCTCCAACTTCTCAATCTATACAAGCAGCTTACAAACCTCTTCCCCAATTTATGTCCCCAATGAGAGAACGATTTAAACAATGCAAGGTACTGTACTCTCTTTCTCCATCGTTCAGTCTACCCGAGCCCATGCTGTGAAGACCTGTGCAGCCGAAGAGAACTGCAAGAGATTCTCATCACTCCGTGATTGGCCAAAGAGTTCATTGAGAGAGAAAACGCCCCTTTAAGAGGGACACTCTCCCTTTTGAAAGTGTTTTCAACCATCTTCAGATTAGGGAGAGTGAAATAAGACCTGAGTTCTTCAAAGGGCTGAACAGAACATAAACCACATAACTAAAGTAGAGCCACAGTGTCTAAGAGGCAAAGGACCAATAAGTCTCATCTCTGAGCCTGTATCCACCATGTTGCATTGATTACTCACCAATCACCAGCTTAGTCCTTCAATGCATTTATGAAATTACACGTGGAAAAGTTCAATTTAAATAACTAATTTACCAGTCTTTAAATTAGCATTCTAAAACGTGCTACGCAAGTGTGCGGCAGGTGTAATAGGCCACAGAAGGCACTACCTTTCATGGCACTACTGCTAAACAACTCAATTGCAGTGCCCCTCATCTTCCCGGAGAACACCACTCACTCCCCCACTTCATCTCTCATGTCTGAACGTCCCTGCTGCTCACCAGGTCCTTCCTCCTCGGGATAGGACTGGAGAGAGACATGGAGAACTGATGGACTAAAGAGGCTCTGTCAAATGCTGCTGGGGATAGCAATCCAGCAGAATAGGGTGAGGCCTTCACGGCAGGAGAAGTTGGAGCTCAGAAAGGCTGCTAATTGGGGCTGGCCAAGTTCTGGCAGCACTGCAGCTAGCTCAGCGCTCTAGTGATCCAGTGACTTGGCCTAGCACTGGGGCCAGCCCAGCACTCATGGAGGCTGCCAGCTGAACCAGGTGCTGGGACCTGCTCAGGGGAGCAGAAGGTCAGAGAGGCTACCACCACTAGTTTGGCTCACTCTGGCTAGTGGTCCAAGGCTCCACTAATGTGGGGGGGGTGTCCCTTAGGTCTTTTCTTTTTATGGAGGACCACCTTCGCGGCTTTGGTACGTGGGGCTGGGGCATTGGACAGAAGAGGTGGGACCAGTGGGCTTTCCTCTCTGAAGATGGGGTTCAGCCACTGCCCACGTGTGAGCTCTCCCACCACTACTGTGGCCAGTTTGCATAAGGGAGCCAGAGCAGAACAAAGCAACAAATCCATGATTACACAGGCTGTTTTAGGAGAGAAATTTAACTCTTCCAATCCAAGTAACACCAGCCAGTCACAGCAATGGGGCTACTAAAAGTTCAGCTCCACTTTTAAGGGATTCCTGAGTAATAAGAGTGTTGCTACTTAAATGGGGGGGGGGGAAAAATGAGCGTGGTTTCCTGTTCTCTCCTCTCCTCTCTCAAATAACAGGGCTCTGTTCCTAAAAATTAAAATGTCTACATTACCCAATTTTTATTTTGAACTAAGGATGTCCCGATAGGCTTGGAAAATGTCCAAAAAAGGAACCAGTTGAAATACTTCTTACAGCTGGGTGAAATAAGATTCTCTATTGTGCAGTCTGAATGAAAGAAAATGATTTACAGATGGACACAGTTAATCCCTGATTGTTTTATCTGTATGCCTGGGAATTTAAAATATCTAGGTAGTCACTAATCTTCTAAAATTCATGTTCCAGTATCACTTTAATCTAAAAGCCAAATTTAAATAGAATTAAGTGCAAGAAATACCTTAATGCAACTCTGCGGTTTCAGAGACCTTAGCATACTCAAGACTATTGGTTCATCTCATTTGATGTTTCTACTGACATATGCAACTATACGAAGACACACACACACGTGTGCATGTCACAAGAAGAGGAACCAGTAGCAGTTTGGAGACCAAAGAAACTAAATTCCCTCCTAATATGGATGAAATTTTATAGCACTGACGTCAGGAATTGCAAAGCTCTGGTTCCTGCAGTAATCAAGGCATTGCTCCCTTTATTGCAGGAAAACATTTTTATATTAGTAAGCTTCAGAACTGCAGAGCAAATATGCTGTGGTCCAAGTCCTAAACAAGGGTGGAGGTGAGAGGTGGGCGAAGTGCTGAACTGGGGAAAAGGGAGAGCTGCTTCTCAGTGATGGCCCACTCCACTAAGGGTGATTGTGCTATTTATTACAAAACTGACATACTTATAGCTGTGGCTTATACCACACTACTAATAGGACGAATAGGATTACACCCAAAAGGAAAAGAAACACCCCCTGGGGTTTTTCTAACTTCCAGTAGTTCTCTAAAATAGCCTACGGATTGGTGGAATTCATTGGCTGTTATTTATCGTGATTTCTAAGAGCTGTTATCGATCCCCAAGAAGTGTGAGTTTTGAGTTTCAGGGGACAGGACTTAAGGATTAATAGGAGAAAGTGACGTACAGACATGAACACCACTCTGTTCTGTAGAGCACGAAGGTTCAGCGGACCATGCTTCCCAGCTGAGGCAGCTTGTTTTCAGAACTTCCCGGTCATTGGGTCAAAGCCCTCTCAAGAATCCTGGGGCGTCTTTCCCTCAGCCTTACATGTGACCCTTACAGACTCATAAAACTAACGACATACACACAACAATACACATAGCTATGGCAGGGTATCAAAGGAAAAGCCAGAGAGAAAATGCAACTGCTAACTTTTACTTACGTAGCTGAGCAGGTACAGGAACAAAACAATAAAACACTGCATCTGGCTATCTAAGCTATACTGTTACAAATTTCTTCGTGGTACCAATAGTTTTTCACACACTACTCTATTTAACTCGTAAGCAGGTGGGAGAAGCGGCAAAGGGTGATCAGTCCTTGTCACAGACAGCATCCAGTCTCTCCAGGATTCAGGAGTTCCCCCTCTTCCTTACTTTGTTGCCCCCTTTTATGATCTGCCATTTGCTGGCTCCACCAGAGGCCTGACAACACACCCTGGTTGCTTCTGCTTCTCTTCGCCTGCAGCCCCATCCCCTTTTTACACAACCATACATCCCATACTTTTTTCCCTTTTAAGGTATGCAGTTGGCGCCTCTGGGCTGCTAGGTCAGAGGCCATGGCTCTTTTCTGTATAGGGTTTTCCTGTCTGTCAATTTTAGACCCAGGGGGGTGGGGGGGTGGCTGCAGACAGTGCCGTCTGCAAGCAATTCAGTAAATTCCATTGCTAACTGGGTTAGACTTCCCCAATTCACTTGGTTCCTTGGTTCTTGGTCTGGAGTTTGTGGTTTAGCTTTTTGTGATAAGGCATATTTCCCTATCACAATTTAAAAGGGCCTCTGGACCCTGCCTCCATCCCACGTACCTAACTGTGTTGTTCAAGTGCCCATGCAATTCACCTTAACATGTCCGAACGCGGCTGTTCACTTCAGGGTCACCAGGTAATTTTGCACAAGAACCACACAAACAGCACATAAAGCATATCTGCTTTCCCTTCCAACTCTCAGAATAAACATTCAAGAATTCTCTCAATTGCTTACGATTGAAAATTCTATTTTATGATTGTAACTGTATCCCTCTTATGATACACCACTCCGGATACCACAATTCCACTCCTAAGCAATCGACAACTTGCAAGTAGAGATCACAGAATGACACTCCTTCCTCCCACCAGTTAGTATACAAAAGACAATATATAGGACACTTCCATGGACACCTATGTATAGGCCCCAAAGGATCCTAGGAATCATGACAACAGACTCTGGATTTATGTATGGATATGGTCTTAGGACTTTCAACATAGTGCTTTAGTCCACATAAGAGTAACTAACGAGCAAGAGAAGTGTATGGATCTTGCTGGCTATACTAAAAAGTTCTCTGTTGTCCATTAATGCATTCCTGTTTCAAAACACACACACTGCAACACACTAGAACTCTTTTAGTGCATGCCAGCTGGGTCCAGATAGGTCAGTTAGCAGATAACACTCTAGCAGGCACTGAAGTTTACATCTCTCTGGTGCACACAAGCCTTCTGTGAATCACCACTGTTTGGTTCAATTGCAGTTGTTGTGAAAATGGTAACTGCATTTTGGGTTTAATATATGATATTTCAGCCATAGGTTGCATTAATGTAGGTTTTCAACCTTAGCTTCCTTAGAAAAAGGGGAGGGAAGGGAATAGAAAAGCTAAATTATGCCAATATCCAAATACACCCACCAACCACATTTCAGTGCACAGATAGACTGGCAAATAACTACTTAAGGATAGTCACATTTTTTGACTCATATCTCTGAAGGAAATCACTGGCCCCTTCCTAGGAGTAGCAGTTGACATGTCAGAGGATGCCATACATTATTATTATCAACCATGTAAACAAGAGGCCAGACTTATGATGGGCCTCACTCCCAAACAGGCCCATTGTTATTTCAGAGCCCAAAAGGTGGCACCAGGATGTGGTATTTCTTTAATACTCCTAATGTGTAGCTAAAAGCTGGAAAACCTGGATCTCAGGGGAGAAGGATGACACCTGGAAAAGTTCTCCCTCCTGATGCAGTTCCTAGATGGTGCCCCTGGAGAACTTAGATGGTACATCCTAGGTGGAAAACCCCAAACCTGAGGGCAGGTTTACATGAGGCAAGTAAGTCAATTGTAGATATGCAATTCTAGCTACGACAATTGCTTAGCTAGAATCAACCTATCTACAATTGACTTACCTGGCCATCTTCACAGAGGGAGGTCGTGAAGAGAAACTCTCTCCCGAACCTCCCTTATTCTTCACAATATCAAGGAGTACAGGGGTTGACCGCCAATCCAAGATAGTTCAAATTCGTGTTTGACTACCAGGCACACAAATCAAACCCCGGAAGATCACCCCTGGCTGGATTGATCTTCTGGGTAGTAAAGATATATCCTAACAAAAGCAGGAGTACTCGGGGTCAGATCTGTCATCTGCCCCGCACCCTGGGGGAACCAGAAGGGATGCCCAGAGGGAACATCCCATAATAGGGGGCAATCCAAGAACCCACCACAAAGGAAAGGGCCCTATTCACCTCAAGGAAGGACACAGACACTATCATCCAACCACACCATTTTCCAGCAACCCAATTCACTCCAATGATGCGCCAGTTGGGAGACATTTTAAATGCAACAAACCAGGGCGTGTAAAGGCCAACTGTCCCAAGAGCACCAGAGTGCAGTTCATGGCAATGGGATCACACCAAGCATCCTCAGGCCCAGGTGCCTCTCAGATACCTGCAAGGAGAAGAGAAACTGAGACTGTGAGCAGGAAGGAGGTTACTAGACACAGAAATACTGTCTAGTATCCACCAGTCCTTAGTGGACAAACTCACCAACCCAGATCCTCAACTAACTGTTCATCCCTTCAAGGTGGACTCTTTTGACCTGCCTAGAGCCAAGCTGACTGTTACATACAAGAGCTGAACAGGAATTTGGACTTTTGCAGTCTGCGATGGTTATCCCATTCCTATGCTGGTAGAAGAGCACTTTGCCAACCATATGGGACAAGCTAAAGAGGTGGGAATGGCCACCCATAGCAAAGCCAAGCAGATTCCACACCTAACCCCATTATGTAACCTTCGACAGAGGCCTCATCTCTACCCTCAAACACACCAGACCCAGACACCAGGCCAAGATGGCAGAACCACACCCCAAACCAGCATCTTGAACAGTGGCAATGGATCCAGCTCCTGGAACCCAGATGGGAGCAGCTCAAGAGCTGGAACTACTAGAGCAATGAGTACCCGAATTGTAGCCAGCAGCAGAGAATACCATAAAGCCTGCAACAGCAACTGAATCTACACAAAAGATATCACCGGAACCTAAAATGTAGCCCTGTGCACCAGCAGAAAGTGTCCCAGTGATATCTTCTGGTACATTTGGTGGGTTAATAATTAGATATTACACTGAGTTGTCTCACACACACACACACACACACACACACACACACCAGGGGTCACTGCAGGAATTGGAACCCTGTCAATGATGACCTGCAAACCAATGGCTTTCTGAAGTCCAGAGTGGAAAAACCTCAAAGACGGCACATACAAAGATATTAGCAGACATAAGACAATGAGGGTAGTAATGAAGTAGCTCTACACATGTCCATCTAAGCCAGGGTGGCCTATTTTTTTTTTTTTTTTTTTTTTTTTTGTCAAGGCTCAAATTTTTTGGTCAAGGTACAGGTAAGGTCTAGAATCCACAGAAAACGAAAAAAGATGAGGCTGATAAGACAGTTACCTGTTCTGTAACTGGTGTACTTTGAGATGTGTTGCTCATGTCCATTCTAATTTGGCTATGCACCAAGAGCATGCCCAGTTGCTGGAAGCTTTTTGCCCTAGCCGGTAGCCCTAAGCGTGGTGCGGCACCCCCTGGAGTGGCGCCCATATGGCTGCCCATACATGCACTGCACACCCTGCCCCGCCCCCGGCTCAGCTCCTTCTTGCCGGCTACTCCGACAGAGGGGAAGGTGGGAGGGTTTTGGAACAGACATGAGCAACACATCTCGAAGAGCACCAGTTACGGAACAGGTAACTGTCTTTTCTTCGAGTGATTGCTCATGTGCATTCGAGTTTGGGTCAATGCAAGCCAACGTCTAGGAGGCAGGTTCGGAGCCCCAAAAGGAGTGCAGGACAGCCCTGCCCACTGCAGCATATTCCGGTGCATGCTGCGTAACTGCGTAATGCTCTGTGAACGTGTGAATAGAAGACCAAATGGCCACTCTGCAGTTGTCCTGGACAGGGACCTCGGCCAAGAATGCCGCAGAGGACGCCTGTGCCCTAGAGGAGTGAGCCCTGATCAGGGGAGGAGGAACCCCTGCCAGCTTGTAGCACTCTCTGATACAGGCCACTATCCAGGAGGAGATCCACAGAGGAGACTGGGTGCCCCTTCATCCTGTCTGCCACAGCAACAAACAACTGCTGCGACTTCCGGAAGGGTTTGGTCCTGTCCATATAGAAGGCCAGTGCCCTCTGGACATCCAAGGTGTGCAGACTCTGCTCCCCTTGGGCGGCATGGGGCTTTGGATAGAACACCGATAAGGTAATGTCTTGGTTAATGTAGAAAGGGGAGATCACCTTAGGCAGAAACACTGGGTGGGGTCTCAGCGTGACTTTATCTTTGTTGAACACCATATCAAGTGGGTCCACCATCAAGGCCCTGAGCTCCAACACCCTTCTGGCTGAGGTAATGGCCACCAGAAATGCCATCTTGTAGGTAAGCAACAATACAGCAACAGGTGAGAGGCTCAAATGGGGGAGCCATAAACTGAGACAAAACCAAATTAAGTTCCCATGTTGGCAGGGGGCCCAAACCCACGGTTTGACTCTTTCCATTCCCTTCACGAACCTTTTCACCACTGGGTCTGAGAAGACCAATGACCTCCCAGCCCCTGGGTGAAATGCCGAAATGGCTGCCAAGTGCACTGTCAGAGAGGATAGTGACAGCCCTGTCTGGCTTAGGGCCAGCACGTAGTCTAGGATACATGACACTGGGGCCTCTCCCGGGGACGACCCCTTTTCAGTGGCCCATATGGTAAACCTCTTCCATTTGGCTATATACGTTACCCTTGTAGAGGGTTTCCTGCTGTTCAGCAATACTTCCCTGACTGGTTTGGCGCAGGCCAGCTTGACCGGTCTCAGCCATGGAGCCTCCATGCCGTAAGACGCCGCACCTGGAGATCGGGGTGCTGCAGTCTCCCCTCCTCCTGTGTCAGCAGGTCCAGGTGCAGCGGAAGCACCTCTGGGTCATGAGTGGACATCTCCGAGAGGGTCGAGTACCAGTACTGTTGAGTCCAGGCTGGGGCCACCAGGATAACTGATGCATGGTCCGACCGAATTTTCAACAGTGTTCGGTGGATGAGCAGTATCGGTGGAAAGGCGTACAGCAATGGCCCTGACCAACGAATGCTGAAGGCATCTGCCCAAGGGCCCAGACTTCAGTTCTGGTAAGAGCAGAACGTCCCGCACTTCGCATTCAGATGCGTGGCAAAGAGGTCTACCTGGGGACGTCCACACCTCTGGAAAATTGAACTAGTACTTCAGTATGCAGTGACCACTTGTGGTCCATGAAGGACCTGCCAAGGCAGTCCACTAGGAAGTTGTGAGCCCCAGACAGGTAGAACGCCCTCAGGAGAATCTGGTGCTGGATGCAGAAGTCCCAGAGCATGAGGGCCTCAAGATACGGGCAACAAGTGTGCACCCCCTTGTTTGTTTATATAGTACCTTGCCATAGTATTGTCTGTGCTGACTGTGACACACTGCCCCCTCAGTTTATTCTGAAACATTTTGCATGCCAGCCAAACAGCTCTGAGCTCCCGCACATTTATGTGGAGCTGAGCATCGGTCTTGCTCCACAGAGCCTGAGTCTGGCAGTCCCCCAAGTGTGCACCCCAGACCAGGTCCAAGGTATCTGTGACCAGGGAGAGGGAGGGTTGCAGGGGATTGAAGGGCACTCCCATGCAGACAAACGTGGCTTCTAGCCACCAGCGTAATGTTGTTAACACTCTTGGGGGGACTGTAACTAACTCGTCTATGTTGTCCCTGACAGGTCTGTATACTTAGGCGAGCCACAGCTGGAAGGGGCGCATTCGTAACCTGGCATGCTGGACTACAAACATGTATGCTGCCATGTGTCCCAACAGTCTGAGGCATCCCCTGGCCATTATGGTTGGGAACCTGATCAGGCCTTGGATGCAAGACGCCATGGCTTGGTCTGCATCTAGTCGAGCACCTACAAACTCCATGACCCGAGTTGGAACTAGCACAGACTTTGCCTCGTTCGCTAGCAGGCCTAACATGTGGAATGTTTCTCCTATCAGCTGTACATGTCTCATCACCTGTCTCTGTGACAGACCTCAAATCAGCCAGCTGTCTAGGTAGGGAACGCAGGGTACACTCCCTGCCTGCCTAAGGAAGCTGCCACTACTGACATACATTTGGTAAAGACTCTCGGGGCTGAGGAGAGGCCGAATGGAAGGACTGAACTGGTAATGGTCCCTCCCAAGTACAAATCGAAGGAACCTCCTGTGAGATGAATAAATTGCTACATGGAAATACGCGTCTTTTAAGTCAAGAGCAGCAAACCAGTCCCCTCGTGCCAGCATTGGGATAATTATGCCCAGAGATGTCATATGAAACTATCTTTTTCACAAATTTGTTCAGATTTCGCAGGTCCAAGATTGGCCATAGCCCCCCTTTCACTTTTGGGATTAGGAAATGACAGGAATAAAATCACTGCCCCCAGAATTCCTGGGGAACTTCCTCTATAGCCCCCTTTTGTAGGAGGGCCCCTACCTCCTGCCTGAGAACCGTCTTGTGAGAGGCATCCCTGAAGAGGGAGAGGGAAGTGCGGTGTGAAGGGAGGTGGGAAGAAGACTGGATGGCATCTCCCGTTTCTACCGTGTGGAGGACCCACTGGTCCGACATTATGCTGCACCATGCATGGTAGAATGGGGATAGGTGGGATGAAAATAAATACTGAGCTGGAACTGTGGGGGTGGCCGGTGTGTTGCTACCAACCACCCCACCATAACTAGTGTTTAGACCCCAATGGGCGTGTTTTGGTGGCTCTGGTCCCATGTCTGGTGACCCTGATGTTTCCTATTACGGCAGCCCCTTCTCCTGTTCCCATCTTGTTGTTGTTGTGGGAACTGTCTGAATTGGGACCTCGGGGTAAAATGTCTTCTCTACGTCGCCAGTGTATACAGACCCAGTGAGCGCAGGGTGGTATGTGAGTCCTTCATACTATGAAGCTTCTTGTCAGTTTTTTCTGAAAATAGGGAAGGGTCCTCAATAAGGAGGTCCTGAATGGACTGCTGTACCTCCTGTGAGAGTCCTGAGACCTGAAGCCATGCTCCCCTTCTCATGGCTATACCCAAGGCCATGACCCTGGTGGCCGCATTGGCTGCATTTAAGGCAGCCTGTAGTGCTGCTCTAGATATGAGTCTCTTCTCTTCCACCAGGGCCATAAATTCTGACTCGGTCTCTGGCGGGAGGAGCTCAGCGAAACAGTTCATGGAGCTGGCCGTATTGTATGCATACCTGCTAACCAGGTTGCTGGTTAGCAATTCTCAACTGGAGGCCACCTACTTTCCTACCATAAAGGTCTAATCATTTGGCCTCTTTGTTTTTAGGGGAGAGCCCCTACACACCCCGCCTCTCCCTATTGTTCACAGCATCCACGACAAGGGAGTCAGGGGAGGATGGGTAAACAGATGTTCATTTCCATGGGCTGGGACAAAATACCAGCACTCATTTTACCTAGTCGTGTGCAAGGCTGAGGCCTGGGTCTGCCACGCTGTCTTCGCTGCATTCGCTGCATTGGCAATTGTCTTTATAATGGGCAGTGCCACCCTGGACAGTCCAGACCTTAAGAGGATGTTTGTAACAGGGTCTATTTTGTCCCTGACCTCTTCCGCCTGCACCCCCAGACTTTGGGCCACCCTCCTCAACAACTGCTGGTACACTCCTCCATCCTCCAGTACCAGGGATGCAGAGGATCCAGCAAGTGCCTCATCTCAGGAGGACGAGGAAAAGGGCATCACGTCTTCCAAGCCCACCAGTGCAGGGGCTTCTTGCACTTCCATGAGTCACCAGCACTGTGGTTTGCGGTACCATGCTCGGTGCCTGGGGTGAAGGGCCCCCTAGTGGTCTCTGGTGTGATGCCATGAAGATGGGGCCACTCTGCACCTGGGATGACACCAGTTCTGCTGGTGCCGGCGCCCACTGCACCACAGCCCCCATTGCTTGCAGGGGTGGTGCCCATGCTTGGGTCGCTGCTGACTGCAGTGGTGTCTGGGTCAGCACCATCGTTGGTGCCAGTGCCGATGATTCCGCTTGCTCTCTTGGCAGGGCTTCCAAAGCAGAGGTTGGTGCTGATCTCGGCACCTGAGGAGTGCCGGTCGCCCTGAACGGGAGTCCCGCATCTCACCCCTGTGCCTCGTGGATCGCCCACGGGGTCCAGAAAGGCCACTGTGGGGCACCTTGTGGGGGGGGGGGGGCTTTGCCACTCCCGTTCTAAGGGGTGTCGGGAGCAGTGTCAATGCCCACTGCATCGAGATGACCTTGTATTCCCGCTCCGAGCTGAGCTGGAGTAAAACAAGACCAACCTGGATGCTGACGACCATGGCAGTGCCGAGGGTCCCGCAGTGCCTGCCAGTTCTTGCACGCTCAGCACTGTCTGCGTGGCACTGAGGGAGGTGACTATTTGCTGGGGTCTCACCAGCATCAGGAACCATGCTAGGGTCCCTAGAGCCTGATCAGGCAGCTGGAACTGGGTCGATGAAGGCTTCCAGTGTGGCGTCTGTAGCGGCATCATAATTTGCAGGAGGCCTTGCACAGCACTAAAGGCCTCCGGCACCAAGGGCAGTCTGGGAGAGCTTGGGCTCCCGCCTCACGCTGGAGTCAATGCCTGCATTTCATTATCCCGATCACAAGTGCGATCTGGCAGACTCCCCCAAAGTTTGCCTTCACCATCTCCTTTCTTGTGATCAACCCCAGTCCCGTCCTCTCTTTTTGTGAGGCACTGGCTCTTATGGCGCCGGGAGGCGCTAGGCACCGAGTCGTGCTCTCGGTGCCAGGAACTTTCCAATGGCACGGGAGCGCTCTGCACCAGTGATGTGGCACTCTGAGCTCCCACTGGGGAAATGTCTGGGTGCAAGGCTGATTCCATTAGTAGATCTTTCAGCTGTTGAGCCCTATCTTTTAAAGTGCTAGGCTTGGAGGCCTTGCAAATAGAGCAGCACTTGCGGAGGTGTGCCTCTCCGAAGCAACTCAAACACACCTTATGCGAGTCACTTTTGGGCATTCGTTTACCATTTTGAACAGTTTTTAAAACCCCGGGGAGCCAGGCATCCCCTGGCAATGAAGGGGGTTAAAGACCCAGCTTGGCTCACTAGGTGCTAAGAATAGCCATTTACCTATGAAAGATAACTATACAACCTATTTACAACTAATTAAAACAATAAAGGCTACCAGTGAATTTTTATTATGCAAATCTGAGTCGGAAATACGATTCTCCTAGGAACTTGTGAAGTCACCATTTTAACTTTGTGGCGCATTAAAACATCCCATCAGTTAGGACAAGCCATCTACAGCTAGCTGGGCTGCTTTCATTCATTTCTCCCTAGGAAGGGAATGTATACCCTATACTATACTATACTATACTAGTTGTTTTTAAGGCAACTACTTGTGACATTTTATTATTCAGCTCCCTCAAATATTCACTGCATCATTTCTCAGAGATCCTTCTGCAAGGGAAGGTCTGAAACCAAATGTTTTTGGTGACCACTCTAAGGCATAATCAGAGAGCAAGGCATTAAGGATAATTATATGTTTAGTCTGACAATGGCTGACAAGCTGACTTTAGCTAGACTGTATTTTCTTTTTAAGAACTTAACTTTTTGTGTGATACTGTCCCCCACAACGAGGGACCTCCAGCAACCGATACTGCGCCAATACTGCGGCAAGAAGGAACTGAGCGGGGGATGGGTCGGGTGGTGCATATATGGGCGGCCATACAGGCGCTACTCCAGGGGGCACCGCACTGACCCTAGGGCTATCAGCTAGAGAAAAAAGATTCCGGCCACTGGGCATGCGCCCAGCGCACACCCAAATTGGAATGGACATGAGCAATCACTCAAAGAAGAACTACTATATATTTGAGAGATTGTCAGTTCAAGAACTCCTCCTAAACAGTAAGAGATAGAGCCACCAAATTTAGTATGTCGCTTCCTGTTATCATAACTTATAGCGGGGGTAAGCAAACTTTTTATGGTAGGCCCCATTTTTCACCCCTGCAATTAACAGGGCAACTCAAACCTGCCTAATGTAATCCATGCCAACAAAAAAATTTGGTTATGTTCATACTTTAAAAAAACCTTTTGGCATGTGTAAAAATACGCATGTATGTGCTTCACTAGACAGCTGCTTTTTCAGAAATAATTTGATTATATCAGTACCACTTATCTCTTAAGTAGATTGTTCAGGATTGTTCTTTATAAATAAACTAAAAATGTGAACCTCCCTGTGTGCTGCAGAATAAATGACAGGCTGTCATTGTGATTCCTACTCAGTTGTGTGTGTTGGTTTTTGCTTGTGGTTCTCACAACATAACAAAGTAAAACTTTTTGTCTGCCATTTGGAAGTGTGATTTCTAATAGACATGCTGCACTCAATGCCACTTGTGCTCTGGATCCCAGGCAGGCCTGGCATTTTGAATGTCCCTATCTGGGTTGTTGGCTGCGAATCCTAAATACCGAGTAGAGATCAAGAGCGATTTCCAACAAAATTCTGCATTCTAAAACTGACAGCAAGAAGTCATTACAAGTTCAAAGCCTGATCCTGCCAACCCTTGCACAAGTGCAATCCTCACTCACAAGATGAGTTCCACTGAAAGGAACAGAGATGTTCACCTTACACAGAAGTAATGGTCTCTTAACACTAGACAACTTCAGGGATTGAGAGAATAAAATCCTTTCCTTAGTTCACTCTCACCCCTCTCCCCTTGTTTGATCAACGTGATAAAAATTACAGCAGGTGAATTTACCAGAAGCCCCCACTCCCAACAGTTGCTATTACTTTCAGGCAGATTTTCCGTCCAGCTGAGTATTGTTCCCTTCCAAACAATTTTGCCCAAAGGGTGGGGAGGAGAAAATTCCTCTATCTGTCTGATAACAGCCACTGCTAACCTGTGAAAGCACAGCAGGGAACTGTATTCCTCAGACTGCTCTTCAGACAGCAGAAAAACCACTCTCCTTATCTCCAGCTGTAACAGCTGGAAGAACCCTGTGGAATCCTATTCCCAAAGTGCATGTTTCTGCAGCTTCCTCTCCTCCACTCACTGGCCTGCCCTGGCCAGCCCCATGTTCTGAAGCCACTGCAGCAGCACCCTGCATGAAAATGCAAGACAGAGAGCACAAAGTGCTGAGCCAGATTGAAGACAATTAAGAGGACTGGAGGAAATTCAGCTGCAGAGAACTCACCTGTTGGAAGGTTAATCCAGCTGAGAGGAGAGTGCAGGGGAGCCAGAGGAGACTATGGGGGGAGGCTGATCGCATTGTGCCCCCCTTAAAAATTTCATGCTCCCAAGGGGACACAGCCAGCCCCCACACACACTTTGTGCACTCTGACTTAAAGCAAGTAAGGGTTTGGACATGCAAGGAATGGGATTGCTTTTCTCTAAACAAAAAACAAAAAAGCCACATGCAGAAAACAGACAGTATCATCAGGCAGGTGAAAGGGGCTGGCTAGGGGCACACCTCTCACACCATCTGGCAATGCCCAAGTCCTGAGCCTCTTACTCGCCCAGGAGTCCTATAGAGATGGAAGGGGAGGACTAAGGTCTATCGCCTCCGCGCTATTTGTACATTGCTGCCTGTTTCCCTCACTCCCTGACAAAGGGAAAAACAGAGTTTGCTGCATTCCTCACTCTGCTTGTGGAGTGCAAGGGGCAGACAAATCTAGTTACAAGTGAGGCTGTCTACCTAGTGACGGACTACCAACAGTTTGTGCAGCTAGTTGTGCACCTACTCCATGAAAGTATAACCAAACCGATCTGAAAAGTTCACATGCTTATATTTATCTTAACAAACCATACCCAGTTAGTGTGTGTGTCAGAAAATAACACATGGATAGGTCATACGATAAAATTTCTTAAGTATTTGCTGGTTGGGTGGGTTGAGGCATTGGTAGTTTACACCAAACATCTGGTTTATCAGCCCCATCAGAAATATGAATATAACAAAATTCTGTATCTGCGCCAAGAGCTTTACCCCAATATTTCACCTGAAGAAGGGTTTAACTGTATACTTCTTTCATGAAATGCACAATAAGGCTGACTAAAGCAGCACAGACTCAAGAATCAGTGACCAGCTAAGCCACATGAGTACATTTGCAGAATCTCATCAAGGATTTTTCAAAAAATAACATTACTGACTGGTTCAATACTGTTCAAGGAAAATATACTGTAGAAAGTCTTTCACTTAAACTGAGGGACAATGTACAGTTATTAAAGCAGCAACACACCTAAAAATGAGCTATTTCAGCTCCTAAGCTTCAGATCAATATAACAAGTCTTCGAGGAAGAAGACAGACTTCGAAAGACTACACTTCATCTCTGCACTCAGAAGAGCTGGATCAATAAATGAGGTTGTTTTTCCAGAATGTGATGAAATTTTACTATCCTACAAGCAATTTTACAAGCCCTCTTTTTTCAAACCAGCATCATTTATAGTATATTGTTCTCAACTTTGACTGTATTTAGCTTTTGCAATAATACTGCTGAATAAGTGGTATTCAAACTTCTCAAAGGAAGAAACCATGGATTTGCCAAGGCAGGCTGAACTCTTCAAAGTCCCAGTAAAATCTTTGAAGGATGATATGAATATATAAAGATGCTGCTTAGTTAAGAAACAGAATTGTAACATAACACTGCAAATGAAAGCATTTAGAGTAGAAATCTTAAATATTAAAGCATGCTATATAATTTGTGCGATAGCATATCAGGCAGACAGACAACTATCTTAAAATTGTACAGAATTTTCAACATATGTTTCAACAAAGTTTTCTAATTGGCATAATAACTTAATCCCCTGGAGGCCTGATATTCATAATCCACTACATTCATATCCATTTGGAATTTATCAGTCTGTTACTCTTTAAGATAGTTCTATATAATTTTTCAGAATCGATGAGCACTGCACTATTTGATCATTTTAATACTAAGATTAAGGTTTGAAAAGTCATCTCTAGACATCGTTCGAAGACAAAAACAACTAGTTTCCCAACATATTTGCTATAACCCAAGTAAGTTTTTTTTAAACTAAGTAGCTGGCTGTGAAGACTAAAAAGCAAATTAAAAAACAATGACGCTGTATACGTGCATGTGTGTCACTGTCTTCACACAATCCAGCGGTTGGGTTTGGGGCTTCACATGTGGTTGTGTTCAGTCATAAGTGTCTGGAGGGGTTTGCTGCTCATCAGTAGTAAGGTATTGCGAGAGACAGCTGAGGCTAGAGAGTTAAAAGAGCTCACAGCCTCCAACCCAGGAATTCCACCACATCTGCCTTCTATAGTATGTCTCATTAGTCTGACTCATTTGATCTAATAAGCAAAAGCACAAAAAGGTAGAAAAACAACTGCTTCTACAACCAACACAGCATATTGCCAATAGACAAATCAAGAGAAGTATAGATTGAATCTCTCTAATGTGGCACCCTCAGGACCTGAGCAGTTGCAAACCAGAGAACTTACTTAACTGTACTACTACTACTTCACCCTTGTACTCCATGTGGAGCATAGGTTATTTACAAGCCTCCTCTGCTTCACTCTGTCTTGGGACAAAATTTCTAGCTGGCTCCAGAAGGACCCCAGTTGTTGTCCTTCGTTCTCAGTAGAACTTCTCCACATTGTCCGAGGTCTTCCTCTTTTGTGTTTTCCTTGTGGGTTCCATGTGAGAGCTTAGAGGACTATGCTGGATAACGTTTTTCTGAGAGTATGTCCTAGCCAACCTCACTTTCTTCTCTTGATTTCAATGTCAATTGGTTCTTGTCCTGCTCTGTTCCAAATCTACTCATTTATGATGAAGTATTGCCATTTGATGTGAAGGATGTACCTCAGGCATTTGTTTACGAACTTCTGCAGCTTGTGATTTGAAGACTTTTTAGTACATCAGGTCTCTCATCCATACAAGAGTGCACTCCTCACATTTGTGTTGAAGATCTGCAGTTTCATCTTCACAAATATTTGTGAACTCCATACAGGACAGAGTCTTGAATGGTTTCCCTATCCTGGCACTGATATCCCTCTCTCTTCCTCCATCTATGCCCGTAATACTCCCCAAGTAGCTGAACTGCCCCACATCTTTCAGGTCATCCCTTCCCAGCCTGATGGTGGTGGTGTTGGACTGGTTGATCCTCACTGTCTTGATCTGTCCCTTGTTAATGCTCAGACCAGTCACTGAGGCATACTTAACTATAGGAGGGGTCAACATCGTCTAGCAGCATTACCAACACTTTCACTGCTTATAGGGCTCTTAGAAGATATTTAGGGATAAATTAGAAGTTACCTAACACCACAGAACACAGAGCCAGGACTGGTGGCTGTGAACAAAACTATGGGTCCATGGGAAACTTGGTCACAGCCTTGATAAATTGACTTCCAGATAACTAAATTCATGCTGATTACAGATGTTGCTGAACAAGACAGTTCCAGATCAGAGAGGTTCAACCTGTGCTTGGAAAATCTATAGACTGCTTAATATCAGCAAGTCTGTCATACATGTAAGTCTAGCAAAACTCCACTTGCCTATTCACATGATGAGCACATGTTAAGCTTTTTTAATTAACTGACAAACAAGGTCTTTGGAGCAGACATTTGAGTACATGTTCATATAGTGTCAAGCACAAGCAGGCCTTAATATCAGTTTTACTGTCTAAGTGACACCAACGAATAATAAGTTCTAATAAAACACATGTTCTAACAGACCGCACCTCATGTATTAAAGGTATACATAAGCTCAACTGTTTTCTACCCATTTTTATGTCTGAAGTAGCAAGGGGCTTCCAAGTTTTTTTTAATAAGATACAAAAGTCATTTGAGGGACTCAAATATGGAAAAACAGAGTACCATTTTGAGGATTCCAGTCTCCTAGACTCAATTCTAACAATATGTTGGGCCTTATAGCAAGGTCCACCGGATGAGCAGCAAAACCATAATGTATACTAGTTCCTATTATCAATATGAACCATCATGTCCAACTATTTGCAACAGCTTACAGGTGTTGGAGAACAAAGCTATGGGAAAAACAGGTCTTTCTTCTTTCCCCATGTTAAAATATTCTGGCAACCTTTTCTTCTGAAAACCTTTAGCATCCTAGTATGCTAGAACACTGATTTGGCTTTTGCATCAGGCATGTGACTTTTGCTGTCCTTGAGAAAATCCATCCAAATTTGACCAAACTGAGCTTCTAAAGGGAAAGAAGCTGCAGTCTGCACATGTTCAGGAAAGACTTTCATTTTTCTCAGCTAAATTCTCTGGAAGCTTATTTCCATAGAGGAAACCGAAGCCTCTCATCTCCCAGTGCTAATCAGTCTGGGCATTCACCATCCCAACAGGGTAACTTGACATGATCCTTCCTTTCACAACTCCTATGTGTGATCAGACTGTATATACACCAGTCCCATAAGGTGACTAATCCCAGAGCTTTAGGGACTCATAAGGACTTTCCCTGTGATGACTATTGCAGGATAGAATGGGGTCAGAAAAAAAAATGAAAGCAGGTAGCCTTTCATTTGTAAGCCCAATGACCCTTCCCGCTCACCCCCACTGGCAGCCAAGCACTGTTCCATGAGGAGAGAACCGGATCTGGCTAGCAAAGAGCTGGGAAGAGGAACTACAACTGACTTGGCATGGAGACAGCAAGTGGGAATGGTAAGAGGAGGCTGGAATTCAGACAGCAAATCTGAAAAACAGTAAAGGCTACAGAAGAGAGCAGACTGAGAATGGCAAAAGGAATAAGGGTTCATGCTATGGTGACAGTGGAAGTTACAGGCCAAAAGAGTCTATTCTTCTTTGGGAATGAAAAGGAAGCCTGAGTGTCACCATTTCTCTGTTGCCAGCAAATAACAGATCTGCCTCCGCCCTCCAGCCTGGCACGAAGTTTTCCCCCTTACTTCCATGTAAATTATGAAGCACACAGCAAGCTCCCACCATGAGGGGAATAGTGCACAGCTACCTTTCTGATAATTGTCTTCACTGAGTTCTAACCAAGTTAGAATGCTCCTGAACCTGGCTCTTAAATGGCCAAATGCACATTCTACTGCTATTCTGCACTTGCTCAGCCTGCAGTTTAAGTGCTCCTTACTGCGGTCCAGGCTGCCTGTGAACAGCTTCATGAATGAAAGGAGCAAGGGGTATACAGGGTCACCCAGAATCACTAATGGCATCTCCATGTCTGCAATGGTAATTTTCTGGTCTGGGAAGGAAGTCCCACTCTGGAGCTTTCTAAACAGACCAGAGTTCCTCGAGATGTGCACATCATGCACCTTTCCCAACCATTCCACATTGTCGTCAGTGAAATGATTCTTGTGATCCACCAATGCCTGCAACACCATGGAGCAGCACCTCTTGAGGTTTATGTACTCTGTGGCAAGGTGGCTGGTACTAGGATGGGGATGTGCATTCCATCTATTGGCCTGCCACAGTTGGGGAACCCCATCTCAACAAAACCATCCATGATGTCCTGCATATTTCCTAAAGTCACTGTCTTTCATAGCAAAAGGGTATTGACTGCCATGGCTACCTGGATGACAGCAGCTCCCACTACAGATTTGCCCACTCCAAAGTGATTGCCCACTGACCAGTAGCTGTCGGGAGTAGCTGTCAACATAGTAATTGTCATGTGCTTATGAACTGTCAGAGAAGGTCTCATTTTGGTATCACAACACTTCAGGGGGCGGGAAAGTAACTCACAAAGTTCAATGAAAGTGGTCTTACGCATGCAGAAGTTTTGTAGCCACTGCTGATTGTCCCATACAAGCAGAACAAAGTGGTCCCACCAGTTTGAGCTTGTTTCACGCCACCAGAACTTGCACTCTACGATGTACAGTGCATCTGATGCAGTCAGCTCTTCCCATTCCTCCTCTCCAGTGTTTCCCATTCATATACATCTGTCTCTTCCTGGGAGTCTTCATCACTCTCCAGGCTACTTTGGTTCTGAATATATCACTGCACAATGCTCACAACACTTTCCTCAACAGCTCTAAGCTGCATGGGTTCCATGCTAGCCTGCAAATGCCATATGCAAGGATGTGTAAAAAGGGCACAAACACTTTTTTCTGTTTGTTTCCAAAGGGAAAAAGGAGGGCAAAGTGCATTGTGGGATGCTGACACCACACACCCCACTACCACTCGCAGCACATTTTTTCCCCATCATACACTGGGACATAGACCCACAACGCAACAGGGAAGCAGAGACTGTGGGATAGGTACCCACAATGCCCTGCTGACAAAAATCAAACCAGGCAAAGTTAATGGGGACACACTATCAACTTTCTGCCGTACCTGAAGTAACCGAGTTTAACCAAGACTCAAGGCCCTATACTAAAATACATATAGAAGGGGAAGAAATCAGATTTTTGTTAGATACAGGTACACAGGTTTCAGTAATTAAGTCATCTGTCCCACACACTCGATTAGGGAAAAAATTATGGGTCCAGGGATTGCACGAAGTAAAAGCTGCAGAAATGGCTATGGTTAAGGTTAAAAGGGGTAATAAACTTTATAAGATTAAAGCTATTATAGGGCATGAAAATTTACTAGGGGTAAATGAGATTCTACGACTGGGCCTGACGACATTAATATGGCAGGCCTTATCGGTAAAATTAGAAAGTGCTTCGGTGCATAGTCCAAAAGTAGTTAACGGGAGTCCATGGAAGTTCAAACCAATTCCTACCCCAGAGGAAGGGAAAGGGCAAATAAGAACTTTATTAAAGAAATTGCTGTCAGAACAAAAAACAGAGTTAGTACCAGAGTCAAGGTTTCTGTCTCCTGGGTGGGGAATAAGGAAGCCGAGCGGAGACAGGTACCGGCTGGTGATGGATTACAGACAGGCTAATACATGAGTAGAAAGGGTACAACTTACAACACCATACACCTTGCCGGAACTCTGGAAGATGTTACAGTCTAAGAAACTGAGATATGGGGCGAGTATTGATCTTAAGGACATGTTTTTTTCAAGTCCCCCTGAGGGATGATCAGGGCATCTTAAACTTTTCAGTGTTAGGGAAAATATATAAATGGAAAGTTTGCCCTCAAGGCTACTTTAACTCCCCAGCAGCGTGCAGTTTAAAGTTGACGGAGACTTTAAGTAAGATAAAGGAGGAACCAGAAACGGTTGTGTTAAATTACACAGATGACATCTTAGTTGCCGGAGAGGAGAGGGAAGCTACACAAAGGCTTCTAAATAAGGTATATCAACAGTTAAAGCTGGATGGATGGCAGGTCAGTGAAGATAAGTCATCAAAGGAAGTTGGAACTGAGTTCTCTTTCCTAAGCCTAAAAATAGACTCCAAGGGCATTAGGCCAAGGGAAGGAAAGGACAGACGATTAAAGGAGTGGGAAAATAGGCATCCCGAGAACAAACAAGTACAACAAACCTCAGGAGAATTAAACTATATTCGACAGTTTCTCCCCTTAGAAATTAATTGGGCAATTAGGTTATTGCAGAAAAAGGTCACTAAGAAACACACATTTTATTGGACCACAGAGGATTCGGAGGCGTTAACGAAACTTATTGAAGTTAGTAACCAGACATTAACTCTAACCAGGGTGGAACAGGAGATTCCCATAACTATATGGCTGGCATGGACCGCAGACCATTTTTTAAACCAGGATAACTCAAAGGGGCAAGATAATACATTTGGAGCAATGGAGCATAAATGGATCAGAACGAAACTATGGGCTGTTAAGGAAGCTGTTGTTGGGACTTGCACACTTGCAATTCTGGTCAAAGGGGCACGTAGGAATTATAGAAGCTCCATTAATAACTGCGTTAAAATGGATTACACCGGATTGCCCCACCCTGGATTTTTCTGGGACCCTGCGCACCTGGGCACAGCTAACAACACAGGCCCAATATTTTTGGGGAAATTGGGAGCTTAAGGATCAGATTAATGAAATGGAGGATATAACTACCCACCCTGTGTTTTGCGAAGCAGTAGGGCAACCCTGGATAGTTACAGAAGGGAGCACAAAGGGAGGACAGGATAGAGCGGCAATGTACTGTGTAAAGTGTGAAGCCGTAGAGGTTAAAGCATTGCCTTTCAAGCACGGAGCTCAACACGCAGAAGCTGAGGCATTTTTTATGGGTGTAGAACATGCCTTGGAGAAGCATTCACCGAAGGATGGGTTAATTATGGGAGTTGATGCACATTACATCATCCTTAAAGCTACGGGTAAGGGAACCGCAGATTTAAATCGAGACAGGTGGCAAAAGGTATCACCGAGCCTATACAGTGCATATACGGTCCCATAGGGTGGATACTCACTAGGCTCATAAATTTGTGGACGAACAGGCACAACAGCCCATCGCAATAGGGGCTAATAAGGTTCCAGAGGAGGAAGTGCAATGGTTAGCAAACTGGTTACATAACGAATGGGGACACTATGGGGCTAGAAAGAACTATCACCGACACCAGCGGGAGATAGTGCGGAAAACGGAGATACCACTGAACATTTGGGAACATGCAGGACAGCAGTGTTTTGTGTGTCAATCAGAAAAGTCCATGGGGATGATTGCCCACACCAAAGGTGCTTTCGCTGCTGAACAGTTCAAACCAGGAGAGGTTTGGCAGGTTAATCTAATGGGACCATTAGAAGGTGCCCATCGATACCCCAGGGGGCTGGTAACAGTCGATCTGGGAAGCAGACAAACATGGGTCTTGCCTTTACGAAGGACAACAGCCAAGGAGGTAATAGGAGGCCTTGAAAAGGCAGTGGCACATGGGGGAATATCCACAGAAATTCAAACGGATGGGGGACCACCGTTCACTGCATGCCAACTAGAACAGTGGCTTACATTTTCTAACATTAAGCATCATGTTCATTTACAATACCATCCGCAAAGCAATGGGGTAGTAGAACAAAAAATAGGGGTACTGAAATTAGGAATTAAAGCAGAAAACAAAGAAAAAGGTTGTAAGGGATGGGATTTAATTGTGCCAAAGGTACTTATTAATTTAAATCAGCAAACATCAAGGTGGCCGGATTTGCAGCCCAAAATCCCACTGCCGTGGCAAGGAAAGTTTGCAGCGGAAGAGTTAGTATGGGTTCATATACCCCAACTGAAGGGACCAATCCCAGAGGAGGGAAAGATAATACAACAACAGGCCCAATACCCTAATAATTATTGGGTAACCTGCTTACAGCACAAAGGGGAAGTGCTGGTGCATCACAATTGGCTTAGCAGAAGATAATTTGTAACAAATAATCTAACCATACGGCCAGGATAATTTTCTGAGCCTAATTTGTCTTATTACAGGTCGGCCTAATCCAAGATGGGAGCAGCAATCCCAAATGGAAAATCGGCAGCACGAAACTCCACCAATACTGTTGAATTATGGGCAGCTGCATTCGCGATTTTAGCCAACGCCACTAAATGCGTAGTTTGTACTAATAAAGTACCCTCTGCTAATGAGGCTCCATTTCGATTGGACCCTGTGTTTATGAATAGTTCTAATTTCAGTTCTACTAACCTCGGATATTTCCCCGATTATCAAGAAAGAAATTCCAGAGCAGGTACACTTATAACGTTGGCTATAACGGATACCCCCATGCCAGAAGGAACATTTTGTTGGGACTTTCCGCGCTTACACCAGACAATATATCGATGTATTGGAGAACAGCGAGAAGACTATAAGCCAATTTTTGTTGGGTTTCAACAAAACTAATTTAACGCTTTCGCTGTTTGAGTTATATGACCATTCAAATATAAATGTAACCGATAATTTTGTTAGTAAGAATAATACCCATTGGTTATCGCTTGCGGACGTGTGTAATAACGATAAATCCCATCCGGCATTTTTTGCGGCCAACGGGGTTTTCGGCAATTGGATATGGTTGAACGGGGGTGTAATATTACCATACACTCCACTAAGCACTTTAATGCTACCATCATAAAACCCATGACGTGTTTGGGTCACTCACCCAAAAGTAAGGCCAAAAATATGCAAAATCAGGGTGTGCTGGGCAGATGCCCATGGTGGCACAGGTTTAATAATACACAGCCACAGGCCAAAGTTCCTGACCACTTATTGGCACATAGGTGGATAAAACAAAACAGCTTACCCCCAGCCTGGTTTTGGATTTGTGGGAGTCAGGCTCATTCAACGTTGCCGAAGTATCCTATCGGTCTCTGTACTATAGGAAAACTAGCAATTTCTGGTGGCACCATTTATACTAGAAAGAATTCTAAATCACGATTTGTAGGCCGGAAAAAGCAAGGTTGGACATCAGATGGTTGGGTCGCTTTTAAAACTTGGGTATCAAAAACAGCCCAAGCTGCTGTTAGCTTTAATCCGTTGGGTAACCTAGTTATGCAGGAACAAATATTAGCTTTAGGCGTAAGTATAGAACATTTAGGGAATAGAACTGCAGAAGCATTAGGGTTAACAAACGATAAAAATGGAAGAAATTCGTACATATGTTATACAAAACTGCTTGGCATTAGATTATTTACTTGCTAAAGAAAATGGGTTTTGTGAATGGCTAGGTAACAAGTATCCACAATTTAACGGACAATGTTGTTTTGAGATTAAGTCGATCAAGAAAAACGTAAGTGATATAATCCAGGATATAGAACAAATCTGTCAACAGGCCAGAGAGGCAGCATCTTGCTGGGACAAATGGTTTGGTGGCATCCCATCCATATTTGGATTGGGAGGGTTAAAACAATTATTTTGGTCTATTTGTATAATGCTCACAGCACTATTACTTGTCGTTTCTTTGGGGTGTCAACTTGTACGCAGGATAACCTCAATAGGGACTCAGGTCAACTCTCTCGCCCTCCACGCAGATACTCAGCCGTTGTTAGCTGCTGACAGCAATAGTGGTGTGGAGGCATTGGCCGTGGCCGAGCGAGCAGGACCTAAGGGGCATGTGGGAGCACGAGCACCTGGTGGCCGGGCCTCACTCGCAAGGCAGAATGACCATACACACCATCTTGGAACGCTATCATACAACGGTGGGAAGGTCTGAAGCCAGGCCAGGAGAAAGAAATCAGAAAGTTGGCAAGTAGTTGGAGAGTCCCCAAAGAGAACATCCTGACAAGCAGATAGTAAGTCCCCAAAGAGAACAACTGGGGCAAGTAGCTGGAAGTCCCCCAAAGAGAACATCTTGGTTGTGCAACATCAGAGGGTCCCGGGGGGAGGTTCGGAAAATGACCAAGGACAGAGGAAATCTGGTAACATGTTCTGACAGGCCGGGAGGATAGAAAGCCCAAATTAGGTAACAAACGCTTTAATTGGCCAGGTATTGAACCCCCAAGTAAGAAACAGTATAAAAGGTGATTTAGCAGGCATAAGGGTGTGGGCTCCTGGACACGAGGCGGAGGCTAGCAACTTCCAGTCCAGACAGCAGACCCCAGCCTGATCACCCGGACGTCACCACCACGAAAGGTCCCAACCAAGCTGCATCTCTGACTTGAAGGAACGCTGTAACGTAGTTGTTGGTGCAATGTGGGAGCATTGGATGTTATTGGTAAGTCACATGTAATTATATACAGCTATATGTAACCTAGTGTTTAGCCTATGCCAAATATATACATATGTAAGACAAGTGTTAAGTAACTGTAGTTACAAATAAAATCAATCACTATTGGTAAATACCACTAGCTGGACTAGCTGGGACTGTACAGAGGATTATTGGGACTTAGAACAGCCACAGGGCATTGTGGTGTTCACAATTGGAGTGTTATTGTTCCTGGTACCCATAATACTGTGGAAACCTAGGTTTTAAAGTAGATACACTATATAAGGCTGTTATACCGGTGGAGTGGTCGGTCCCGGGCCACCTGACTGCCCCCGCTGTATCAAACCCCACACGCACCCACAGGACCTGGAGTAGGTCGGCACATCGTCAGAATGTATCAACTGAACTGTAGCGGTGCTCTGACTGTAAAAGCCATGCATTCTCACTGCATCCAGTGTTGTCTGCAATCAGCACACACCTCACTTCACGTGCCCTTGCTTTCCATGTGTATCACGTCAGAAATACCAGTATGAAAAAATGACAAAAACGGAAACCAGCAGAAGCTAGCAACATTGTACATAAGCAACTAACAGTGAACTAAACATCCTACAGTCTTTACATAGAATCCAGACCGACTGCATGAGGGCACTCCGGCCACAGTTGCCCACCACTGAATGCATACACATTAAAGAGCCAAATCAAATCACGCAGGCAACCATCATTCAAGCATTTATTACATTTTAGCTGTGTCTACACTAGCTCCCAACTTCGAAGGGAGTATGGCAAGTAGGGTGTTGGGAGATTATTAATGAAGTGCTGTGGTGCATATGCAGCATTTCATTAAGCTAATTCTCCCCTGCGGCAACTTCGGAGAATTAGCTTAATGAAGTGCCGCATATGCGCCGCAGCACTTCATTAATAATCTCCCAACACCCTACCTGCCATGCTCCCTTTGAAGTTGGGAGCTAGTGTAGACACAGCATTTGAGTGCTTGACTTTGCTACTTTAATAACTGCCTTTTAACTCAACTGTGTGCGCGCACGAGACTGTAAATTTCTTCACTGGAACAAATACACAAAAAGTAGAGCAAAAACAATTTAGCAGTTACTGCAGCTGGTCTGCTAATTTGTCTGACTGGCTTTTATTTGTTCAATTGATTGACAGCCAGTTGAGCCTGTGGATCTTCATATGAATTGCGACTGTAAACTAACATCTTGATAGTGAGGTTCAGAAGTGTTACAGTAGATTAAGTGTGGTTTTACATTAAGTTTACACTGAGAATTAATTAGATCTGATAGAATGTTTTTAACAAAATAATGAACAAAGCTTCTTCCACTCAAGTTTAAATATACCTTTGAATAGCAATTTTACTAATCTTAAAATGATTAGTGACGCACTGGTTACATTTTTAAGTAAATAAATGAGCTCTTCATTAACCAAGACAATAAAAAAGTACATAATTTTATTTCAATTACTGTGCTGCAGACCACCTTACATTTACTGTGTCTCACTCTACTGCCTTCTTACAAAACCACTAGTATAGTTTAGAGGCAATCAACTTGCATTTTGGCTCCATAAAAGGGCCACTTAAAAGAGGAATTGCTGCATTTAGTACTAGGCAGTCCAGTGAAACAGCCTGGACATCAGCTACTTAAAAATGCCATTAAGTTCTCTAACTTATTTTTCACAGAAGCAACCACAGACACTACTACGAACCACAGGTTTTGCAGCAGAGGTGGGCAATTTGATTGTGGGGGGGCACTCAAAATTTTTGGTAAGTGGTCAAGGTCTGCACTTTTATCTTCAACCCCAAACCCCCTCCATGGAAAAGTTGGATGCAGAAGAGAGATGGGGGTAGAGGACTGGGATGCCAGAGAGAGTGTGGAGTTTGAGAGGGAGTTTGGATTACGACCTGGTGTAGGGGATTAGGTGCAGCGTCCGGAAGAGCATTCTGGCCTGGAGGACGATGTAGGAAGTCAGGTGCAGGTTCTAGAAGGGAGTTGTGATGTGGGGCAGGGTGGTGGGGGGTGCAGAAGGTTTCTGTCCAATAGGAGTTGAGAGAATGGTCTGGGAGCCTTCCTCCACATAATGCAGAGAACCACAGTGTGCAGTCAGCTGCTTTGAGCCTTGGGGCTGCTCTGTGCCTGAGACTCCCGGGAGGGCAGGCCAGATTGAATGGTTTGGGGCAGAAGGGCTGGATCCAGCCTGTCAGCCGTATCTTCCCCACCCCACCCAAGAAAGTGCATTTCTACATCGCAAATGTGAAACTTTCCCAATGAATTTCTCTCATTGGATTACGGTTGCCTAAAACATGCTATTTAAATTTCAAAACAGCCTCTGCCCACCTCCCAATTTTGTTTTCATCTAGTCAAATAACTGAGTTTGTTAAAAGTAAAATGCAGATTCTGATTACAAACAGGAAGCAGCCAAATCTTTAAAGTATTTTGCCCTAATTGTTCTTCTATTTGTCAATTATCTTTCAGATTAAGCCTGATAGTGGGCAAAATTGAACATATTTAAAAATTATCCCAGAAAATTTCAGACATAATAAAAATGGGCAATCTTCTATTATGATGTACACCCCCAGTACATTAAAAATACCATAATCATTTATATATTCTAATTTTCTACCTCTAGCCTACCAAAAATGAAACGTATTCTCGACATTAAAGAAAAAAGCACTGCAATATACTCATTTTTTTTCAGACAGGCAGCTGTGAAGATGTCACACCTGACCATAGGGAGGAAACTTTTTATTCAGTTAAGATTAACCTAAGTTCCCTTTTTATGTTGAAGTTGAAAAGCAAATTAAAGAAATTTATACATAATAAGGACATAACATTTTAATTGTTAAATTTAAATCCTAATCCACATCCTACTGCTAATTGTAATTAAAAACTAAAAAAGTTTAATAATTTAAGGAGTACAACGATATCATTGTGAGCAATTTTGCTACTCTAAAAGCAAAATGTCTGTTTAGAAAGTATTTTTATGTATCACAGCAATAAACCATCTGTGGCAGCAATGCCTTAGTAGTATCTACACAAGAAATTATATCTGAGCCTGAACATCGTCTCCTTAAAATACTACTACGAATTAAGGGGCTCCCTGCAAGAAGGCTCTAGCAAATCACTTCATGCTTTATATTTACATAAAGCCAAGCTTCTACATTTTTCCCCAATGTTTATCACTGTGTCACTTTCAACAATAAATGTTTGACTTGCCTTATGTACAATGATTTCCCCTAGCAAGCAAATTGTACTATAAGAATGAAAGTTATGTATTCACAAATGCTAACTCTGCACATGGGGGAAAAGAAGTTAGATACAACACTGACAGTGACCCTAAAGAACTTCCTCATAGAAGAAATGAGTTATTCCAATAGTGCTGGGTCTGATGTCACTATAATATGGAGATCCACATCTCACGGAACTGGAAGGGAACTGGGGAGGTCATTGAGTCCGGTCCCCTGCCCTCTTGGCAGGACCAAGCACCCTCTTCTCCCCGCCCCCAATTTTTTTGGTTTGTTTTTATTTGCCCCAGATCCCTAAATGGCTCCCACAAGGATTGAACTCACAACCCTGGGTTTAGCAGGCCAATGCACAAAACACTAAGCTATCCCTTCCACTTTATCCTTTAATCGCTTTTTGCTTCCTATCTCACCAAAAGTGCCTGTCTAACAGAAACAGACATTTTAAAACAAAAAAAATCTGAGTATAATTTCTCTATTCAGAAATTTTCTGTAGATAGAATGCAACACATTCATGTTTTTAAATTATAGACCACTCATGAGAAATTTGTTACTTATATCCTATATTCAAAATTTTAGCTGCTTTGAATCAATCATGCAGTCCCACGGTACTATTTCTGCTCACAGACTCAAAGAGCACTAATTTAAAACCCAGCTTCCAATGCAAAAACTTGTAAAATTTAATTTTTTTCTTCATTTCAGAATATTCTCTGCACGTACTCTGGCAAACATTTCCACTAATCTTGTTTAGTAATCTATGAACAGAAGCCAAGCACATCAGCAGCCCAAACCCATGTGACAGGAATTTCTGTAGAAGTTAAAAAAAATTAAAAAAATAATAATCTCCCATTCAAAAGTCAATTTATTATTACTGCCTGGAAATTGGTTGCTTATTATATTAAGTGCTTTAAAAAAAATCTGTTTTACGACAGTCTTAATAGATGTATATCCAACATAAATGCAAGAGGCTAGCCTTCAATTAACTCTACAAAAATAGTAACAGAGAGTAAGCCGTGCTAGTCTATACACTATCAAAACAAAAAGCAGTCAAGTAGCACTTTAAAACTATTTTGCTAGTCTTAGGTGAACTTTCGTGGGACAGACCCACTTCTTCAGACCATAGCCAGACCAGAACAGACTCAATATTTAAGACGCAGAGAACCAAAAACAGTAAGCAAGGAGGACAAATCAGAAAAAGATAATCAAGGTGAGCAAATCAGAGAGTGGAGGGGTGGGGGGGAAGATCAAGAATTAGATCGAGTTAAGTATGCAGACGAACCCCTATAGTGACTCAGAAAGTTCACATCCCGCTTTAAACCATGTGTTAATGTTCCGAATTTGAATATAAATGTCAATTCGTCCGCTTCCCTTTCTACAAAAGGGCAATAATTTCTACTCATGGTATGTGTGTTACTGAAAAGAAATTATCGCCCTTTTGTAGAAAGGGAAGCGGACGAATTGACATTTATATTCAAATTCGGAACATTAACACATGGTTTAAAGCGGGATGTGAACTTTCTGAGTCACTATAGGGGTTCGTCTGCATACTTAACTCGATCTAATTCTTGATCTTCCCCCCCACCCCTCCACTCTCTGATTTGCTCACCTTGATTATCTTTTTCTGATTTGTCCTCCTTGCTTACTGTTTTTTGGTTCTCTGCGTCTTAAATATTGAGTCTGTTCTGGTCTGGCTATGGTCTGAAGAAGTGGGTCTGTCCCATGAAAGCTCACCTAATAAACTATTTTGCTAGTCTTTAAAGTGCTACTTGACTGCTTTTTGCTCTACAGAAATGTTTTGCTTCCTACTAGTATTCTAGTAGAACATGCAAACCAGCAAAATAAAAATTCTCCCTTTAGTCAACTTCCCAATACCCTTTTTTTTTTCCTATTCTAGTAGAGTAGAAATCTACCAAAAATTACAGGCCATAAAACACAGCTACAGGGTAAATACAAGTCTGAGTAGTTCTTTCTGGATATTCTCCCTTTGGCTTTAAGCTCAGAAGTTTTGTTGGTGATGCAATTCAAGGCTTTGAAATAAAATTCATAGCCTGCAGGAAGGAAAGATTGCTCAGAACTTCAAATTCCAGCCACTGGGACTAAATTTTCTCTCATGTATACAAGCTTTCACTATCATCTCATCTAAAATCTGAATCAAAGTATTTTCCATATATTATATAGCAGAAGAAAGAACTTTGTTTTGTTTTGTGTCTAAGTTTGGTTAGTCTTTGAATTAATATACCAAATGTGTGCTAATGTCATCTGAGGACTTTGAAACTTATACAATTTCCATAGACAAGGGAAGAAGATATACTCAAGCTCCAGCACCAACTAAGCCAAGTATTATTTCCATAAATATGTACAGATTAACTGTTTATGAAAAGAGATTTGAAAAAGCTTTAGTTTTTAAAACACTAAAGAGAATGAAACTATATTCTATTTTTGCCCAAGAAAATTATTCATTCCAAAGGTGGGGGCCTACGTGAGGAAATTCTCAAAGAAGAAAGCAGAAATTGTTTACAGACAGTCATTTTTCAAATATCTTGGTAAACTGAATGAAGATAGAAAAAACCTGTTCATTCATCTTCCATATACTCAGAAATAGGCAAAAGGGACAACAAAATCTAATTATTTAATCAAAGGATAATAAGCCTTATTGGGTAGTTACCTTAAAAAGGCCTCCTTTGTTGGCAGTCCTACACAAGTTAAAGCAGAGATCATTTGCCTAAAAAGTGAGTAAAAGCTGGGAAGGATGAGAAGGCTACTGCCCCTTTCCTCGGCATAACAGTAATCAGATAACTCAATTGCTTTTAAAGGGTTAAACCCAGAGATAGCAGGTCCCCAAAAAATCCCAAGGAAATTTTGGTAAGGAGCCAGTGGGAAGACAGAGAGGGGGATTTCTGAACTGAAACAGTTGATTTGTTTATTGCAGTGCACTGTATGGCCGGAGGAGAAATGCAGAGGTGGAGTTAAGTGTGGAACCAGATATGGAAGCTATCAGTAACACCATACCTAGAGAGGAATCTTAAAACAATGGATTTGAGTAGAAAGGAGATCTTCAGGTCAGAGAGATCAGGTTATTTTTTAATTTTGGGTTTGGTTTGTGGGACCCACTATCAACTGTAATTTTTAAACTGAATCCCAGGGAAGTAATATTCTGTGTTTTAATCTACTTTTTTTAGTTGCTCTCTAAACACTTCGCAATCAAGTACATTTACCAAGTGAGTCGTCTTTGTTCTGCTACCAAAAACCACATTTTAAGGCTATCATCTGATTCACGTGTCCTGGAAGGCAGGAGGTTCTGGTGCACATGCCTGTGACTGCACAGTCAGCTATTAAGAAATTCCAGTCGGTTTGCAAGCTCTGTCTAGAGGGAGTGTTAAGAGCTTGGGGTTACCCCACATGGAGACATCACGCGTGTGTCTTCCTCTGGTTCTCTCAGGGTTAGGGAATCTGTGACCTTGGGCAATTTTTTTTTTTTTTAAAGCAGAAGCCTTTAGTGGCCATGTACTTAAAAAATTCTTGCAGGCCCCCATCTTCTGCACTTGATGTGTTGGGGTGGCAGGGGGGAGGAAGAGAGAGGAGGAAACCAGCCTTGACTGAAGTCTAAACACATTTAGAAGTGACATTTTAGTGCCTCTGACCAGGTTAAAAACCAAAACCAAATATGCTCTGTTGGCTGGAAGATTTTAGTTTTCAAAGAGAACAAATGAAGACTGGCAGCTTGGCTAAACCAAAAGAGCCACTGTAACGCTTCTATGAAGACACTACTTACACCAACAGGAAGGATTTTTCCCATCAGTGTGTGTAACCCACATTTCTGGAGAGGTGGTAGCTAGAGCCAATGGAAGAATTCCTCAAATCAATTTAGCACTATCTAGAGCAGGAGTAAAATTGGCATAGCAACATCTCAGGAATATGGGTTTTTCCATGTAGCTATGCCATGTAAGTTCCCCATGTAAACCAGGTTCTATGGAATATAGTTCTAGGGTCTACACAATTTTTAACCACCACAAGATTCATCTTTTAGGTAATAATGCCTAGTACTAAGTATAGCTGTACAAATTTTCTGGAAAACATGCTTTAAAAAAAATAAATACAGTACTATAGGCCCGTATGACACTGTGCTCTCAACTACAAGACTGGGTGAAATTCTGACCTCTGGAAAGCCAATGCTAGTTTTGCCACTGACTTCAGTGGAGCCAGGATTTCAATCCTAATCTCCACCAAAGATCATGAAATCCATGTCTGAAGAATCATCATAACTTTCCCCTTGAACACACATTTTAGGTAGATCCTATTACTACATGAATATTTGTACTTTGCTAAATCCATACTCAAAGAGGTAAAAAACTGAAAGGGGATCAATCCAAATCAAAAGATATTTGTGAAAATTCACTCTATGGTTCTGAATTGGATTCAGTACAGTAAACCCTTGAGATATACACAATCAAGTTTTGCATGTCTCAGGTTAATGCAACTGCCAGCCCTTGCAGGAGCAGGAAACCGTTCCTGTCAGGGGCGGCAGACATGAGTCAGACTGGCATGCCTGACAGGAGCCACAACTGAGAATGTCAACCCTGACAGAAACGAAGGGTCCTGTGGCACCTTATAGACTAACAGAAAAGTTTTGAGCATGCGCTTTTGTGAGCACAGACTCACTTCATCAGTCTGTGCTCACGAAAGCTCATGCTCAAAACTTTTCTGTTAGTCTATAAGGTGCCACAGGACCCCTCGTTGCTGTTACAGATCCAGACTAACACGGCTACCCCTCCGATACTTAACCCTGACAGAAGTGGTTTCCCAGCCTCTGGAGTGGCAGGGAGCTGGGAACCAGGTGACAACCTGGTTCCCAACTCCCTCCCCCTTGCAGAGCCGGGAAACTGAGCAGGGCAGTAGCCCTGGTTAGTTTCCTGGCTTAAAGGAGCAGAGGAGAGCCAGGCTGCCACCTGACTCCCAGCTCTCTGCACTTGTGGGACTCAGGAAACTGACCAGTGGGTCAATTTCCTGGGTCCTGCAACCAGGCTACCCCCTGGTTCCTGACTCTCTACCACTCTTGGAGCCAGGAATCAGACCTGTCCTGCTGGGCAGGTCAATTGCCTGGCTCCTGTAAGCCCAGTGGAGCCAGGAACAAGGCTCCCCTCACCTTGCATGAAAATTCAAGTTTTGCAGGGGTTGCAGAAACGCAACTCCTGCATAACTCAAGGGTTCACTGTACTTTAAAAAGTTCTCTTACAATTATTCTAACACAGGCACTCTGACAAGTGCTGATCCTGCCCAATATTTGACTGTCCTAGAGTTAAACACTAACTGTCACAGTAGGCTCAAAGAGCACTCATTTTAACATGCAGCTGGGTTCAGCTCAAACCAGCTGTATTTCATTAAATCAGGCAAGCTGTAATAAATAAAAATATTAGGATTCTATCGTATTAGGACACACTTCACACTATGAAAAATCAGCATGTGTAGATTTACTTTATCATGAATGCTCTTAACTGAAGCTTGTAAATGACCCAATAGCCACAAAACATAAAACAGCATTTTTTATTTGCTCTGATTTTAATCAAACAATTAAGTACAAGGAAAACAGACAAGATTCTCAGCCTTTGAACTGTATTTTATGTAACATAACAAGATAATTTTACGTAAGAAATCAAAAATGCCAGTGATGTCCCTGTAATTTTAAGTGTTGCAAATGACAAAAAAGTTGAGCTCAGATCTCACACTAAGTTTCGTTTTCAACAGCTTATTTTAAAATATTGTTCACGTTAACCTGGGATCTTAGATACAATTATTTGGGAAAAAAAAAAGTTTCTACTAATTTTAACTATCCACTTCAAAATTTGTTAAACGCACATTTTGGTTTTCATTTGGCTTTTACTTTGCAAATTTTTGTCAGAATCACTTAAACCCACGAAACCTCATCTTTCTGGGTCAATCAATGGTAAATCATTTCCTGTGTGCTTTGTAAATTCAAATCCAACTGAATCCTATTCATTAATCTGAATTTGACAGATTGATTTTTTTTTTTAAATTGGATAAAGCATTTGCTACTGACGAAAGAGCTGGCCACTTTGAGTGATGCAGGCCATGGTCATTTAGCTTGGCAGAACTTACTCCCTTAAGCAAAATAAACTATTATTCAACCAACAGCTTCGTGTCAACAAGTAGTAATTGCACTGTAAGACACATTAGCAGAATTACTCTTCTGTGCTTCCTCACCACTTAGGCTCACAACTTTTAATAATTTTTTAAACTGAAATGTCCAATGGTTAACTCAATATTCAGTATTTCACATGCTGAATTCCTTGATCAAAAGGAAAAATTACAACAGGTGTGGCCAAACTACTGCCAGTCAGGCCCCTAAAATGCAGCCCATATGCTAGACGCAGCGCACAAGCAACTTTCCCGAACACTTGACTTCTTTCGGCCACATATTCTAAAGCAGGGGAGAGAAACCCCCAGCACACAGTCTGAATCCAAACCACGGCTTCAGTCCCCCGTATCCAACCCATGACAGGGTGGAAGATGTGGAGCTTCAAGCTGCATGTGCCAGATCCTCTGAAAGAGTGCAGGGGGGGTGTGGGGGTTGGAGGCAAGAAGCTGCTCCATGCAGTGCCACTGCCGCTCGCTGCCATTCCTCCAGCTAGGGAAAGGGGAGGGGGAGCAGCAGCACGGCCTGGAGGCTTTATCCTGCCACTCTCATTGGTCAGAATTCCAGCCAAGAGCTTTCTGCACAGGTAAGCTGCATACCCATTTCCCAGGCCCTCACACCCTTTGACTGCTCCTGTGCCCCACTCCCAAGGATGCTCCCCATCCTGCTCCTGCCGCTTCACTCCCAAGGGTATTCCCCACCCTGCACCCGGACCCCTCCCGCTGCCAGACCCTGCAGCCCACATGCCCCTGCACCCTTCCTCCCACCCAGAACCAGCACTCCAAGCCCATGCCTGAACCCTTCCTCCCACACGGACCTCCACCCTCCTCTTGCCCTTCAAACCCAGAACCCCCACCTGCAGCCTGCTCTGGCACCCCCCTAAACCCAGATTATCCAAAAACAGCCCACTTTTGCACTCTACTGCTGCCTAGACTGCCCACCCCCCAGCCTGCTCCTGCACCCTTCCTCCCAGCCCCAAACACCAAGCCCATTTCTCGGCAGCCCCTTCCCAAAGAGTGACACCTTCAATTTGGCCCCACCCCAAAGCCTAGAGGGGCCAAAGATGTACTAGCCTTGGCTCCCCTAGGCTCTGGAGCTCATGTGCAAGGGAATGGGTTTTTGTTTTTTGCACTTGTCACTTGTGAGGCCCCTGACTGATTTTTCTGTGGGTCAGTAGCCTTCAACCCAAAAAAGGCTCCCAGCCATGATCAAAAGCAAGGGCGCGCAAAGTGGGGGCAGGCTCTCTCGGGCGGGGTGAAATTTCATAAAGAGGGGTACAGCACAATCCGCTGCTAGGTGTCAAGCTCATCTATCTCATTAAAAATGTTGAAATATATGTCACTGTTTTTTCTTTGTGTAGTCACATTTACATCCCAGTTAATAAAGTTTCTACATTCTACATACTTTTTTCTTACACATGTTAAAAGGGGTTTTGTTTTGCCTCCCCAACCCCCATGTGAACATAACCAAAAATTTTGTCAGTTTGAATTACATCAGACAGGTTGAAGTTGCCCTGCTAATTGCAGGGACAAAAAGTGGTGCCCACAGTAAAAAGTTTGCTCACCCCTGCTCTAAAGTATGGCAGACAAAAATTTTCATTCAAATCAGCTTTTATTTACACAAAATACAGTTTTTAAAATTAAACTTATTGAAAGTAAAGGTGAAATTACAACAGCTTATATTAAACTTACTAAAATCTAAGTAAATAAAATCCATGTATCAATATGTATTTAGTACCTAGTTTTAAGGAAAGTCAAAGCACTAAACTGATGGAAATCACTGGATAAGCATATGGTGTAAGTCTGTTGAAGTGCTTCAAAGTATGCATCATCAGTAGTCTTTTCTGCAAGCACAAAGAATATTTCATTTCTGTTTACTGAACTACTTTGGTTAAGTGACTAGATCTTTCAGAATTAAAACAGGTGATTAAAAAGAGTGAAAAATGTATTTCTCATCCAGTCTTTGAACTAAAACTAGATGGAAGAGAATGAGAGCTATAAGTTCTAAAGTCTTAAAGGACATGATGACCAGAAATAATCACTTCAGTTTACTAACTATAAGCAACACTCTTATTAAATCAGTTTTTGAAAAGTTTATTATGTATCCAGTGCATTTAAATAGTTGTATTAATTCAATAAAAATTTAAAACACTTTTTTGCATATTTAATTGAATTCCAATTTCCGCTAAAAGAGCACTGGCAGGAGAGGCTACCTGATCACAGTGGTGAATAAACTGGACAAGAGCATCCTTTCTGTACACACTGCATGACTGATGATAGTAAAGGGAAGGACAAAAGTTCCTCAGAGAGGTGAAAGTTTTGTATTGCCAAAACCAACCTTGTTTCATTTATTGTGTTATAGTGCGACTGTTCTGTGTATTACCACAAAAAAAAAAAAGGTTTTTGACGACAAAACTGGTCAATTTAGACATGTCCTAAGTGTTTTTCCAAAGACTGCATTCCTTCTTCCAATATGCCTAAACGGAGGAGTTTTGTCTCCAAAAACTGCCTTTTGGCAAAAAACCAGTGAGATCTTTACACCAGTTTCCACTACAAAGAACTTCCACCCTTACCGGAGGCTTTTTTTCTTTTTCCATTGGGCCTTTGTCACACACAACCAATATAAAATAGTAACAGAGAGGAAGCCGTGCTAGTCTGTACACTATCAAAACAAAAAGCAGTCAAGTAGCACTTTAAAGACAAGCAAAATAGTTTATTAGGTGAGCTTTCGTGGGACAGACCCATTTCTTCAGACCATAGCCAGACCAGAACAGACTCAATATTTAAGGCACAGAGACCCAAAAACAGTAATCAAGGAGGACAAATTATTTTGCTACTATTTAAAGTGCTACTTGAACCAATGTAAACTCTGCTGTTTGTTTTGTAGACAGAACTAACTTCTGCCAATAAGCCACAATACCTACCCTGCTCATTGTTTTGATCTCTGCTGCCATGCGCCCCTCCCCTTTCAAAGGTCTGGAAACTATATGATAGTTGTGTGTGCTACTCCATTTCAGGAGTGCTCCTCTTCTGCCCTGCACTAGGAACACACCATGGGCAGACTGCTGCAGAGGACAGATTGTGTGCTGCTTTGACATTCCTCAGCAAGGAGAGCTCATAGAGCTCTTCATGATGCTGCTTTCCAGCTGCAGAGGAGGCTGTGGGAGAACCTGGAGGGAACCCCAAGATGCACAACACTGCACTATGAGATACATATCCACAGTGCATTGCTCACACGGTTAATGACGGCACACTGAATATGGGCAAGAAGGAGCATGGGTGAAAACCCTCAGTCAATTTTGTTTTTTTACTTCTGAGTGTCAACAAAACTTGCACTGCAGACATACCTTCATCCTCAGCAGAAACATATAAAGATGGGAGGACAAAATATCAAGATTCAAAATTACAGAAAGAGAAATTTGTTTTTAAACAGACAAAATTGACACAGTAGGCATAAAGTTGAATGATATGAACACTATTTTTGTGCTCTAGTATTTCCAAGTTGCTAAATTTTCTCTATTGCTTCTGTACTCAGTTCCCATCACACCTTCAACAAGTCTTCTATCCTTACCTCCAGGTACATGAGATGTTCTTCAAATCCTTTTTCCTTAGACAAGCAGTGCTGTATTACAGTAGTAGTAGTATTCCGGACAAAAAAGTTCATAGATAAAATTTACATAAAAAGAGAAATAAAAACCAAGTTCTGACCAAGAGGAGAGGGAACCAAATTTGTTATTCATTACAGTTACCAGGGAGACAGGTATGCATTTTAATTAAAGAAACCAAAAGCCTCCCTGCTCTCAACACAGACTTTGCAAATTTAAGGTAATTAAGTACAAGTTTGAATAAGCACCTCATAACCATATTTAAGTCAATACATCAATTTCACATATTGTGACATACTGATATTTGAGAATTAAAATCATACTCAGATTAAAAACTGCTATTTGGGAAAAAAACAAACAGGTTTGGCTGAACACAGTAATAAATTTCTCCTTTTCCAAGCACTTTCCTTTACTGTCTCACTAAAAATGTATTCTTCACCTTTAGTTAGTAACTGTTTGGTGAATGATAACATTAGCCAGGAATGGTTAAGAATGTCAAACACAGTAATAAAGCTTTGCATATATATAGCAACAATCTCAAAGTGCATATGCAGACTTTACTGAAGTCTACTCATATCTTAGAAGACAGGCAGTATCCCTTCTTTAAAAATGGAGAAAGTTGCAGCACAGAAAAGAAACATGTTTTAGTTAAATCAGGAAGCTACATATCTCTCACTATACTTTTATATCCCCAGCAAAAGATATAATCTGTAATAATAATAAATAATTACAACTTTCCAACAGAAGTACATTTTCTTTGGTGACCCTGAAAACTATCAGTTTTCATTTGTGCAAACCTCAGCAGGCTTTGAATTTGACATTCCTGGTAATTACCATAGTTAAGTTACCTTAAAAATAAATGTGCTTGCTTATAAGTTAAAAGCGCTGCAGTAAGAGAGACCAAAATAATAAAGTTACCTTCACATATGCTAGTACGCTTACCAGATCTTCCACATGGCCCCAGCTCCACAGACTTGCTGGTCAGTGCCAGTCTTTCCAACTCTTTCTCAAAGAACAGGGCCACCCCTTGGACAGAAAACCCTGTCCATATGCTGAATCAGAAAGAAGGCCCGGGAGTCACCTTAAGCTCAAGCTGTTTATTCAGAAGGTCTTTTGTCATCTGCTGGTCTAAGGAAAAACCAGTTTGAATCAGGAGGTGGTAGCTTTCTGGAGCTGTTACAACTGAGTTAAATTGGCCACGCCCTACTGTATTCTGTTCCTACAGCAGTGGTTCCCAATATTTTCAATGATATGGCACACTTCAATGAGACAAACAATTCCTTGGCACACCCACTTTTTTTAGCTGAATCAACTGCTCATAAATGTTACATTTACTATGGTTACAGTCTTACTAGGGAGGTTTGCTACAGAGTGGTGTACACTACTAAACCAGGAGCAAATGCATTAATGTTTCAAATACACCACAGAATACACCACCTTAGACACTGAGCACAGACATTTCAAAATCTGCTCAACACCATGCTAGGAGTGTTGAGTAAATGAGTTACCACTGAAAATTTCAGTGGCTATTCAATTACTCACAGATGGGGAGGCAGTGGCTCCAGAAAGCAGGCTCCCCTTCCAGCTAGCCCACAGGAGCCGGGGCATGGGATTTAAACCGCATCCCAACTCTAACAGGTTCCTGCCCTGTCCCTTACCACAGCAGGGAGTGGAGGAGGGCTCCCTGTCAGCTCATTCAGAGCAGGAAGCAGCATTTTAGCTGCCTGCCAGGGCAAACAGGATGCTATAGGGTTGGCACTGCCTCTCACTGTGGCTCTGGAAAGACCCGCCACTAGGGGAGAGAGAAACTGACCAACCCCACTCCAGCTGGGACTTGGGCTGCCTTGCTGCTTGAGCCCCAGAGGGCACTGGGTCTTCAATTTGCAGTGAAGGGAAATTGACAAATTTCACTGCACACTGGTTGAAAACCACTGTCCTAGAGACCTGTGGACCATCTTTCACCTAAAACTATAAGCAATCACTGAGTAGCACAGATTGTATTTTAGACCAACTCTTAAAAAAAAAAAAAAAAGCAAATTCAAGCTTTTGCTCAATTCAGTAACGTTTGTCCAGACATGGTCATACCTGTCACAAACATTTCCTCCCGTATTAAAAAGCAGTGGCTTGGTATCCTAGTGGGGCACGGTAGCTAAGCTAAAGGCTAGTACTATTGTAAGTCTCGGCAGCAAGCGCGTATATCCATTTTATCAATGCAATCAGTGACAGGGTGAGGGCTGATTCAATGTAAAAGGTCAGTGAGGCTGTGGTCAAGCATTTTCACTAGGATTTCAGATCAACTGAGTAAACAGGAATGATTAACTGTAGTAACAAGTAAGCTTTTTTTCCCCCCAAAGGTGCCTGCCCAGGAGTCTGGACTGGGAGTTAAAGCACAAATGTAACATTGATTTCAATTAGCTGGTTGAAGTTAATAGGCTTGTATGATGATTTGGATTTCAGCATCAAAAGGCAGAGAAACTGGTGCCAGCCTGAAGCAGACGTTACCTAGCTTTCCCTCTTTTTGCGGCTGCAAGGACATACTGCCCTCAAGAACTATCCTGTTTAAGTATAAATGTTCAAATGATGTTGCAGTCTCTTAGCCAAATTCCAAGTATGCTCATCCTTTCTGGTCCCCTGCTATACAAAATGCTTTATCTTTCATTTATGACTCAAAAATAAGGGTGAGCATTTCACTCCCCCAGCAATTTTAAACTATGCAAACACTATACTGTTGAAAGCCACTTAAAACATTAAAATTTATACAAATAAATAGCATAAATTTTCTAACAAGCTCACTACCAGCACTTGAAAAACCACCTTGTCAGAATGCTGTTTTCCACCTGATAGAAATGACAACAATAATTACAAGTTACACGTATTTCCACTGGCAGTTTTTTGGATCAGTTAAGTACCAGTAAGTGAAAGATTTAATATTTAGAAAGCTTCTGCTTTCTCAGCTGGTACCAGAAAGGCAGGATAAGCCTGGCCAGAGTCATTCTAAGATAAATCATGGTTGCCTGTCAGTATATATGGAAATATTTAAATATCCAGTGAGCTTCAACAGTGGCGGGAACGTAAAACAAAGATGCAGAAAAAAAATCATCTGCAAAAATGGGCTTCTGGAATAAAGGAGGGGAAAACCTAAATATATTTCATGTTTAGATAAGTAGGATAAATTACACAGCAGCAGAATTAGCATGCCATGCTAAACTATCTTAAAAGTCTGAAGCAGCAGTTTTATTTTTAGACTATTTCTTTATTGCTATAAAAACTGGTCAGGTTTCATTTTTGTTCAGTGGACTCTCCTCGTACCTTTTTTGGAGGGTCTACAGCAAGAACTGAAGCAGACTTAGCCACTTCATGCAGTTCAATTTCAAAGACACATTCTGGGCATGTGTATTTAAACACGTAATAGACTAAGGCTCTGAAGTAGAAACTGCAGTGAGATAAACAGGAGATTGTGTGACATCTTCATATTAAAAGTTGCCTAAACAACTTTGAGTTTTTGCTCATCATCACATTGGCACAAACCCAAAGGAAGAAGCATGCCTTTACTGAACTATCCTGAACTTATTTCTTAAAAAAAAAAGAACCTACTCTTA